>NC_040240.1:28076566-28415066 GCF_001444195.1 Xiphophorus couchianus | reverse complement strand
TGTCGGGTTTTACTTTACTGTTTCAAATAGACTCAGAAACCAAAGAACATTAGCTGCAGGAAGGACTGTCACAATAAGTTTTGTTAGGTGATAAATTGTCCCAGTAGTTATTGCAATGAACAATATTGTTGTTTTGATACGATTTTCAAGTAACATCATGGTGATGGCATAATAATCCAAGTACATACTCTCAAAGATCAATAAATGTTCATTTTTAGCAAACATTTAACATTAAAACTAGAAGACAATTTAAATATCCAAAACAAAAATCAGCATATAAAATGGATACTGGGATTGCTGTAAACAAAACTGGAGTTCAAAATGAGCCTGGATGAGACCAAGGAATCAGACTGAAGCCTTTTGTCATTCATTCTTTGGTAGAAAGACCATCAGGCAAATGGAACTTATAGAGCTTGTTATAATTTGTCATGTGTTTAATTGATTTATTGTTTAATACAGTTCGTCAATATAGAGTTGAAAATTAATAAGTACGCCCCCTGTCTTTCATCTAGTTGAAGCCAAAACCAGAGCCAGTGATCAGTAGCAGGAGCTGGACTCTGTTCATAAACCAACTGGTAATGACTGGAGGGATGTTGGTCCTCTCTGCTTTACACAATTTTCTCATTTCATCCATATTAAACTTTTCCTGTATGAATGGTCTATTCAAGGTCATTGTTATTTTGGCCTTCTTTGGGCCATTTAGAGGTGGACATGCTGGTCGTTGGGTCATAAAACATGCGGTGTTGAATCCCCATTGACTGGAAACAATCCTCATTTACTCGTTTACTGTTGTGGTTGGCTCACCCAAAGAACCTGTGACATGAAAAAAGGCTTCTTTCTTAAATTATTGACACACTAAAGCAGTGGTGCCCAAAGTCAGTCCTCGAGGGAAAGCGTCCGGCATGTTTTACTTCTCTCCCTGGTAGTAGTAACAACCTTTTCAGCATGTCAATGTTCTTCTTAGGCCTTCTATGAGCCATCATTTGATGCAGGTGTGTTAAACCAGGGAGAGAACTAAAACATGCAGGACGCCGGCCATCCAGGACTGACTTTGGGCACCACTGAACTCAAGCAAAAGAATAAACTGAATGTAGTTTCTCATATTCAGTTTAGTATATCTTGTTTTAACATCTTACTTGCCAAATACTACTTTACAGTTGCTGCTGCAATAATTGAAATGCTCATACCTATCATCCCTCTGCAGGGTTAACTTTACTATCCAGTATGCTCTGTGGGAACGACTACCACAACAATAAATTGGGAAATTTAGTTTCCAGTATGGATAACCAATATGGTTATCAACACAGCAGAATGATGAGCAGGTCCCCCTACAAATTACTCAATAAAGCCCTAAATAACAGAACTAAAGTAATTACTTTAGTAACTTTAGTCATGTTCAATCTCATCCTTTCAAGCTAGTCGCCAAGTGTGCAATATTTTTTCTGTCTATGTTCCCCATAATGCATCTGATAAATGAGCAGCAGTGGGAAACCGAGCTTCATCAGCGTTTCTGTGTGCCGGACTACAGCATGCCTCTCCACAGTCACTGTGTGCATCTGTCTGTAACTGAACCTGGGTAAAATGTGAAACCAGGAAGCTGAATGTCCTTGACTGGCTGTCCCGTCAGGTACACACCAGCTCTTTCTGGGACACACACACACACATATGCACACCCCTACACACCCTTTCGTCTAGCCAAAGCCAAAACAAGAGTCCACATGACGGAAGCCAAGGCTGGGTTCCTCTCACTGAGATCCAGCAGCAGACGTGTCACAGTTGTTGAGTTTGATACGGGGCTTGAAGGCATCACTACATGACTGTTCACCTTCAAATCAGAAGGCTTTGTGAAAAGTGAAAGTTACAAATTTAATACTCTTAAGTCTGAAGGGTTGAGTACACCCAATTGTATGATTTGTTAAAGGTACAGAATTATGTGTTTTACAGGCACATAGTGCCATTTTATAGCACAATCAAGTAACAATGTCAGTAACTCTGGAATAGTTATGACATCAAATATGACTCAAAAGAAATTTTACTTCCTTATTAAAAGCTTTGAATTTGGGCCTCTGTCTCTTTAAAAATTCCTGCTCTTTCTGAAACTCTGCCTTCAGGAAGTCATCATAACATGGCTCCTCTATTAACTCTTTAACAATGTGTTTACCAGCATTGTACTGAGAAGCAGCTCCTATAATGAGCTCAGAAATGTGCAGTTCCATCAGGTGTTTGCTAATTGCTGCTGGCTAGTTTGAAGGAGTGAAGTGGGGGAGTGGCGTAGGAGGTCTGCTTTCTAAGGCAGAAGCTTGGAAACTGCAGCTTATGAAGAGGCAGCACTCCAGACGTTTTGCATATTTGAATGGTTGCCATGGGAGATTAAAGGGTTTTTGAAACATGCATGAAAGAATCAAGACAACACTCCAGGTATGTTTTTGATGAGGGAATAACATTATATATTAATGTCATGAAAACATCAGATAAAGGTCGCATTAAGGCCAAAAAATCAGAATTGGGTCACTTCAGGCTGTAGGGTGAACACAGCCTTAGTTTCTGTCTGCCAGAGACATTCAGCTTCAGAGAACATTTATCATCCAGCAAGATCACGACCCAAAGCTTCCAGCTAAAGATACACAGACATGGTCTGAAGACAACAAAGGGGAGATTCTGGAGTGGCCCAGTCAAAGACCAGACCTGCTCACAGCTAACCTGACAGACCTGGAAGAGTTTAGCAAGAAGAATGGAGGAAAAGTGCAGCATCCAGTTCCATTAATTGCCATAGTTTTATAGAAATCAGTTTTCTCTTTGGTATCAAAGTTTTTTGTTTTTTTTTGCAATTTGCCAAATTTTATTGATTATGATTATTTGTAAAAGCAATAAAAAGGTTGAATACTTTTTATAGTCACTGTAGGATTTACATTTAAAGTGGCGGCACAATAAGCCACTTTACTGAGCGAGAAGCAGAGAAGCATTGGTTTCACTGAAACTGAGTAATTGTTGGCACTGAAAAAGCTACTCTGTATGCATGCAGATGTTCTGACTTCACTGAGGCAGGTTAAACATGACTGATCGTCACACTCCATATGTTCCTGGATGGTCCTAAAGGACAAAGCTACTTGATGAAGTGATCTCTAAAGGTCATCCTATGATCTACCAGATGTCTACTGTCTGCTGGAAATGCTGACATTTTATACGGGCTATGATAATCTGGTAAAACATGTTTTTATACTTCAGAAGAGTAAAAGAACAAAGAGTTAGTTGTACCTAACGCTTTGTTAGGTACAAAGGTGGTGAAACGTCTGCACAAATGGGTAATTATTAAAGTGATTTCTAAGGTTTATTTCTGCTGCTAAACCTAATTCCTGCTTAAAAATGTACTCTCAAAAATGGAAAAAAAAAGAAAAAATGCTTTCAGAGTTTTTCTGCAAAAGTAAAACAGCTGGCTGGAAAAGCTTGATGGGAAAGAGTGCTGGGGTTTACTGGATTTACCCCAGAGAGCATTTAACATCCAGACAACAGCTGGGGAAGGCCCGGAAGCTGCTGCATCCATACATCAGATACAGGACGCAGAAAGTCAGGAGCCCACAGTATCAGAGAGAAATCAACATGAAAAAGCATGAAAACAGGCTGTAACATCCGTACAGAGACTGAAGACATGTGGATCTCACAGTGGAAACCTGATATAATGCATCCACCAAGCTGTGAATGGGTCTTCTATCTTTAAAAATGACCTATGATGTATGTTCTGATATTGATATTGGAAATCGGTCTGATATCAAAAAATGAGTATCGGATTACATCACCAAATTCAGCACAGAGCAGGAAAAACCACACAATCCTGGACTGTGGAATCCACACATTTAGAGAGATGCTGAGCAACACCTGCTCTTCGCTGCTGATATGATGAAACACTACCACAAAGTCGACTCAAGAGGTCACCAAAGTCATCAGATTTCAGATCCCACAGTTTTTATCTGCAACCATCAAGTCTGAGTGGAAGCAGAAACCCTTGATCAGCAGGCATGAACTGCTCCTGTTTCTGTCTGAGCTTTTAGAGCTTTGAAATGTTCTCTGGGTCTCTGGGATTCCCAACAGCGGTTGCACTGAATTGTGGGCACCTTTAATGCTGCTGGCTGAAGACAGAGCAGCAGACTGTGAGTGAGCACTTCCTTCTCTACACGGGGACATCATTTCCCAACCACAACTGTTCCCACATCCTGTCTGACGAGAAGAATGAGAATAGTACGTACTGTGTAGCTCTGCAGCACACAGAACAAACTAGTTTGGCATAGACACCCGACTTCATGGGCACATCCTGACCAAACCCATATAACCTGACTTGGTTGGAGACAATTGTAGTTTAATATTCTTTTATGAATATAACAAATACAATGGCTGATCTTTTCAAAATAAAACTAAAAAACACTGAGTGGAGGTAAGAGAAGCTATGGTGAGGAGCTTTTGAGCAGCTTCTCAGCAGATGACCCAACAACAGCTTGGAAGAGCCCAGTCCCTGACCCCCCAACTGGCTGATGACCTCAGCAGCTTCTTCAGTTTCAGAACTCTTGCTCAGTTCTGGACCAGAAGACTAAAACAGATAATGGAGGAAGCTGTTTGTGTGTGAGCTCAGCTGACGTAAACCAGGAAACAGGAAACTGACTCGGTAAAGATGATGTTGCCTTTTCCTCATAGAGGCGGGCGATATACGTATATCACAGACGACAGTATCGTAAATGTTGCTTCAAATATGTGTAATTTTACATCATGGAGTGTTCACACTGTCTGAAAAAGAACCAAATTCACTGTGCATGTAAGGCAGGAGAGACAATCCTCATTTAGGATACGTACCTCAATAAGTGGCGGTCTCTCTTTGACCGTTTCACAAGAGCAAAATGGAAAATGCAGGGTGGGAGTGGGAACTCTGGCAAGAAGAAAGATGTGCCCATATGATATAGGGGCATGGCTTATATTGAACCAGAATGGGTGACCCCCAGGTGGTTTGTGAATACGAATGTCCCGTGACCAACATGTTAACCGGTCGAAGAACAGGAGTTCCTTAGTTCTTCACCGACAGCTGAGCTACAGCTTTACCAAGAAAGAAAGCACTCCAGTTGTTAACCAAAACCCCAATATGGCACTAAAGTACTGCAACTTTCACCAATTCCATCGAAGCATGGATGAATATTTAAAACTTAATAAATGCAAAAAAGACACCTTAATATCTCAATTTGTCATTCTGCCTTGTGAAGAAGACTGGAGTAGCTCATGTGGATCCTTTGCACAACAGCAGATTGAACTGCAGATCGTTTTGAATCAAAAATCGATTTGGAGTCATGGCCTCAAAAGTTGTAACCGAAACATAAGATAGTGAAAGATTCCCACCCCTTGTTAGTACTACCACTACTACTAATAATGGAATATTTCTAACACATGATTTACTCCAAATACTATCTGTAATTCCTTCAAGAGATTATGTTGTTGCTATTGCTAGGATAGGGCTGGCATTCCATCCCACTCTAGGATTTTAAGTGCGAGATCAATCACACTCCAAAAACAACTTGGACAACAAAAGTGTTGCGTCTCACATCTATGTTTGGATAAACTCTTCTGCTAATTGTTTGACTGAAGTTTATTACTGATATGAAAAACAAATACTGTCAGAGTGAAAAAAGATGCAGTGCGATTCTTGAGCGGTATCAGGAGAACATCGAAGTGAAAATGTCAGTAAAACGCATCATAACTTCACACAGAACAGACTGTAGGCACAGGACTCAACTTTGAACAGAGTTCATCATATTTGGGACTCAGTCTTCATCTCTGACCGCTACACCTGGTGTTCTGATACTTTATTTCTGAGGCTACATCAGAGCAGGTGAAACATGACACAGGTCTATCATCATGGCAACTGGTACCACAGAATAAGAACAGCAGATGGTGTTTTCATTAAAGAATTCAGGCTGATGGAAGAATTAACGGAGTCACTCTGTACCCGCTGCACTTATCATATTACATCAAGTTCTGTGGATGATGGAAAAACATGCAAATCTCTGAGGGGATGTCAGATACACGGCATGTTTAGGTGTTCCTGTTCCACTGTGCACAGTCATGAGCATGACCTGGAGACTTGGAGCTGAGCACTCCCAATTATTATAACCAATAATTCATGCAGTGCTGCAGCCTGCTTACATGAGCTGCATAATGTATGACAAAGAGACTGTTGATCCATGAGTTGCTGTTTTTGCTTAAGGGGTCTTTCATAGAGCCAACGCACATGTTGGACAACACAACCTGTCAACTGGTTTCTGCATTTGTGGTGACATAGGCAGCGATTCCATAACAAATGTGCGGAAAACTTTAATATTATGCTAATGTGGAAAAAACACAATTTCAATATTGCAGAGTTTCCAATAAATAAGAAACACAATTATAAGTTTTAAGTTTGTTCATGCAATGAGTCATTAAAAATCATGCCGGCCCATCACCTTCCTCCTACTTCCTGTCTTTTCCACCAGTTGTAACATCCGGCTGGTAATCTTGTGACTCGCGATGTGAAAAAAGTGTTTCCATTGCAGTTTTACAAAATAAACCAATTCTGATATGGCTAGAAAATCACCTCATCCTAGCGCCAAAACTTACCAATAAATGAGTTTTTTGAAACTGGGGTGTATCCATTAAGCAAATTTATTTTCTAACTATCAATATTTTTTTGACTTCATAATGACGGTCCATCTGAAACCATAGTATGAGTTTATGGGGTAGGACTTCATAAGTTTCTTACTTCTTCCTACTCCTTTTCGAGCATGTTAAGATTATTGTAGTACAAAAATGTGTCTATTGTATTCCTTCATGTATATTATTTTCTACTACTATCATGTTCGGAATAAATAAATATACAATAAATAAATAAATATACAATGGAAATGCAGCTTTGAAGCCCTTAAAGCAAATTTATGCAGAAGGTTCATCAACTAAAAAAGTTCTGATCTGATCCCAGGCATTGGCTTCATGTGAAGATGGTTGCATTTTTAAACAATCAGTACACAATCACAAATGATACTGATGACACAGTTTGCTCTGTTTGCATGAGTGTATGTATTGCATGGTAGTAGTAAAGAAGCAAAGTGGGGTTCTGTCAAGTGATGAGTGTGTCCTCATCAAGTGATGTGTCCGTGTCAGCGGTATCTGCCTAGCAACATTTGACTTCGAGGGTAATCATGTGACAGTCAAAGTGGAGTTCAGAGAACAAAGCTTAACTACTGTTCCATTTGGGAACATGTGAGCAATTCACTAAAAGCTCCTCTGGTCATTTTCCTGCTGATTACAGACAGCTATTAAGGCTTAGGCAAATATTCTGATGTGCATTTAAGGTTTAGAAAGAAGAAAATATCCAATAAGCAAAAGTTGTGTGGAAGTCAACTGGTGGCAGACTGAAAACGCACCATGTGCTTACTATGCTGCAGTAAATCACACCATGACCTTACTGCTGTGCGAAAACGAATATCCGAAAACCACATGACCGCGCGTCGACAGTTTGACTTCAGTCCAACTGTGGTGGGCCCTTAAGATGTGGCTCTTTGCTGTAGATCTCTGATGCTGACATTTGGATATTTTTAACCTTCCTTTTCACTCTGCTCAGTTTTAGCAGTAGCAAGGCTAATGCTAGTGCTAGTCCAGTCTAGTGGGCACTGGTTAAAAAACCGTCTGTGTGTCACAACATATGGAAACCCCAGGAAACCAGGAAGTCATCCATTGCTAATTAAGTGAATGGGAACTGATCAACTTAAAAGATTTTAAATGAAAAAATACTTCTGCTACTTTATTTTTAAAGAAGCCACACAGAGCCCAAAACAATTATTTTATATTTTGGAATTTTTTTCCTGTTGCATATATGTTATCAAGTAAGATTGCTTGATAAAATATTAGCTTAGCTGCACTTTTCATTGTTGTAATTCCAGAATACACAAGGACATGTGATTGAGTGTTTAAGTGGTCACAGCAGGGAGGTCTAGTTTAAACAGACACTGTGTAAAGGCATTCTGCAGAGTGCAGGGCTCTGGCTGTGTGGAACTGACATAAACGTAGATCTTACCAGAGGAAGGGCTGAAGGCTGAGTGTGAGCTGAGCTGAGGAGCAGCTGAGCTCCCCGAGAGGTACACCTATGAAAACACACACATAAACAAAACCCGGTTAGGCCATTGTATGAACAGGATCACATTTGTAGTCCAGCACTGCAAACCAACAAGTCCTGCAGCAAGATAAAAGACTGAACAAAGCTGTTAGCATTGCTCTGTGAGGGTTCTGGAGCTAAATCTCTCTGACAGGATATGAGACTAAACTCCCCAACACACCCAAACATGCACATGCACACCCCCACACACACGCCCACGCACCCCCTCTCACTGTAGCTATGTTTCCATTAAATTTAAAACTGTGCAAATTGAAATTACAAAATACATTTGTTTAATGGAAACATGACAACTTCAAAAAACATGTGAATAAGCTCAACAAAGCTTATTCACATGTGATTTGTAGATTTTGCACTAGGATGAGGTGGTTTGTCAGCAGTATCAAAATAAATGTATTCCACAAAACTGCAATAGAAACACTTTTTTCACATCACAAGAGTCACATGATCAACATCCGAACTTTATGACTGATGGAAACGGCAACAGGAAGTATTAGGATGATGGCTTGTTTTTGATTTGTTTTGGACAATCTCCAACAGAGCTCTCCCAGCATCACAGTTCATAAAAAGTTGTGTGTGATTTGAAAGTGTTGCATCCTATAAAATCAACTGCAATTTCCCCAAAACATAGTGAGTCCCAACTATAAGAGGATTATTGCTCCAACGCCCATATAAGACGTCGACGTCTCCTCTGATTGGTTGACAGATGATGAACAATAGCACCATGATGAATTATGAATATATCTGATGTAACTGTGTACGTCCATCGCATGTAATTTTAAATTGATCTCTTATTTAATGGAAACACCACAATTACAAAATTGTGTTTCTTCAACATTAGTAGAATATTATAAAAATGTGCATGCATTTGTAATGGAATTACAGCTACTGTGAATAATCATGCTATTCCTGCCTAAACTGGTGCTTAAATGTTATTGTCAGTGGTTCTGCAGTATGTCAGTGTGAAGCAATAAGACTGTGAGGACAGTTCAGTACTGCACGACAGGATGCCATCAGACACCAGTTCTGACAAAAATAGGCTTTAATGTTAACTTCAGATCAGATGCTCGTCATCTGGTGGTACTGAAAATACTGCAAACACTGTGGTAAGACCACAAGGAATTTCTTGTCTCTTTTAGACCAGTTATCTAGAAACATGTCAACATCAAGCTAGAAACAGCTTTCACAAGTAGGAACGAGTTCGTAGCTGAAATTCGAAAGAAACAATAATCTGAACAGTGTGGCAGTAGTAGGGCACCCTGCCTTGAGGCAGCATGTTTCTAGGGTTCTCTGTATGTCCTCTTCTTGTACAATCACTGAGCAAATGCATGTTAATGCCTCAAAATAAAAAAAGTCCAATCAAATACAAATACCACATAATATAAAATATAGAATATTTGATAAATGTAAAACAGTACTTATTTTTATTACTGCTAAAATTATTTAACATTAAAACATTAGTTATTTATTATTATTATTTAATTACATGGACTTAAAGGTACAGCATGTAACTTTTATAAAAAATATATGTTTTTTACATGTTTGCCTTAAACTGTCAGGGCGTGCCGTGGTGGCGTAGGGGATACCGCCACCCATATTTGGAGACCTTGAGTCCTCGACGCGGACATCGTGGGTTCGACTCCCGGACCCGGCGACATTTGCCGCATGTCTTCCCCCCTCTTCTTCCCCCTTCCTGTCAGCCTACGTTTGTATAAGGGACACTAGAGACACTGGAGGGGTAACCCCCCCCCCAAAAAAAACGTCACCATGTTGTGACAGTATGAGACAGATAATCTGTGACAAGATCAATCTCCTCCAACTCCTCCCTGACCTACTGAAAAAACGCACTGACCAAAACCAACCAATCAGAGACAGGAGAAGGGGCTTAGTGCTGTCAATCACCCTCATGTACTGGCTGCGCATTGTACTAACGGTGTAGAAACAATTTACTGTTACAGGAAAACCGTTTATCCACCATCATTGATCTCCATGCTAACTCGCCTGAGCATTCACAACAGGCTGTGCTAGCTCCAGCTTAGCAGAGAGCAAGGATGAGCATCGCCACACTGAGGGTGACTTACAGCAGTAAGTCCCTCCTCTTGACTCTGATTGGTTGTTTCTAGTTAGCACTAGGAAAAGGCAGAGGAGCTCCACATTTTCACAGATTATCTGTCACAACATGATGATAGTTTCAACAAATACGTAAACAACTGTTTTTTATAAGTTACATCCTGCAGCTTTAAAGGATGAGTTTGGAGTTACTAAAGTTGGATTCTGTCAAGTTACCCTGAGTTACCACCAGCAGTAGAGAGAAGTCAGAACATCACAGGCTTGTTGAAAATGTAAGTAAATGATTGGAGTGGGAGAAGCTAACAACCAGTCAGACTTACTCAGGCTAGAACAACTCAAACTGAAACGGACGCTGGCTTCTCATTAGAAGGACTTTAAATGACAGGACTGGTTCGATGGAGGAATTTTTTCTTTTTAAAAAATCTTCTTAAAATCTTTATAAATGTTGATACCAGTAACAGACTCATGCCTATTAACAACCAATGTATGTCAAAAGAACAGTGATAAAAACAAGTGAAAAGAAGCAGAAGCTGGTAGTGGAGTCTTTTAAAATCAGAAGAGAGAGTATTTATGCATGTTTGGCTTTAATTGAGTCGCGGGACAGGATGGATGGGAAACACTTGCAATAAAATGCAGTAGTTGCTCTAATACAAAGATTTTCCCTCTCTATTCTGTCTGTGAGGCAGGGCTGGGGGATATGAGGAAAATCTAATATCCTGATATATTTTTGCTATATCACGATACGTGATATATATCACGATATTCTTAAATGAGCTCCAATGTTATTTTAAACTAGACTCCATGCAAGTTCCCGCCCCCATTTCCTTGCTAGACTTAAATGTAAACTCATATAAAACGGAATGCAGTGTTTTGCTATGAACTCTATGAACACTATGACTAGATAACAAAGTGAGAAATAAGTTTTAACTAAGAAATAAAATAGCGAGGGAGAGGGAAGTAGGTCAGTTATGCTTGACTTTGACAAACTTAACATATAAATGTGGTGTGGAATAAGGTGTGTTTTGGTTCAGCGTAAAAATAAAAAAGGCAAAAAACACAAACTGACCGTTCATCAGTAAAGCAGGTGTTTAAATTATCTAATCAATCACCGCTGTGTTAGCTTGACTAATAGCAGCGGCGGCTAATTTACCATAGCGATCACTTGTTAATAAAAGCAAAATACACATCAAGTCTAAAAGCATAAAACTGTAATGAACTGAATGTTGTGTTCTATGTGGAGGAAATATTTGAGTGTTTTTGGTTCTGAATCCTGATACATAAAGTTGCGTTGTTGTAAGTTGCTATGGCAACGGGTCTACGCGTAGCGTAAAGCCGACAGAGAGCGAGAAAAAAAAGAATGAGTTCTTTTGAGTTATTTTCCCATTCCATAGCACTAGATGAATCATACCTACGTCTCCAGGTTTCACTTTAACGGACTAATTCTACCGCGGCAGCGCGGCTATGAAAAAAGAAAAAGAAAAAAGAACAATCTGGACAAATCACTAATGCAGAATTACAGGCCGATCTCCAACCTCCCATTCATCAGCAAAGTTATTGAAAAAGCTGTGTGTAAACAATTAAATAGCTTCCTAACGATAACCAACGTCTTTGACTCCTTCCAGTCTCACCACAGCACAGGGACCGCCCTCGTAAAAGTGTTCAATGACATCCATATAAATACGGACTGTGGGAGAACCACAGTGCTGGTTCTGTTGGACCTCAGTGCAGCTTTTGACACTGTTGACCATGACATATTACTGAATCGACTGGAGAGTTGGGTCGGACTCTCCGGTCCAGTGCTTAACTGGTTTGAATCTTACATAAAGAACAGGGATTTCTTTGTTTCAATTGAAAACTTTTCATCAAAGAGGTCACAGGTCACATGTGGGGTACCCCAAGGTTCAATCCTAGGACCCCTCTTATTCAATATTTATATGCTCCCACTAGCTCAGGTTATAACAGGAAATAATATTAGCTACCATAACTATGCAGATGACACACAGCTCTACATTACGATGTCACCAGGTGACTCAGAGCCCATCCAATCACTGAACAGATGCTTAGAACAGATAAATGTGTGGATGTGCCAAAACTTTCTCCAGCTGAACAGAAACAAAACTGAAGTTATTATTTTTGGACCTAAAGAGGAACGATCTAGAGTCAATGCACAGCTTCAGTTATTACAACTGAAAACCAGCGATCAGGCCCGAAACCTGGGAGTAGTGATGGACTCTGACCTGAACCTCCAGAGCCGCATAAAGACAGTTACAAAGTTGGCCTTTTATCACCTGAAGAACATTTTCAGGATTAAAGGACTGATGTCTCAGCCAGATCTAGAGAAACTCATCCATGCGTTTATCTTCAGTCGCATTGATTATTGCAACAGCGTCTTCACAGGTCTGTCCAACAAATCAATCAAACAGCTGCAGCTGATCCAGAATGCTGCTGCTCGCATTCTCACTAAAACCAGAAAGATAGAGCACAAAACACCAGTTTTAAAGTCCCTCCACTGGCTCCCTGTAGCTCAAAGAATAGACTTTAAAATACTGTTGTTAGTTTATAAATCACTGAACGGCTTAGAACCACAATACATTAAAGATCTGTTGTTGTATCAACCTTCCAGACCTCTCAGGTCTTCTGGTTCTGATCTGCTCTGCATCCCCAGAACCAGAACCAAACGAGGAGAAGCAGCTTTCAGCATCTATGCACCACAAATTTGGAACAAACTTCCAGAAAACTATAAAACAGCTGAAACACTGACTTCGTTTAAATCTCAACTAAAAACCCACCTGTTTAGGATTGTATTTGAAACGTAATCAATTACAAATTTAATGATGGAACTTTACTTAATGTCATGTTTTGATTGTTGATTCTATGTTGAAATTGCACAAAAATCCGTGAGGGACGACGGAGTCCCAGAGCGAAATTCCGTGAGAGGTGTACGGAGCCTGGTGCCGGAAGAAAAACGGCGAGTTACTGAGGGTAACTGCGTGTAACGGAAACCCTGTAAATTCTAGACACTAACAGGTACCATAGAATTGCACAAAAATCCGTGAGGGACGACGGAGTCCCTGCTTGAAATTCCGTGAAAGAGGTGTACGGAGCCTTGTGCCAGAAGCCCATTAAAATGCTGTCTACATCGTTTTAAACTGTGTGATTGTGAGCATGATAGGAATAAAAATAGCAATAGGTATTTTGTTCCATATAACACAGTAAGAGTGTAACAGGTAAACCTTTTATGGATGCAAACTCGACTAAAAACCCACCTGTTTAGGATTGTATTTGAAACGTAATCAATTACAAATTTATTGATGGAACTTGACTTGATGTCGTGTTTTGATTGTTGATTCTATGTTGCATTGTGTTTCTGTGTTTGATATGATGTAAAGCACTTTGAAATGCCTTGCTGCTGAAATGTGCTATACAAATAAAATTTGATTTGATTTTTTTTTTTGATGAACAGCATATAAAAGAATAGTCTGATTAGGCGGTGAAATAAATTTGTGGTACAAACTTTTGTGGCAATAGTTTGATAACTTGTTTCGCAAATTACCTCATTTTGTTCGACATCCTGCATGTAAAATCCAAATCAGTGCCAAATTATTGATGCAAATTATTTCTCTTCGGAACAAGACTAGTTCATCTGATTCCTCTTCAGTTACCATCTCATTCACGGCTCGCCTCAAACTCTCGCTGTCACCATGTTTGTTTTTTCCGTGATTGGTAGAAATTTTTCAGGTTGGGTGGGGATTAGTGATGCATTCATAGGGTGTTGGATAAACCATATTCGCAGTGAATTTGACGGTTAAAGTTTATTTGAAAGACAATTTATACTCGATGGTTGTGATACAGCCATTTTAACTATCGTACATAGGAAATATTGCGATACATGGAGTATACTCGAAACACCGCCCAGCCCTACTGTAAGGTTTTATGGTATTATACACATTAATCCACTTCTATTTGAAAAAGAAAAAAGTTTAATAACTTTTCCCTGAAAAACATGTTACATACATTTGAGACATGGATACAACTGGAATTTGCCTTTTTGCTCACCTACTACTCTTTCCTTGAATGCCTCACTCCAAGGACAGAAACTAAGATAGAAAACTGCAACAAGACACACCATGATACTTTCAGTTTCCATGGTGATTTGAGTTATATTTAACAGAGTAACACAGGTTCCTCATCTTCCCCATCTCTCAAACAGTGAGCTAAACCTCTGAATAGACCAATATAAATTCAAAATGACATTCACACTTTGAGTCTGGGCCTGAAGACGAAGTGAGGAAGACAAGCAGACAGCTGCAGCTTGGCTGAGCTGCAATGATTAGAAAATGTCTTTGTGTGGTTGGGGCAGAGCTCCTACCCACCACTTCCCTGTGTTTCAACTGGTGTGTGGGAAAACTTCATGGATGCAAAGCGTCCTTGTTCCTGTAATCCCTGTTTGTGAACGCCCCACTTGATGTTTCCTTCTGATCTGAACGATGTGCTTATCTTCCAATCCCACCATTTCTTTTTACCACAGTTCTTATTCTGGATAGTGTTACAACATCTCTCTACTAGTAAAATGAAAGCCATCTGGAAAGTTCAGTCAACAGATTTTATGCTCTCTAGATTGTTACATTCCCCTTTAGAAATAAAAACCCCAACAAAGATATTTGATTACTTTAAATCTGGCATAAGATTGCAGCCAGTAACAAAAGACTTTCAAAAGGCAAATAAAACCTCTGTGAAAAAAATCCCAAGTAGCCAAAATTAGATTATTTCAGATGGCTGGCAGTTTTAAGTTTAGCTCTGTAGCTATTTCCGGCAGCCCCCTCTAAAGTTAAAGGGGTAGAATTAAGTCAACTCAACTTTTCTGAAGTTTTTCTGAGTTTTACCACATGTTATAATGTTATTCTCTAATCAAAAACATGGAGTTCTTTGTTCTTCGTGCATGTTTGAGAAATCCTGTAGTCTCCATGGCAACCAGTCAGCTGTGCAAAACGTGTGGGTGGACCGACACGGGTGGATGGTCAACAACTATTGTCCGTCCGTCCGTCCATCCATCCAATACATTATTCTTGTCTTACTAAATCAAAAATTCGATGCAGCCTAAAGTAATAATGATTAATACACAAACATGTAAAAAAAATAATAAAAAGAGTGGGTTGGTGAGGTTTCCATCATAAAATCTGTGTATGTCCATCGGTACAAGTGAAAGGTCGGAAAAACCACCAGGTCCAGGACAACCAGCACCTCCACCTAGGACACTATGGAGTCTGATCCAAGCCAAACTGACCTTGCTCATGACCTTTCTATGACTCCTGAAGTGACAACTGGTATGATCACACACCTGACAGCTGCAGCATCTGTCTGCTTCTCTGATATCAGGATGAGGTCAACAGTGCATTTTCAAGAACATCCAACCCTCTCCTTCACTTCTTTTAACTTTTAAGAACAGCAGCTGAAGGAATCATCCTCACTTCCTCTGAAAGTATGCATCCATCCATCAGCAGTGAGGAACGGAGAAAGCAGAAAAATGGGAAAATACTGGCAGACAAGTGATGCCGTTTCTCTGGAAAAATAAATTTGTTGCTAATTACAATATTTTGCATAATTTTGAATCTGAAGGATCTGAGTCTGAGCCTTCCTAATCCTCAACATCTGCTTCCTCATCTGGTTTGGCCTTTGCTGAGTTTTGGTGGTACAGCAGAGCATGTTATCACACCTACATTACAGCTACTGTTTCTACCAGCCTGGAAATATTGATTCTGCACTTAATAAACTGGGGATTTGTTTTGCAAAAATTGTAAAACTTACTGTTAAACTGATTACTGAAATGCAGCCAGATCCAGTGTTTCCATAGATACACTGCAAGTTTAGTGCGCAAGTTTGGAAAATATGTTTGTTTTATTTCATTCGCCGTTCTTTGCTAAAATGTATTGCTTTTTTAAAGTCCCATCTAGGTAAGTTTCACTCTCAGGACTCTTTGCCTGTTAACACAAGCAGCTGTCAAAGATGACTTTTTATAGTTTAGGATGAATTTACAGCAGCTAAAAAAAAAAAAAAGTTGGAAGGACATTGTCCAGCTATCATTTGGTGACCTGCAGCTCTATTTCACTTGGATTATGCAGCAGGGCAATGATCTAAAGCAAAGCAGCATGTCGACCTTTGAATGGCTTCTGCTGCCTATTAAAACTCTAACTACTTCACTAGAGATGGAGTAGCATGACATTAAGTGACCTTTTATGCAGAAAGACTTTCCAATGTGTCTGAATTAAAACAATTTTGCAAAGAAGAGTGAGTCAAAATTCCATCACAGTGACATAAAACATTCCCTCCAGGAAGCTGTGATTGCAACTATTGATGCAAATTCACTTAACATTTGCAAATTCTGTACAGACTTGCAGTTTTCAGTGGAACTTTATTGCCAATCTGAGCAATCACCTTAACATTTTCTATACTTCCTTCTTTTCTGACCAATCAATGCAACTCGGCTGAATATTGACCAATCCTGTTGCCCCTTCTAATTTAACTTCCTGTTTCATAATGTCTCTTGAAAGCCGAACCTGCGAGATGAATCATGTGTGATACTAAATAATAAGTCACCTTTTTTTTTCTTCAAAAAAACATTTAGAGATCCTCTCTATGATTTGTTATGCCTGTGTAAACAGTTCATGTTAACAATATGGATTCTTCGTTTGCACTTTGACCTCTCCTCTGAAACACTTAATGGCAGCTGTATCCTCCGAGGGTGGGACAACCAGTTATTAGGATCAGGGGGTTATTTAAAGGCTTGGTTTGGACAGTTCCCTTTAGATAATCTGTAACATTTAAGTGTGAGAAAAAAAAAAGCCAATTCTGTAAAGACGCAATTACTTTTTTATAGCACAGCAGGCATTGGTGATCAGACATAAAAAGCTTGTCAGGCCTCAAGAACCATGGCACAGGAGAAAAAAAGACTATTGAACGAAACGTTTGGAGTGTGAGGCAGAATGTGAGGCAGAGTGTGAGGCAGAGTGTGAGGCAGAGTGTGAGGCACTATCAAAAGGCAGTGGAAAAAATATGTAAACAGAAACAAACAATTGAAGAACAAGTAAGTGCAATGATATTTTTAACCACAGAATTCTTTACCATGTATCCTAACAGGCTCCACTGATCAGAGATAGGGTAGGGTTAGGGTTGAACACGTCTGAATCCAGGTCGGTGTGCAGAAACCCGGATAGAACGGCGCTGCAGCCCTTGGTTGCATGGAACTCTGCCAGAGTTTTAGGGAAACCCATAACTATAGAACATTATCTGAATGAGGGGCAGAGCAGACAGCCAAAATGCCCCCCACTGGGCTGTTCTTCAGGACCGCCAGCATCTGAACACACTAAAACATAGGAGCCTGTAAACGTGGTGATGTCAGACGAGTGTAAAACATGTGTGGATTCCCCATGTTGCTGAACCATAAAGATGTGGCTGTTGGCCAGCTTTGCTGTTCTACACTAGGCTCACCTCCACCTAGCACCATTGGCTCCTCTACACTGTAAAATCTAATTAGTTCACCTTACTTAAAAAAATTATGCAAACTCATTGCCTCAAAAAATGTAAGCAAAATAAGATTAAGATTAGTGAGTAAAAAAAGACTAATTTTATTTTAAGTAAGCAGAATTAATAACTTTAGTAGTACAATTAACAACAACAAAAAAGATTTATGTAGCTTATTTGTCTTAACTTATTTTTTTTATTTGTGTGGACTGCTTGATACAAATTTAACCTAGCTTAGAATAGCTAAATACCTACAACTTAAACTTACTCATTTTTCAAGTTCAAACCAATTTTCTTGAATGGGTCCTTGTCCTTACTCACTCACTCTATCCTCCAAACACCATTACGTTAGTTGGCTGTGGTGATGTCCATAGTCATAGGTCGACACACAGTGGTAGTCCTGCCTTTGTTGGCGTCTAAAGTTAGCATAGTGCTAATAGCATAGCTTAAGATAAAATGATACATGGAGACTTGTTCTGATGTTCTTCTATGTGAATGCACTCCTGTTCATGGAAGCACTGGGACTAGTGTCTCTTCATAAGTCAGATGAGATACATTATTGGCTCCAGAAAAGAAAAAGTAAAGCATTTGCACTTGGATGCATGAGGTACTAAGTCAAAGTACTTTCCAGCACAGAAATAAAGCACAACTATCAAAAACTTACATTTTCTGAATTAATCCAGTTCAAGTTGGAGAGACTTTTCAACAACAAATTCCAAGTAATTGAGCAGTAATTTGATGAAGAATGACTTGAGTCAACTTCCTTTTTTCAATTAAATGCCATGTTTTCATTTACAGCGTAGCTCTGAAACACGCATCAGTTACAATTAGTGTCCAGAGAACTGGTGCAATTCTGGATTACACTTACAGAGGTTCTAATCCACATAATATACAAATAAATAAATAAATCTCAGGCAGGCAACTTTAAGTGAAGTATCAAGCTGAGGTCACAGCTTAATTCACATTGGGCAAAAACAGCTGTACAGCTCCTGAGCATTTAACTCAGGGGACAGAAATAGACTGAAAAACATAGGCTGTGTCAGTGTTAGCAAGTCATCATTCCTATGAGTTTTGGGCCTGCAGCCATTTTTCCAAAAACTGTGCAGGGAAAATACCAAAATCTAAATGGGAGAAGATATCAGCTAAGTGATGGAATTGAAGATTAAAAAAAATGCTTATTTCTTTTGTTTGCTAAATTTGGACACAGACATCGATTTCACCGAAATGATACCAGTTCAGTTCAGCCGAAATGATACCAGACATCTGCATATGTACCAAGGATAAAGTCCAAGTGAAATGTGATAAAAAAGAAAGTTGGTGAACTGAACACTGTCCTTCAGTGGCAACAGATGAAAACCAATGCAAGAACTGAGGGACCTATGTTGATAAATCGAAAATATATTTCCAAAACTGACAAAGTACTGATGGTTTTTAGAAATACTGTATTTAACAAAAAGAAAAGTGTTATTGTTGTGCAGTTGGTAGTCTGAGGTCCTTCTGCATGGAGTCTACGGGACTGTTTGGTTCATTGGCCTTTCTAAATCACCCTTAGGTATGATTGTGTGTGGATGTGGATGTACAGTATGTGTGGCCCTGTATTTGATACAATGCACAGACCATTTTCCTAAGAAATGCTATACTATGGGGCCAACTGCTCCTCATGGGGCCCGGGATTTGGGCCCCATAAGACAATGGATACAAATAATGGATCATCCATCGATTGATTAATCCATCCGTCCGTCCATAATCTTCTGCTGATCCGGAGTTGGGATCTCTTCCCTGACCTGAAGAAGGCACTCCACCTTTTACCAGTTCAAGACCAAAGTCTCAGATTGAAAATGGATGGATTAAAACTATTATCTTTATCCCATTTCTCTCAATACCTATGCAAATTAAATTATGCTGTAAGAAAACTGGAAACAATCAGATAGTGGAACTGAAGAGTGAATAAAAGACCCCAAGCAGGTGGATTTTCACATAAAAATATAATTTATTTGGATTCCCTAAAAGGGAAAGGAGTAAATAGTGAAGAAAGAGGCAAAATCTTCCAACATCATCTGCTACATGACATTAAAACTCACCATTGTACTTTGACACCCTGACAGATAGGATTTCAAAACCAAACAGAGCAAAGCCTTTTTATCAGACTTTCCACCTGGTCACATTCCTGTACTGGTGCTTCTTCAGGTCCAGTTCTTCTTCTGTGTTTTTACCAACGCAGGCAAACACAAATCGATGTCGTGTTAGCATTAACTCTGTGCTGGTCCAGAGCAAAGAGCCACTTCCATCAGCTCATGGAGGCAGGCTTTGAAGGACAACAGTCAAAAAAATACTGTGATGTCACGTTCACGAGTCAGCTCCAAAACAATAAAACCTCAGACAAAATGACCAGTGGGAGAACAGTAGCTCACTGTATCTTATGCTATCCTTCTGCTCTTTTTGCCGATATCACCGCTATGTGGCACAGGGAAGCTTTATTTGCAGTGATAGTTAGAAATACCTTTAAGAAAGTAGAACTGTACCAAGCGCTCACACTGCTGCTAATACATCTGCATGTGGACAATCCGATCCACCACAGAAACTTTGCGACAACATCAGGATGAACAAGCACAGAGAACCTTCTGATAACTGGATCCTCATGGAACGTGCTAGAACTGGAAATGCTGGCAGTCCTTCAGCAATCTCTCGGGTAAGGGTCCACATTCTCGGCTGTTTTAGTAACGCTACGCTTACTGGTAATAAAACATATAGAATATCTCATCATTCGGCTTTTCTTTTAAAATGATAGTTCAACCCTGATTTACAGCAGGAAGGCTAGAAAACATAGAGTGGAATGGAGTATTAGGGGCATTAGGGGCCACAACCATCTGCAAAAAGCTGAAAACCATGACTACTTGAAACCCCCTCTACAAAAACTTATTCTGTTACTATTACTGCCAAATTTAATAGTTTGAAAACCAAATATACTCTAATAAGGATTAATGCACACAGTGAAAATCATCTTAACATTAATCAGAATCCAACGTGTCTTACTAATCTCCCCCCTTCGGGGTACAGCTATTAGCTCCAGTTTGTTTCTTAGAAAAACGTTTATCAAAGATTATTTTAATTCCCATAAAATTCAACCTGTCTGTTAGTTTGTCTGTCTGTCTATCAAACCTACAATGGCCACTGAAATTACTTGAAACTGATAAAAGTAATAATAGACAAATATTTACTGAAAATTAACCAATAAAAATCAGACACATTTCTGGCAATATCGCTCACCCTTATGTTGAATATTATGAGATTTTACTGTAAAAACAACAGCTGTTGTGTCTCTAAAATAGAAAGTAGTGGTTAAAATCTATTAAACTCAAAATACTTTTAATTACATGTAGTAATTAAAAGTATACACCTATCCATAACCCTTTGCTGTGAAATGTTCTCTTTTTAAACAAGCGTGGTCTTCATGGTGTTTACTTGCATTCTGAGTGGCTGCAGACACATTTCAGAATGTAAGGTAGAAGTATCGATATCTACCTCTAAACCCCACCATCATTACCATCCTTAGAAAAACATCATTAAATATTATCCTTGTTACGTTAATCGAGTAATAGAATAGTTACAACCTTTTTTCTCTTTTGTGTTGTTGTCATAATTCCAAACTTTGATCAAAGCATTCCAGGTCTAAACAAGCATCCTTTTAAAATTTATGACCTGCTCAAAAACCTCAACAACATAGAAGTGAAAAAGAAAGGGCGAGGACTATTCCACAGCAACATGTGGTCACAGATCGAAACCATAAACCAAAATGGAAGATGTGTTGAAACCAATAAGCTCTAACATGTTATTAGAATGCTTCCTCCCTGTCTCTGCTCAAAGTTTCATGAGTAGGGATTGACAGCCTCTATAACGTCCTCGCTGCACAATGAAAGTATTCTTGACTTGACTGAAGCTTTATCCGCTGAGATCCTAGTATTCACTAAGATACTTTCATAATGTGGCACTTTTCTTGAGTCCTGAGGTACTTCAATCCCTTCCTTGGCATGTCTGGTTCCAGTTCCACACTCCACCTTCTTCCACTGTATGAAAGTGGTCCAATTTTCAGGAAGCACAGATATTTGGGTAGAGGGTTTTCCTCAGGATTCGTCTCACTCCCCCAAAATGAGTCCTTACATCCAGTCTTTTGGTGGTTAGTTTAGAACATTGATCTTAGAAAAAGGAATACTAAAGCTTGGCAGGCCTTTGAAGGTTCTTGATAGAAAGCATATCCTCTTTTAGATTAAAAGGTATCAATTTAGAACAGAATTTCTTTCTTCAACTTAGGCAAGAACAAATCATGGAATTTCACATCATTTAAAAAAGAAGCTACTGCCTCATTTTCACTGAGCAGTATGGCACTGGTCGGTGTGGTTTGGTTTGCTATTTCATGGTCTGACGTATCAACTGCCTATTGGACCGTCACTGGGCAGGCGAGGCTAAATCCTATCGTAGCGTCATACTACAGTGACAACTAATGTGACGCACTAGTATGTCTCATGCTTGTTGCAAGCAGTGATGTCTTTCTGTCCCTCAGTGAATGAACTGTGTTGTGTGATACCAGCAGATCCACCCTGACTGTGTCATTGTCCTATGGATCTACAATTGAAGTTGGCCCAGGAATGGTGGAGCATGTTGCTTTAAAAACGGAAACAGATAAAATAGCATACTGAGCTAGTGAACAGAAGTTGCTGTACCGTAGCATCTACACTGCAATGGCATGTATCCATCTCTTTCTTAAGGTTTAGACTTTCAATTGCAGCCATTTATTCTAACATATTCTTAGTGGCAGTTGAAATAATTGAGCTGTTTCATGATTCAGTTTGGGTCAAGCTTCGGCTGTCAGACAAAAGGCCTCATAGTTGTCAATAGAATACAAATAGACTATAGAACTGCTGGTCCTATGGTTGCCAGACCACAGGACCAGAAATCCAACGCCATGTTTGAGAGTTGCTATGATGTGTTGGTTATACCATGCCATGCCATACCATACCACTTTAATTTTTAAAGCACTTTAAAATAACTGAAAGTCTACAAAGTGATGTACATATACATAATAAAAAAAATGGACAAGTTAAACATAGACAAGTAAAAAAAACCCTACTAAAATAGTTAAAGATGTGTCACCCACTCAGGATCTGCAAAATGCTTCAGCAAATAAACATATTTCAGGATGACTCTTAAACTCAGAAAGAGAAGAGGCCTTATGGGTATGAAAGTAAATCTAAAAAGCCACACTTTTTTATTTGTTAAACAATTTTAAAGCCATTTGTCGCTATCCTTCCTCTTAACAATTATACGGTACTTTGTGTTGGTGTATGACATAATCTCAGAAAGATATGCTGCAGTTTGTGCCTCCAAAGATACAAAATCTTAATAAGAACTTTAAGGTGTGTTAATACTTTCACAACTGAAATACCAAAGCTTTTATCATCAATTGCTCAGAAACCAGTCTATTTATTTTCCTGTAATATATTGGAAAACAACTCAACTAAAGAGATGTATTTGCAATCAAACAATGCAAAGTGTCCCCTTAAAGTATTTACAGCATGAAATCACAGCATATAGATGCTATCATAGCCATTTATTCAGTAGTAACAGATACCCAGAGCATGTGTTGTGTAAAGCTTACACAGCAGGTGGTGCATTTAAAACTGGACAAGCATTATTAACACACATAACGACACATGAGCAAGTTTCCTTCCAAACGCACCAACTGGAAGCTGACAGAATCAGAAGAACTTTGACAGGTGAAACCTTGACCTTAGTCCAAAGCTTCAAATCACCATGAGAAATCACTTTTAAGAGGCCTGGAGGGCTTTCTCTACCTCCACCCACCTGCTCTCACACACACTGTGCAGCAGGGGTTTGATGTTTCTCTTCAACCACCTTTGGATAACAGGAAGTTCAGTTCAGCACTTAGACCAGCTGCTTTTACAGTGTTCAGATTATTTTAAATCAGTAAGCACAATCTCTCAGCTCTTTGTATTCATCATATAGTTTGTGAAATGAAATATCTATACTCTGTTCCTTGCTTGTTTTTGGATTTCTTTAGATGATGTGTTAAACTCTTTCAGCCCACTTCATGTTCTCAGGTAGGTTCTATTTAGTGTGGTTAATGAAATGGAAGCACATAAAATGTGGTCATATTTTAAAAATTCAGCATTTAACATGGGGTTGATTATTTTTCTCACATAGTTCCAGACTTTTTGGGAGGCTTTTGTCTTTAAATAAATGCAAATATATTTGAGAGGGCTGTTTTGTATTTTCTTTGTCTGGATTTTACTGTTTGTTTAATCGGTCCTTCCAGAAAGTTGCAATGTTGCAAATTCACTCAACATTCACAAACTTTCCTCAGACTTGCTGTCATGAAACGGTGCGGTGAGGGGTGGTGAATAAGTCCAAAAAAGTCCACACAACCAGGCAGCACGACTGAGCAGAAGCCAGGGCTCAACGCTGGTAGCAACTGGTAAATTGAATGGACAACATGAAGGACTGAATGCACATTAGACAAGGACTCGACAGAGACGCAAAGACAAAGGTGACACTAAATACACACGGGGTAATTAGGGAACGAGAAACACCTGGGAGTAATCGAGGGGAGAACAGGAGAACACGGAGACACAGAGTCACAGAAAACTCAAAATAAACACACAGAAAAACACGGAACATGACACTTGCAATTTTCACCAGTCATTGCAACTATTTTACAAATCTGACCAATCACCTTAATGTTTTCTGTGTTTCCTTCTTTTCCGACCAATCACTGCAACTTGGCTGAATATTGACCAATCCACTTTCCCTTTCTAATTTAACTTTCTGTTTCATGACACCGTACAAACCAAGATGAAAGCGTGTGTGAAACTAAACAATAATATTGTTGTTTTTTTGGGGGGTAACTCTTTCAGAGATGTTCTGTAGGATTTGCTCCTACCGTGTTAACAGTTCATGTTTACTTGAATGACCAACATGGGATTTTTCTTTTGCATTGTGACTTCTCCTCAAGATATGATTTAGTTTGTATTGAGATATTTTTTTCAAAAAGGTACTTGCACATTAAATATTAACTATGTCAAAATCCTGATAAAGCATCTGGTGAACATGAGAAAGTTTATTTTTTACTGTTTCCTTCAATGTCCCTTTAAGGACTCCATATGTTATGACAAAAATAAAGATAAAAAAAATTCACATTGACCGCAGCCTTTTGAAAATGAGGCTGCAAAATCAGTAATTTTAGGCTGCACCAATCGCAAAACAGCATTTGAACATCTTAGAGGGACGGATCTGAAACATTCAAGCAGATAAACCAGGTCAATTTGGAAGAGATCAAACACAGAGCTGTACATGACAGGACTGCAGTATTTTATCAAACAGTAAATTTGGTGAATTTTATCCAAACTAAAATTCCATAATTCCTCTACATCTACCTGCAAAGAACTCACTCCATCAAGATCTCACACTGGAATGTGGATCACTTCAAGGACACCCACAAAGAGACCATATCCCGGAAACCACGGTATTACCCCCCTGGTGGAAGTCTATCTTCATCTCAAGTAAAATCAGTGTAATTCTTCCTGAATTTCCACTTTCCGATAACCTCAAACTCACCATCTCTTTCTCACTGCTCTTCAGAATACAGACGACCCTGGTTGCCAACCCCAAGGACAAGAACAAGGTGTTTTTGCATAGCTAAATGGTTGCCATGAAGATTAAAGGATTCCTCAAACATGAATGAAAGAATCAAAGCAAAACTCCAGGCATGTTTTTATGAAGGAATAACATTATAATATAACAAAAAAGAATATTTTACATACTGCCCCTTTAAGAGGTTTTAAACAGGTCTCCTCAATTTCTATCTTTCAAGACTCTGCACTTATTTATGAACATGACTCTGATAAAGTAGGCAAATGACAAAGTTAACATAAAACCCAAATCCTGAAACCCGACCGGGACATAAGGCTTTGGATTTTTCAGTCCATAATAATTTTACTAGATGGAGAGAGTCAGCTAAAGAGGAGGGAGGGAGGGGAGAGAGACGGTCTATCACTGAGGATGACAGATGGTGCAGGAAAGCAGAGAGGAAAGGAGAAAATAAACTGGGCAAACTACAGAGTGGAGCTAAACACTATGTAGAGTCCAGAGGGCCTTTTAAAACAGCAGGGTGATGAAACCTCCAGCGCCTGGCAGTGGGACAGAGCAAGGGCCAAGCAGCTCTGAGCGGCACAGCCAAGCCTTACATAACTGGCCACATCGCTCAGCGCTCGCCATGCCGTTCCCCTTAAAGGTAAAGGCACACCGACCACAAGTCAGGATGGCTCCATAGCCCTTTAAGAGCTCACTAGCTGCAATGTAACTGTTACATGCTCATGCTCATTCCACAATTAGACAACAATAAAACAAGCTCTGTGGTTATAGAGCTGCTGATTTTACAAGCACCAAATAGTTTCTGTGATCCTGCTTGGAACAAAACTTACTAATGATGTTGCTTTAACTGCAGTCTGGATGAGAGAGAAGCTTTCATTTTGCTCTCTATGCTCTGTTGGACAGTAAGCAGAGAAACCAGCTGGACAATAAGCCGAGCAAAAAAAAAAAAAAAAGATGAGTCTACATGGGCGCTATTAAAAAATATTTCTATAATAGCTTTAGCGCTTTTCCATCGTTCAGTCTCTGTGTCCTTTGTATTTCGTCACAAGATGAGTTGAACAGAAAGCAGTTTTAATGTTTTGGCAAAAAAAAAAAAAACCACGGGGAAAAAAAATTTAATTTTTCTACAGGGAGCCATGAAGTTTTACAGCAAAATTCCACGAAAAAGGAGCATGATTTCCTGTGGAATTCTGTACAGTGGAAAACATTTGGTCCCAGGGCTGTGCTCAGAGAGGAGCACAGAGGTTGTTTTAGGAACCACTCAGTACTGGCTGGGAGCACAGCAATGCAAACTGAAACTCAATGATCTCTAGATAGTCTCAACCATCTTTAAAAAGTAAAAAGATTCACTTCAAAATGTTGTGTCATAAACACTGACAGCAGTTAAGCTTCTTTTTAACATTCTAGTGCAGTTCAGATTTACAGCAGCTTCAAACTCACATGATACTTTCCAGAAAGTATGTAGACCTCAGAAGACGGCTAACCGAACCCTTTATGAGGGCCTGGGTGTGTCTGCAACTGCATTCTGCTCCACTTGTGTTGGGCAGCAGAGGGCGGATTGACTGGTGCCATATAACCAGAACATAACGGGAGGGTGGGCAGAGATTGACGAAAGCCAGTGACGTCATCAGGAATGGATGGAGAACGTTGATGGAAACTTGACATGTCTCTTCATTTACTTTGAGGAAACGTCCAGGGCAAACAGGAAGGATACGATCAATTGCAGCACAGATTTACAGAGGATGGATTAAGGCTGATGCTGTAGAAACCGCAGCAGCAAAAATATGCAGTGAGGGTTGAAAATCAAAATAGCTTTGGATAAAATCGCTGTGGAAAAGTGCTGCGTCATCTCTTAATGACTTAGCATTTGTGTCCAAGTAGCTAGACTATCTGGGAATCTTTTACAAAGGTTTTGATCTAGATTTCTAAAGGTCTTTTTCGGTTTTTAAGAGCGCTCATATTTAACATGAACCAATAAAAAATGGGATAATTTCAAAATACTACTGTATCTTAGTTAGACCTGCTGCAATAAACAATAAGTCAATGAGCTTGATAATAAAAGGAGGGCGATAATAATCGCTTGTTTTTTCTCATGTAAAGAGGATGACAAGAAGCTTCACCCCGGTGCCTCGAGTTATTCCTTCGCTCTCGTTTCTTTGGTAACAGCTCAACACACAGGGAGCTAAACGCGTCAGATTTTCTCCCCTCAAGCTGAACCGAATACACAGGACGCTATAGCAACAACAGCGACAAAAGTTGAACGATTTCCAACTTTCTTTTGCCATGTTGCTAGCCATGCTCATCTCGGCTGGACGAGGCAAAGCGAATGTCGCCTCACCGCGCAAGCAGCGCCGTCTCCCATCACTGACATGGTGATGGGAGACAAAACGACATTATCATTTATCGCAATAAGTTATGGGACAATTAATTGCCCAGAAAAATTTGGTACTGTGACAGGCCTAATCTCAATGCATTAGAATATCATCAGAAAATCTCATTCATTTCAAGTTTTTACTTCTGTTCATTTTTATAATTCTTGTATAGATTGTAACAAAGACATGGCTGCTTTCTAAGTTTTACCTGAGATACTTACTTGAAACCAGCAAGATATATATTATTCTGAAATAATGCAGTGGGTACCTCATTGGTGGCAGCAGGAGCAAATGGTAAATAGAAAATCACTTGATTTGTTCACATCATTTGAGCCCAGAGTGATGTTTCTGTTTCTTAGGTTTGGGTTTGATCAATTTGAGGAACAACTGTCTCCCTGTACCGTTATGTTTGCTAAACTAGAATGTTGTGAGCTGACTGAGCAACAGGATGAGCACGTTGATACTTGACACAAAAACCATGGTTTGGTAGCTGTGCTGGCTTTAAAGTCACGCTGACCACTACATCATTTTTGAAATATAGTAAGGAGACACAGCACTAAGACTGTGCTTAGCAATAAATCAATTAACTACATGAAAATTAAAATGAGTGCAAAAAATTTCCATTTGGACAACAATTGTCAAAGAGATGCTCCCCTTTAATATCATAAAAAAGCCGCCATTTTGAGAGACGCTGCCAACATGTGACACCCAGTACAAAGTAGTTAGTTTTGCACTACAACCTTTACTTGCTTTCTCTACCTAAGCTGAATGATTATTATTTTGAAATACCATTTTGGCAAGAGGAACTTTAAAATCAGTTTTTATTGTTGTTTTGGATATTTAAAATGTTTTTTGGTTCCAGCGTTAAATGTTCTTTGGAAATTAGTTTGTTTGATCTTTCAGTGGGTGTACTCTCATTAATATTACTATATTAACTGAAAATTGTTTCAAAATGACAATATTATTGTTTATCACAATAATTTCTGGGCCAATTTATTGTCCAGCAAAATTTGCTATTAGGTCAGGCATACGCTGCCCTGTCTAAACAAGTTTTCTCGACTTCTCAGAGACAACAGGGCTTTGAGAAAAGCCTCCACTCCTGACTAGAGCATCAAAGCAGCAACATGTTTCAAGTAACTCCATCTTCTTAAGGTGTGAAAATATGCTCTCAGAGTTTGTCTTCATGACATGCTAGTTATTTTCAGAATAACTAGCATGCAGATGGATTTGACAGCTTTAGTTTGCAGTGTGTCAGGCTGTTGACATCACTACCAGCATTATGAATGTAAGGAAAATAATATACAGAGGCTATAAGACCAAACACATCCACATAAATATTTGATCAGCCTCTTTAGCGCTGTATTCCTGTTCTTACCCTTACATCTGTCTGGCATCAAGTCTTTCAGAGATAATAAAATCCTTTTTCCACTCAGCTGACCTTTACCCTCCCACATAGCAGCCCAGCCAGAGGCAGAGAAGCGAAAATGGAGTTCTTCTTACTGCTTCTTTCTCTACATCACCATGAATAATTTAATCCCATCTAATCCTAAGAGCCTTTCTCAGCTTCACCTGAAGGAGAAACACAGAGCAAGTACCACTCTGACTGCCAGAGGGTCCATAAGCTGCTCATACCCAACCACAAACCCGGTCAGAAATAACACGATCACATTAGGCCACACAGCTAGTGGGGTAAGCCCACATACGGCGTTAAGCACACAGTACTTGCTGATTCAGCTCACCTTGATTTAGCTAGTAATAGAAAATAGAAAAAAATAGCTTGTGAAAATTACAAGAAATGACAGAAAATATCTACAAGGTTCTTATAAAAGCAGTGATTTGTGAAATAACTCAGGAACACACAGGGCTTTATGGTATAACCAAATAGATAAATTGGCTCCAAAAAAGTCATACTGATCCTCTCTGAGGTAGTCATTTTTATTTATGGTTTTCATGCCACAACTATATTTTACTACATTATTTGTTTTCTTTGATTTCATCAAATTCAAAGAAAATGTCAATGTTAAGATTACACAGAACCTTTTTTTTTGAACAAAGACTATATTTTATCAGATCAATATTCAAAATCAATGATTAATAACACAGAACTTTTAAAGACAGATTAGATCTGTCCACGCTGCACAAAGACAACAGTGCAATACAATAAATTGACATAAAGAAAATACAACTAAAACATCACAACAGAAAAGGTACAGTGTCAGGCCTTAATTAAATGCAAATGGATAGAAATATGTTTTAAGAAGCAATTTAAAATAACCCAGACTGTGGACAGATCTAATCTGGAAAGGTAACTTATTCCAGAGAATAGGAGCAACAACAGAGAAAGCCTTTGCTCTTAAGTTGAGTCTGATTTAACTTAAGAAAACAATCTATTAATACCTGTATAGATTATGTTTTAGGGTTTTTAGAGGCATATGGACGTCATCCACAAAGCAGCTAAACAAAATGTTGAATTTCCTAAAAATCTGACCAAAAGGCAGTAAATATAAATGAAAACAAATAGAACCTAAAATTGAGTCTCAGGGGACTCCATACTTTATAGGTGTGGCCCCAGAACCACAGTGGTTAATATGGACAAAGAAAGTTCTGTTCTAAATTTAATTCTAATTTTAATTCTAAATTCTAAAGTTCTACATTTGATTTAAACCATTCCAAATGCATTGTTCAGATCTAAAAGTAATAAAACAGCAAAATTGCCAGTCTGCCTTTAAAAAGAGGATCAGTATGCTCAAAGCAAAGCTGTTTTAGTACTTTGAGCACCTTTAAACCCACACTTAAATTTCTCAGTTTTGTTATAATATATTAAAAAAGATTTGAGCTGAATAAAAGCTAACTTTTTGAGAACCCCAAAAAGAGAAAGTTTAGATATGCGCCTAAAATTTTCTAATACACTTGAATCTAGGTTGTTTTTTTAAGAAGGCATTTTACCACCGCATGTCTGAGAATTGATGGGACATAACCTGAGTGAAGTGAGGCATTTATCATCATTAAGATGAAAGGACCAAAAGTGACAAAAATGTCTTTTATCAAACGGGTAGGAAGACAGCTTAAAGAATAATTTGATGGCTGCAGATGTTTAATTACTGTGCCAGATGTCAGGATTCAGTGTTTCTGTTATAAAACAATAAAGAGCAAGATCCAGAAATGTAGGAGAGTTGATAACTGAACAAGGAGCAGGTGCAGATGCAGTGGTAGTTGAACCGATAAGCCGGGATAAATGTCTACTTGAAGATGCAGAGAACGTGGGAAACAAGGAAACAGAAATGTAAACAAACCAGATTAACAATCCAACAGGAGAAATGATCAAGATTCAGACCAAAAAACACCAGCAAGAGAACACGGAAGTAACAGGTTCGCAAAATAAATCAAGAAGATACAAAGAACCATAACTAAAGGCTGAACTAAAACACGAAAACAGAAACAGTGTAGTACTACAAGGAATCTTAAAGTTAAGGAAGAAACTGAATAGGAAAAGCAAAACAGACCAAAGTCCCAAAGTTCATGACAGTTTTTGTGTTTACCTTCTACACTTTCTATCTGATATTTGAGCTGGTGTTTTTCAGTGAGTATTGGGGTTCTTTAAGAACAATCATTACATGACACCCAGTTCTGTAAACAGGAATTGCTTAATAGATTTTCAAACAGATTGTAATGTATTTATTTTAAACCTAAAGCAAAAGCTTGAAAAGAATGTTTTGTCCAACAAAATGTTGTCTGGGTAGTGATCCCTGAACGTTGGTCTGATGTTTTGATGCTTGGCTCATATGTGTGCTATCATACTGTGTCAACTGTTTTCAGTGTGTTTCTCTGTATGTGTCACCTTTGGGTCTTGTCTTTGTTTGGGCTCTCTGTGGTCTTACTATAGTGCAGAGAAATGTGTACATATGTTAGATCAGGAGTTCTGACTTGTTTTTGCAGATAAATTCACCAGACCACTGTTTGGGAGCTGAGCTTAAAGAAAACAACTATTGTACTATTGAATTATGGGAAGGACAGCTGCAAAGTCTGTTGCTTTTGATGTTGGAAGAAGGGTCAGAGTCTGGGTTGCTGTTCACAGCTCTAAGGAATAACCATTTATTATGTTGTTGGACAGATTTTTAAGTATCAATATATAGAACAGAAGTCTTCAAATTCACGCCTTGAGGGCTGGTTCCCTGCAGCTTTTACATCTCTCTCTGCTTCAACACACCTGAGTCAAATAATGAGGTCATTAACAGGACTCTGCACTGATGGGGTCATTCTGTCTTTTGCTTCAGATATAAAAGCTGCAGGAAATTGGCCCGCCGGTCTAGATGTGAGGACCCCTGATATAATCTAGACTCACAGGTTTGTTTTAGTTGTATTTACCCAGAATGCCGTGGGCCGTAGTCCGCTTCCTGCTTTTGGAGAGGTCTACGGTCCACATGGCATTCGCAAAAAAATTAGAACCGCACCACAGTTCATGAGCAGAGACCAAGATGCAAAGGTGGACCAGAGTTCATTTCTGCACTCACACCTCCCCAAACGAACCGGACTATCTCGGCAAACAAACTGGAGTTTAATAAAACCAGAGTCAACAGGCCTGGTGTGAATGCACCTTTAATTTAGTGGGAGTTAATGCCTTTACTGCTGAATGAAAAAATATTCAATTGAAAATAAGGTGTTAGATATAAAACTATTATAACTGTACTTATGTTTTAGTGACAATAGGAAAAAGAATGTTGTTTTACTTATTAAATAAAAGTAACTAATTCCTGTTATGCATTTGTTCCTGTAAGGAAAATGAATTTCTAGGCAAGGTGTACTCTCATAAAAATATTCATTGAATTGCTCCAGCTGAAAAAGCCTCAACCAGTGGCCATTTTCACTCCTCAAGAAGAAGTGGAAAAGTCTTCCACCTCCTAACAGCCATTCCAGCCAGGCCTGGATGTAACTTGTTTGTGTCACTAATGTGAGCTTCCCAGCATGAAGCCCACATTAGTGGCGCATTCAGCGGAAACAGCTTAACATGTGCAAGTGAGGAGAAAAAGTTATTATTTCCTTTCTGACCATCAACGTTTACTGACACACTCGCCGTAGATGAGCAAACATACTGGGCTTTGAATGTTCCACAGTCATAATTTATCCAGCAGTTTCTCACTGCTACCACCAACTCCAAAACGATCCCATAAAGAACAGAACAGAAGATTTTTTCGTGAAGTGGTCAACACCAGTCTGGGTGGAGTGCACTATGAACTTCAAGACCTGAAGACCTAGAGCCTGCCGCCTAGCTTGACGACACAAATGCTTTAAAAACAAAGTTTTCATTAGAAGAATCACTAAATCTGAACATAGGACAATGGGTTTATAGCGTTTGGACAAGTGTGTTTACGTCTGCAAAGCTCAACAAAGTGCAGTCATTCAACATCACACACACAAATAAACATGTTTAATTCAAATCCATTTAAATGCAGCTCAAATGAATCCAATTGAGAATTGATTTAGTCCACCAACAATGCAAAGCAATCCAATTAAACAAGTTAATGATAATTACATTCATCTCCATTTAAGCCAGTTACATTTGATGCCAATTCTGTGTCAATTTCACTCAAAGTCCATTAGAACTGTACCGAGTCAGAGCAAAGCATCAAGCCGGATGGCAAGCAACAAGCAATTCATGTTCAAATGGCAACCCGAGGCTTAAGGGAGGACAATAAACTCTTAATGTACAATGTGTGATAATGTTGAATGTAAACACAATTTTTTATTAGGAAATAATAGAAAAATTAACAAAATGTCGCTTACCTGTAAAGGTGTCAGTGGGTTAATATTCCGTCACATAGGAGAGAAGAAGAAAGGCACATCATTAATTTATGGCTATTAACACAAACAGAACAGTTTACGTTTGACAGGACTTTTACATTTCTGTAAAAACAAGGTATTATCAGACTGGTGAGATCATTTGTGCTTTTTTATCTAAGCCCATCACCAAATACAGTTCTTAAAAAATTCATGACGTGTTGCTTCAGCGTTGAGGAGTGTGAATAGTGAAGGGAGTGAATCAGCAGAGATGCCATCAAGCTCAAACCTTTTCTATTCGCCCAGTTTAGACAAATTACGACAGACCCAAGAGTCCATGTGCCCCCCTAACCTCTACCCCGCCACCCACCCGGGCCCACTCTGGTCCAGACCCCATCAGTGACAGTGGAGAACCTCCTGGGATGAAGTGAACCTGGAAGCAGCGGTTACTGTTTCCAGTCGCTAACCTGAAAACGACTCCGGGAATGGAGCAGTTCCACATGCTGGGCAGACGCTTTTAACAATGTCCTTTCTTGGAGGGTGGCTTTATGAAGGGAATGGATAATAATTTATGGCAACTTCATATCCATCTGTTTTAATTTTTACTTGACCTGCAATGGGAACAGTGTACCATCAGATCAGCTGGAATAAAATAAAATAAAAATAAAACAGATATAGAGTGGATCCCAGTTGAGTGTTTGCGGAATTTTCTGACTCCAAATTATTCACAGAGAATTTGTCTATTTGAAGATGTTTCGGTAGTTAATATCTAAAACATCAGAAAGCAAATCCTGCTTGGAATGATGAAATACCTAGGTGCATTGCTGTCATTTTGGAAGTGCCACTTATATTTGTTGTACCCCTTAGCATGGAGATAAACGTGGATGTTAGCTTCTGTGGACAGTTTCTACTGAATGTATAAATGCATATTCATGTAAATGGTTTGGCAAAACGTTTACCTGAATATTTAGTGGTTTAATTTAATGCCAGGACTGTTTGACAAGGACCCAAGAAGGCATGAGCCTGTTACTGGTATCAAAGTTTCTTCCATAGCAGTTTGGATGGTTTGAAATTCTTTTTCATAAGATGCCAAAGAAAGAATTTTCTTCAGCAGAAAGAAGGCTTATTAAATTTTGTCTCACTCACATACATGAATTAGATAAAGCTTAAGGAAAAATAATAAAAATATTACCTGTTTGGAAATATTAGGTTTTATGGGAACTAACGGCTTATCATGTTTTCTAACTCTCATTAAGGTAACACTGCTTTCAAAGTAGTGCTGGCAAGCTACAAGCAGCAAGTCTGTTAAGAGCTTCACATACATCTCCATGTCTGTGTGTTCAAGTCCCCTTGGACCTTAATGCAGTCTTTGCATCCTTGTTGTCTCTGAGAGAAAAATGATCCTCCTCATTGGATTGTTTTACAACAAGCATCGATGATGTTCTTCTTCTGACTCCTGCTTTTCTTTATCTGCTGTGTGTTTGGTTCCACACACTCAGGCAGATGCTCACAAAGCTTAATGTGGCGTATTATCAGTATTACTTCTATCTACTCATCTCTTTTCTAGGGATTAACCCATTCACTTTTTTCACTTGTGATACAGATACAGATATCTGAGATCTAGTATCAGCTGATACTGATCCGATGTAGAAAAAAACTGATGAATTGACTTAAAATGTTTCTTTTTTAAACACAGGCATAAATGTACTGAATTACTAACTGATTTGATAACTCTGCACAACAACCAGCTATTGGTGGATTACAGAACACTGAAATCCACCAATAGCTTCACAAACTTGGTCAAATTTGTAAAAACAACAACTTTAATTTGTTCAGTCAGTGGAATTAGGAGGATAGAAGCCAATGTGAAATAATAATAAAGAAATTGGGTAACACTTTATTTGAAGGGACATGCATAGGACTGACATAACACTATTATAAACATAAAACTTGTTATGAATATGAAGTAGTCATTTGGTAAATAATGACACTTTTTATGCAAGGTTGACACTTTTAATGGATTCTTAATGCAAGTTTTAGTGCAACTTTGCATTAAAAGTGTCATTATTTACAGAATAACACTTCATGACAACAGTCATTGACAGCTATGTTCATGACAGGTGGTATATCATGTTTATGACAATGACATGTCAGTCTTAAGCACGCCCCTTCAAATAAAGTGTTACCAGAAACCAAAACTGACAAAAACAGTAGCTTAACTACTGTGTAACATGTAAAAATAAACTGGAACAAACGTTCTTTCAAATGGTTCATAATGTGCTATTAGGAATTCTAAATATAATGTAAAATAAATAGTAAAGCATGATGTTGCTCAGAGCACAAAGCATAGAGTTAAACTAAATAAATCTGCCCTTATGATTTAGTATTATCACCAATACCCGATCCAATTTCTTTTTTTATATCAGAACAGAAACAGATATTAATATCGGATTGGTGCATCTTCACTTTTCTCAGATGCATTTCTGAAATATGTCAGACCTGCATGTTGTGCCCCTTGCAGACTCTGCCTCAGACTCCAGAGATGTAACAACTGGCCCTGTCCTCTCTGGCTCAGCACAGAACAGTGGAGTTAAAGTTGCAGCATTAGATTCTGTTGACTGATCAATGAGGTAAGAATAGTCTGTACATGACTGTACTTGAGAGTTCAGTCACATGGATCATCAGAACCCGTGTACAAGGGGGTGAAATGAGCTTCATCTGTAGGGTGGTTCCACTCAGCCTTAGAGACGGAGCGAACCCCCACCCCGTTGTCAAGGAATGACTGAATCCTGCACACAAGAGTTTCAACGTCAACAAAAACACAAAACCTTTCTGAAAATCCCCTTTGGGGGATCTGTGCCAGCTGTTTCAATCTGTTCTAGTTTTTATGCTAACCTCACTCATAAGAAGAAAAAATGGCATTTAGTAACTTTTCACTTTTAAGTAATGAAAGTATCTCCAACCATAACAACAAATATAAATTTTCACAATATATTGATCCTAAATATTGATCCTAAAATAAAGAAGTCTTTAGGATGGTAATAAAATTTTTCACATTTCTAACAGTTCCAAAACACGGAAGTCTCTGTCTCAGGAATAACACTGTGTTGTGTTTCTTCTCTTGGGATCTTTTTCCTCATGAAAACACTGTGTCTAATTTTAAAAGGTTCATTCTGGTAGATCCACACATTGTTACCAATAGTCTCCCCACTTATTGGAGCACATCTGAGAGAGAATAAAACTGTCAGTTAGATTTATAGATGTACAGTGAACTGTTGGATCGGCTCCTACACCAGCAGCTCCATTGTGGTTTGCCTTCTCCATTCTTTCTCTCTTATGCTTTGAGACACATTTTAAACAGCTTTAGTGGATCAACAGAGAAATCTTATAATTTGAGCAAGTTTTTTTTTTTACTTAGAAACTGGATCTTTAAGTCTTTGGTATACAGTTGACACCAGACATTTACATATCTATGGTATATATCATATCTCACTATGCTGAGATTGTGGCGGAACCATATTTTGCATATAGACGCCTCGGGGTCGCCATCAGGTTTCTCCTGGTGCTGGAAGACTGGTCCGCCTATCTCCTGTCCCTGGGGTTGGTGGAGCTGCAGCAGAAGGCAGAGTCTGAACGTCAGACAGCTCTAGCTGTCATGGCTGGCGACCCTCTGCCTCCAAAGCCAGACATCCGATTCGTCCGCTCCACCAACCCAGCTCCAGCATCTCCGGGACCAGGACCACCTCCAGCCGCAGCTCTGGCTACGTCTCCTGCGCCCGCCACACCTCTGGCCGCTGCTGCAGACACTGCTCCTCTGGGCGCTGCTGCAGAATCTTCGCCTCTTGCCGCCGCTGCAGCCTCTCCACTTTCAGCCGCCGCTGTCTTCTCACCTCCGGCTACAGTCCCCATGGTGATGGGGTCCCAGGTGGCCAGGCTGGCACCTGGCCGATAGGCAGCATGGCTGGTGGCGTGGTCTGCTCCAGTCAGTGGGCCATTCGCCCTTGTAAGTGGGTTCTCCCCCTCTCCCTGTGGTCCTCCTGAGCCCTCTCCTTGTGGTCCTTCGACGCTCCCTAGTGCCCCAGGGACTCCTCGTTGCCTCTTCCCAGTGCTCCCTCCGAGTGTCCTCCTCCCAGTGCTCCCTCCGAGTCTCCGCCTTCCAGTGGCCCCAGAGGTCCCTCATCGCCCCTAGTGCCATCCAAGACCCCTCGTCATCCCCTAGTGCCCCCTCCAAATCTCCGCCTCCCAGAGCCCCCTCCGAGTCTCCACCTCTGAGCCATCTACTGGCCCCCTGCACTGATGTTGCCCGCCTGACCCGCCTCCAGTGGTCCGCCCCCTGCGCCGACATCGGCCGCCGGACCTCCCAAGACGGGTGGCCTCCTGCCCCTTCGGCCACTGGACTGTTCACGCCAGGCCCCACCCTGACCATTCTGTTTGTTTGTGGACTGAGTTTATTTTGTGTTGTTCATGGACTCTGGCCCTCCTTCCAGAGGGCCATGGAGTTTACATGGCCCTCCAACCACCCTGGTTGGGTTTGTTTTTTGGACTCTGGCCCCCCGTCCAGCGCCCCTCCTGGTTGAGTTTATTTTGTTTCGGACTTGTTTGGGGCGTCTAATAACCGTCCTTCGGGGATGGGGGGAGGGGTACTGTAAGGATTTAGTTTTCTCTGTGTTGATTTTAGTTTTTCTGTGTGTTTATTTTGGGTTTCTGTGTCTATTGAGTCTCTGTGTTGTCCTGTCTACCCCTTGATTGTTCCCAGGTGTGTCTCGTTCCATGATTACCCTCTGTGTATTTAATGCCACCTGTGTTTCTGTGTTTCGGGCCCTTGTTGTACCAGTCTGTCGATTCTGTCGTGTTCCTGTCGCTTCTTGGTTTTAGTTACCAGTGCTACCAGTGGTGAGCCTTAGACTTTCCGCTCAAGCTGTGCTGCCTGGACTTTGAGATTATTTGTGCATTCTTCACCATTAAACAGTCATAATTTCTCTCAGCAACTGGGTCCACTACGTCTGCCTCACCACCTCACACTGCAGTTTCATGACAGTCCCCTTTAAAGTATTTCATTTTCCCCTCCACCAGTAAACCCAGACAGTATGCTAAAGGTAAAACCAGTTCCTTTGGGACAAAGATTTAGCTGCATCTGGAGATAGAAATTCTCCTGCAACATTTTTACCATGGGCAGGAAACATACACAGGAACCAACAGTTCAATGAGTTGTGACACACAAATTCAAATGACTCACACCATGCAACTGGCAGAATGTGGATGTGAGAATGATAATGCTATACAAACCAACCCCACTAAGTTTGCAGTTATATGGGGTTCAGTATCTAGCCTCAGGATGTTCAATGTCTGCTGGGAATCTGGGGCTGAAGCTCCTCCATGACTCTAACATGTAGACAAATGGCTAATGATGTCTTTGGCCTTTAAGCTTTGGTGTCCAGTCTTTTCTGCAGACCAACTGTGTTACATTAAAGGAACAGTATGAAACCTGCAGCAATATGGGGAAAAAACAAGCATCGCAGTATGCTGAGACAAGAACAGCTATACTTATTCTTTTCAATAAAAAGAATAATTATAAAATAAATATAAGACCCAAGTTCAATATTTTTGTTGCTCACTTCAGAAAGTTTACTTTAATTTTTTTGTTTACCTCGTTCATTCAATTACAGTTTAAAATTAACATATCACATGTCAACACAAACAAACGTTTTGAATGAAAAGTAGTAGTTTGAAGAAAAAGTGTTTCTATTGCAGTTTTGCAAAATATACCAACTTTGATATGGCCCAAAAAAGCACCTAATCCTTTTATAAAAAGCACCAAAAGTTTTATAGAAAAATGAGAAATTTTTCAAAATCTGTAAGTTTCCATTAAAGAGATCCAGGATTAGTTTAACATGTTAGCCTAAATATGCTGTAATTTTCCGATTAACTAAAAAATTGCTGTTCATCATACGCTAAAACTCATAATTACTTCGAAAATGTACATATTTTGTTATATTTTTCACCCATGGAGGTCGCCATTTTTTTTACTTGCTGGTTTCATGATATGCTTCAGTCTGTATTGCACTGGAATCTACAGAGTAAAAACAGGAAGGCCAACTTTACTTTTAGTTGTTTATCATATTGCGTTTGACTTATGTAATTTTAGATAATGCCACACTGTGTCACTGTTGGCTGTAATAAAAAAAAAAAAAAACAAAAAAAAACAGTGAGGTGAGTTTGGTTCCTTTCCCACATGAAAAAAGAAGAGCACGGTGGGAAAGAGCCGGAGCCAAACGCAACTTCCGAATAACTGGGGCACTTGTGCTCTCAACATTTCTCTCCAGAAGACTCTGAGTCATTTGTATGAGCAAAACTGACAAAGGCTCTAACAGGTGATTGTTACCTTAACGAGCTAAAAATAAATGCCCTGCCGACACATTTTATCCACAAATCACCTAAACCCCACTGCTGCCAGCTAAACGCTGGGAGAAACATCAGACAAGCAGGGCTGGAAGCTCTTTGAAATGCTAATGGAGCTACACTGCTAGAGGTACTGAATATGAAACAGCTGATCCAACTGGACCAAGACCAGACCCTAAACATCTGTTACTGGACCAGACACAGAGCTATATAAGTACTTACTGGATCACACAGTTTGACCAGTCATTTATTGATTCATTCATGAAGCTGAAGATGGCACCTTCAACAGCAAAACACCAGCTCCTACGGCCAACTACTGTATGTCCTCATCCTCCATTTGGTCCTCCTCATATTCATCACCTCTTGTGAGTTCTACAATCCCATCAATTTCAAAGAGCACCGGTTCAATTTGAAAAAGTTTAATGATGTTACTCATTCTTGTTTTGACTGCACAGAGTCAGACTACAAACATAATTTTTAGTCCAGAATGCATTGCAGCATGAACATGGCGATGTTCATGTGACAATATTTTATTAAAATTTATAGAAACTAAACAACCTATAGTATTATTACTGTACTGTTTTTACATCTAAAATAAATATTTCTCACAACTAACAATGGATTCCTTCAAGTAAATTCATTTTCGAAATATCAAATAAGGCAATTATATGGTCAATGGCAATGCAGCTAGTGATACGGCTAAATGAATAATGAGCAAGTCAACCAAAAGAACAAATCCCAAATATGACAGAGCTGCTCCAACATTCTGCCACCATGAGCACCATAATTCATGAGCAACTGTGCATAAACTTTGTTTTTAGGAGAAGTACTGTTGGGTTCTAATATTGCAAGGTCTCATGCCAGAAGATCACATTACACCCTTAGTATAAACTGAAGTCAAATATAATTTAGGACAAGCTGGAACAATAACTTCAAGACAAGTAGAAGGAATAGGAATATGAGTGGGAATCAATGTGTAATATTCAATAGGCACTCAGTCATTTTTAGAACACATTTGCAAAAAGTCAAATTTAGGCTGTCATAAAGCAAAATATAAGAGGCACTTCATTAAATCCTTCAAACAATTTGCCAACATTTAATTTCTGTGCATGTGAACAAACCACCATAACAGTGAAAAGTTCCATCCAGCATAGATTGATGAGGGTGAGCCCACAAAAGGAAGATTAGGCATGGTTTATGCTAATTAATGCAAAAGTCTATTATCTTTTGCATTATATTCTCATTATTATATTTTGCAATATCTTTAGGCAAAATATAAACTGAATATCAATGTCTAGTCATCAGCATACAGGGAGAAAGCTTTAAGAAATACATCATTGCTTTGTTCCCTGTGGTCTATAGAGAAAAGAAGAATTCAGTGCAGATTTTACTCTAATAGGGAAGCACATCAGGGCATAGTTTTAGAAAGTTACATCCAGCTGGAGAACAAATAACCGATAAGGAAAAATAGAAAGTCAGCTGGGTGCAGCACAGAGCCACAGCCTATTATTACCCGTCTGTGCAGCGGCACCCTGCTTTTCTCCTTTATTGGAAAAACACTAATTCTCCTTGACTCACTTTTATATGTGTGTTCTGGAAACGGCTGCACAGTTTGCTCTCCCCACTGAACTTTAAATCTGTATGCTGCACTGTATCCTCTGTGGTCAGCTGCAGTGTTTTCAGTCAGCAGGAGTTCCTCCTTGAGAAATGTCAGAGAGCTTTCTTTTTCAGCAGCGCTTAGCTCCGGGCTGTTTAGACCAAGTTTAATCTAAACACCACCAACATTAGGGTCTGAGGAGGTTGACCCTCCAGATCAGACCACTTTACTGCAGCATTATTGCCTAAAAGACAAGGAAATGAAAGTGCAACAAAGTTGATAACATTATGATCACCCACTTTATAGTGTGGAGGCTCCCTGTTTTCACGACGACACTTCCTGTGGAGCCGTAACTAACTTGACCACTAAACATGTGCACTCCTAGCTAGCGCAACCAGATTGTTTAAAATGTTGAGAATTTTGACATGACACTTCCTTCTGTCACACTTGTTTTTCCTACCAACACATGATTGAACTAGAAAATGGAAAACGTGAAGTTAATCTTTTAAATTTGTTTTGACAAACCTACCCTCAACTACCTGTATTAACAGTCTTTTAACAAAGACAGCCAGGAAATACTGTCTCCTGGGTTTCCCTCAGTGTATTATAAGCCTGGCGGGCTACCAGGTTAACTTGCCCTACTACTGGCTTGGAGATGCATAACAATTGCATTGTCCCTGCATCAGGTGCTGTCTCCATTAAATATTGGGGAGGGGAAGTGTGTCAAGGTAAAATTTCTATAAATCAGTCCCCACAGCATGTTGCCATGTTTTTCTTGTGATTGTTGTGGTGTAAAATTACTGACTTTACGCCACCTTTTTCAAAAAGTAGCAATCAAAGTTGCGATTGTTTTATTTAGTTTTGCCATAACATGGTCTTCCAGAAAAGTTGGAACTACTGCATGTTAACTTCCCAAAAAAGACAGAATTTTAACATTGTTAATATTTTAAGTAAAAATTGCATTTTCAATTATCTTCTAGAAGTAGCACCCAAATACAAATCAAATTATGTACTGAGGAGAGGTCAAAGGACAAGAGAAGAATTCCATACTAGTCATTCTAGTTAACATGAAGTGTTTATACAGCAGGTATCTTCTGCTCTGTTCTTGTTAAAACACATTTTCCCTGAGCTAACAATGCTAAAACAGTACAAAGGAGATTTTTCTAATTAAGTTTGTTTTATTGACTATTATTAGTTTGTATTTCATAATCAGTCCTTATAGAACCCGAGAGTCAATGTTCCAGTTTTGGAACAGCATGGGTGGTGGAGAAGTTCCGATTTTTGGAAGAAATAAAATAAGTAGATTTTTTAGCCTTCACTCTGCATTACACTGTGGGCAAACATCTCAGCTTCACATTCTAAACTGAAACAAAGGTTTAAATGTGGCTTACATAGAGCACAATCTAGCATACAATAGTGCATACTAGACACATTGCTGTGACATGGTGTACTGATAAGACTAATGTAACCTGAGTAATCTATCCAGGGAAAAATAAACTGATAGTTTAAAGCAGTTAAAAACCATGGTGGTACTTTGTGGTCAATTTCAGTTCCGACATGGAGGGCCAAATGTTGGTGCTGAAAAAAACGAAAGGTCACAAAATGTCAATTTGCTGAACGAACAACATATGTTCAGCAGTACTGTGAGTATGTACAAAAAATATATGCGTTTTGCTTGTTCTACCCAGGACTCCTCTACTGGTACAGTTTTAGTTTCACTGTCACCCATCAAATTATGTAAAAAAACAAAACAAAAAAATTCCTATTTGGCATCTTTGCTACCCTGTTATTTATCAGTTAATCCAGTAAATAATCAATAAATCAGTTCTATAATGTATTGATGTTAGTCCAGTAGAAAAGACTGAGCTTTTCACATGTTGATGTTAGAGGGATTTTTTCAGCTGAATTATTTGCTTCTTTGCATCTTTTAATATATTGCTAATATTGCATAAAAAGGTCTTAGAAGTTAAATAAAAAATCTGCGGAATGTGCCAAAGTTTTTATACCCAATTAATTGTCATAATAATTGATAGAATAATTAATTACTAAAGTAATTGTTGGTTGTACCCTAGAAGAGAGAAAGTTATTATTGAGTTGCTGTTTTGTGTTATACAAGAAAACTCATATAGAAGTAATTTAAAATGCATTTAGCAATTTTGATTTGTGAAAAGTTCACTTCTAAAATACAGTGATCAGTTTTACACCAAAATATTGCTAAAGTCTTGTTAGATTAGCTTGCAAAGCTGATAATTAGAGCTATTAAACAGCTCAGGATAAATAAAAAAATAAATAAAAGAACAAAACCTCTGTTCTAACAGCGGTGTTAGAGCTAAGATTTACAAATCCCTGTTGTATAAAAGTCTATTTTGTTGGTTTCTTGCATATGTAGTGATAAAATTAAAAAGGTACAATAAACTTATATGAACACTTAAAATACACTTTTTATGCCCCCCAAGTGCTTTCATGTTGATGATTTTGGCCCTGATCACAAAACGTTTGGACACCACTGGTCTATGGGAAACAGACCTGAATATTTTGAGAGTAAGAGCAGCAAACTGACACTTTCTCACCATGTGTAAACAGATTCAAACTTTTATTGCACAAAACCCTTTGGTCTGAATACCAGTCAGTACCAGTCAGCAGGCATCTGGACAACACCTTTCAGCTTTGGGCATTAATCTGTAGCAGGAACTAGGAGTCTGGGTAAGAATGAAGGGTCTTTAAATGTAGGTAAATACAGACAGATCTCAGCAGCAAACTGTGCTGCAGGGCGCAAGCAAGGACGGGCACGAGAGGCCGAGGCACACAGCCAATAAAAAGCTAACGAAATGTCCCATTGTGTTCTTACATCACCTACCAAAGCCTCACCAAAACAAACTGTCAAATTTAGTACAAATAATTTTATTCCAACCTTCAGTGGACAGAAAATGTTTGGCACCTCCAATGCCAAAAAACGGTGCCTCATTGAAAACCATGATAAAAAAAAGACACCACAATTCACCACTCAAGTTCTCAGTGTAGTACTGCATACACCAACATGCACTAATAGCTGTCAAAACTGTTATTTGTGAGAAAGAATTAAGTACATAAAAACTTCCACATCCACACAGAGCTAGCCCAAGGCAAAGCAAACTAAGCAACATGTAAGGACACCTCCAAACCAGCAGGGGGCCACCAAGAGCACTTGAATTCCACTCATAAAACACACCTCTAAGTCCTATTTGTATTTCAAAAATACACTTTTTGTTTTTATTTCTCAGATTGCTTACTATGAACAAAGCCTCTTTAATTGTTGAAAGATGAATCATTGCTGACTCACTAATAAACTAACAAAGAAGTTGTGACATCATCAAGAGCATGGCCTGAGGGGCAGTTATCACTAAAAGCTCCTCGTTATCCAAAATGTTTCTTCTGACTGGTAGGAATGTCTGGGCCGACCCAGTCAGAGTCCTGACATGAATCGACGAAGAACCTGCGGAGGGAACTACAGATGAGGGCAAAGAGCATGTCCAACCTCAAACAATTAAAGCTCATCACCAAATATGACATTTTTAATGACAAGCATGCAAAAAGCTGATTCGCTATTAGAAGAAGGGTATGTTAATGTTAATAAAAAAATTTCTGGTGATTACTGAGGGCCGGGGTAAGTCATTCTCAACATACCATTTTAAAAGGTCCCCCCCCCAAAACTGCAATTCCTTTTACATTGTTGAATTTGTTTTGGAGAGATGCCTTCCTCATTTCCAAGCAACTTCTTGATACAAGGGAAATCATTTGAAATCCAACTCCTCCGTTGGTATGAATAATTCATCCAGTCATTTATTGATTTATATAGTCCTTTGAAAAACAGCCAGGGTGCTTTACAAAGATCATAGAAAAAAACTAACCAAAAAACCCCCAAAGGGAATAAATGTACATTACATCTGTTGAACGCTGTCTATCATGGAGAGCTTAGATTCAAAGCAAAGCCTTCACTCACTATTGCACTTTATATTCCTTAGTTAAATGGCCCTCTCTTCCCACTCACAGACTCTTACACTGGTATCCAACCTCCAGTTAATTCCATCATACTTGACATGTTACATTTCACACAAAAAACAATACCACAGCCTTCGATTTCAGGACTTTTTCATATTCAGTGTTCCTTCAGTGCGTATTGAGCTTTGCTAATTTTCTGGTCCCTCTATCTGAAACTTGCCACAGCAGGTCCTGACGCTCCAGAATCTGCTCACTTCAAAACTTTATTAAAGGGATGTGAAAATTTGTCTGTAAGCTCTTGTATTTATCAGTGAAAACTCTTCTGTTGCCAATGTGTGTATCAATTTTTAAAAGTGTTAAGTAGATTATATTTCTGCCTTTAAGTTATTTTTTGTGATGTATGTAACAAGTCTCTGCTGTCAATGAGAGAATGAGTCTCAAGACTCAAGACTTCTTGATACAAGGAGTATCAAGAAGTCTTGATACTCCTTGATACAAGAAGTATCATTAAGTATCAAGACTTCTTCTTGATAGGATATTATAAAATATCCTTTTATAAAATCCTTTATAAAAGGATATTTATAAATCCTTTATAAATAAATAAATAAAGGATTTATTTATTTGGATAAATAAAAGCTACAAATCTGGAATAAAATGGCACAGTGCTGATAAGGACATAAAGCCTTTGTGAATAAAAAGGTCTCACACTTTGATATGTATAAAGGCCCAGGTCAGTGAGTGAGAGCAGACCCAGAGGAATCTGGTTCTGGGGTGTGGTTGTGGCGATGGAGGAAACCTGTTGCAGCGATGTTCACCCCTATGTTTTATTTACCTTCTTTATTCATCTATGAAAATCGTTTTTTGAGTGGATACGATGTGCTCCATTTCCACTGAGGGAATCCTTTTAACTTTCTAGGAGCCTGGGTGGTTTTCTTCCCGCCTCATTTGCACTCCCTTCGACTTTTTCAGGAACCGCGGAGGCTTCTTCCTTCTCCAGGAAGGGAAAAGTGTTAGGGCCTTGGTGTTTCAACACAAGCGTGGGAGTCGGATTCCACTTGCTTTCATTCAGTTACATTATTCCAGAAAGTCTGGAGTAACAGCACTTAACTCTTAATCATATATACTACAAAACAATCACAGAATAACACTCCACTGATATGATGTCACAGATTTTAACTGTGATCTTCTGTCACACACAGCAGATATCTGGGCCCACAGATCTCAACAGCACTCCTGCAGGAGAAGGACCCACTCAGTGTCAGGACACCTCATCTACATGTACAGCCTTGTTTTGGTCCCCAGCAGGAAAATGCACACAAGAACCATCCAGCCAAGTTCAAAACGTTCCACAAAATAGACTTAGACTTAGACTGACTTTATTGTCATTTTGCATGCACAGGGTGTATACAGAACGAAATTTCGTTGCATACGGCTCAAAATGAGGCTCTGGTGGAATAAAGTTCCAGAACCTACAGTCAAAGTAGAACTTTTTCTAGTCCTGTGTTTCTAGAAGCAAAGCTGATAACGCCTTAAACACTCACAGCTCCATCTACAACACACACTCAGGTCTACCAAACCTCAGTGTCAGTCTGTTCCTCACTGACTAATGCACTTCTCATGACATAGCTGAATTATCCAGCTCAACATCTGTTATTAAAACTTTTCATTTAAACAGCCTATTGTAATGTCCTGCTTTACTAAGCTGCACAAACCATTAGTTAGTTGAAGTATGCTTAAACATGTCACATTTTTATGCACTTCCTGTAAATTCTTCTTTTGCTGCCATTCCTGCTGTGCAGCATTATAATGCCCTCTACAGCAACACCTTGTGTTTAGCAAAGCTACTGCACTGTGGGGGATTTTTAGGTATAAAAAATTTCAAAACCTAAGTTGTGGAACCCAATGTTAAAATATGGGATAAGGCAACTGTCTGAAAAGAAATGAAGAGCAGTGGAGGCATGCATAAACACACAGGCGGTGCAGGCAGGAGCACACACAGGAAGCACAAATGATCCTGACGTATGGAGTTGAGTCTTCCCTCTGTTTGTGCGGAATCAAGGCACACCTTAGAGCCAATCTTCAGCTGGGTGTTTGCAGCCACATGAAATTATTGCAACAGCAAAAACAGACATGGGTGGCACTGGTGGAGGGTTAAAACAGCAGAAGAGACAAACAGAATGCTGTAGAGATTCTGTCATCCATATAGATTACAGGAATATAACACCACAAAGCTCATCTTTGGAGCAGAAGCTGAAAAGTTTACAGGACGCCCTGTGAGGTCATGATGCTGGTCGAATGATTTCTAACAAAAGCATCCTTTACAGGTGATATATAAAGGACTGTGCTGCTTCTGAAAGGAACATGCTTCAGTGAAAAAAACAGTTGTTTCTCTAATCTAAGGAAGTAACATTAGAAATACTGCTAATACATTTTTTTCATAAAAAAAAAAATTATTTTGGAAAATCTCAAAATGCCCTTCAATGCAAAAATGCAGGCCTTTTGATGGCCAACCTGAAGCCAGAGTCAGTCCCTCACGCACTAACTCCGTTACACTTTGTTTTACATGTACATATTTTCATTTGTTTGGCAACATTAGAACTAATTGTACAGATTTAGTTGACTTTTATATATGTAATTCTGTCAAACATCTCTTAATATTTGTTGTACTGTCTTGTTTTGCCGGTACTGTGGGGGGTCACCCTGGACAATTTACCACTGCATCAACTAGCACATGCAATTAATGTTAAAGCCTTGAAAGTAAATAAATAATACACACACATGCAAAAGGCCTACACTTGCATATGAAAAATATGCAAACTGAACTTGCAGGGCTGTTGGGTGGGCAACGACACAGCAACACCTCTTTGCCATGATTCAGCAGTATAGGTGTTACTTCAGACTCCTTGCCTTCACATCAGTTCCACCATATTGTCAACATCAATACTTAAGTGGGCAAAAATATGGAAGAGCTCCAGATAAACATTGTATTCAGAAGACCCAGAAATATCAAGCGGAGTAGCACAGAATTTAGTAAGAACAAGATTTCAGAGAAAGTAACCAGCTGCTTGGTAGTCTGGCCGTTGCATTCCTACTCATTTCTGCTAGATTCTCATCTCTCTTCACTACTCCGAATGGGGTTTCTCCCACTGAACTCAATATCCTCTGATAAAATTTCAATGTGGGCCAATCAGCAAACAGAAGGAGAAGTTGTGAAAGATGATGTCGATTTTCTGCTCTGTTTTAGAATTTTAATCTGCCTGCAGTTTTAGCAATGGCAGGAGAGGAAATGAAGGAAGCCGTTCAGTACATGTTGACCACACTTCCAAATATATAATATTATATATTCTTAAAGAAAATGACTAACTGATGTTATTGATGATCAATTTTAAGTCAAAAAATTGTTAATATGCTTAGATTATTACTTGCATGTTAATCTTTGACAACATGTTTGTCATTCTATTATTTAGAATCTTTTGTATAAAACCTTTAATATGAGTGTTTTGAGTTAATATGGAGTTAGTTAATATCAGTGACCAGGGATTTTAATTAGCTGCATAACATGCTCACCAGTTTCTAATATGTTTAGCTTTAATGCAACTTCTCCTCTAAGCTGTTTGAAAAGGCTGAATTTTACTGCAGTTACTAATACAGATTGTTCTCATGAGAGATAAACAAATGAATACCTATATTATTTCAGCATAGCTACTATCTTAAAACTATTCTCCTTTCATAGCCTTCAAAGCTAATATTACCTTGCTTAATATGGATAAGAGACTTTGAGTTCTGTGAGCATTTTATTTTCGGGTTTTAGTACACTTTGAGGAAGGTTAAACTACACCACAGCTATTTAAACCTGGAAGTACCGCACTTTTAAACCAAACTAGCATATATGTTTTATATAATCCCTTTGTTGAAAAGAGGGAAAAAAAAGACACTGCCAATTTCAGATTAGGTCACGCAAAGTCCAAAGAATCTAAAGGCACATGCAGGCTTACACTTTTATGATGGTGTTATTTTGTCCTTAATGAGCTTAAGAAGCCAAGACCCATTATTCCTAAGCACATGTGGGCTGACTTCACATCTCCAGCTGTATGAATACATAGTAGTGGAAAAAAACAAACACATGCTGTCCAATCAGAGGGCCAAAGCATGTTCAAACTAAAATTAAAGTTTACAGCAATGTCAAAAATACAACTAATGCAGACGATACCAAGATAATGTTGCTCTTGCATGAAGCATACTGGGAGGGAATCAGGTTCCCACCAGGCACCTTATTAATAAAGACTTATTCTCTACAGAAACATGGTTTATACTTAGAAAACATAATGGTGTATTCATAAACCAATTTAATTTTGGACATCCTGATCAACTTGACATGAGGGAATAACTTTTGACATTTCATTAGAACCCATGATATCTATGAAAATCTATCATAACAGAAATATTTTATGATTTTATTTACTCCTCTATTTTAGTTTCTATGAAACCTACATAAAATATCCACAAACTATGTTGATTCATAAGTTTCCTATCAGGCAAATGCAGCAAAAAAAAAACACTCAGTAAAAAGATGAATAAAAAAAACATACTAGATGTGGAATATTTCTGTTTATTGGAGGAGAAACTAGGAACTAAAGTGCTATAGTGCAGATAGTAGCATTAATAAGTAGCTAATTTTCTAGGCTTGGTCAGATGTTTTCTAGTACATGGAAGCACTTTCTCCATAATGTTGATTTCTATATGATTGTAAGTAGTTAAATACAGCTGCCTGTGCAAGTCACTCTTTATAGCTACTTTGAGAATTTATCCTCTAAGTTCTCGGTCTAAACATGAAATAAATTACATTTTAGCTTAGTTTATACCATATACGTTTGTTTTTTCAACAACTATGTAATAGTCAGGCTGTAGCTAATCAACTTTGCATGTGGCTAATTGAAAATGCTGACTATTAGCCATAATGGATAATAGCTTTTGAACCTAGTAAAGAAACCCTGCTAAAGCAAAGGTATTTTTGGACAGCTTTAATATCCACTCATGTAATGGCATACATGTGAATGTATAAACGGGGCTTTTCAACCAGTCCTCAAAGGCCAGCATCCTGTAACTTTTAGATGTGTCCCTGATCCAACACACCAGAATCAAATGACTGATCATCTCCTTGGTATGCAGTCAGGTTCTCCACAGTCCTGCTGATTAGCTGATTATTTTACTCAAGTGTGTTGAAGCAGACACACATCTAACAGTTGCCGGAGTTAAAGACCCCTGGACTATAAACTGTTTGTCATTGCTCTGTTATGTGGATGAGACCCATTAAATTTAGAATGAAAACCCTTGGTGATGACACGTAACACAAGATGGCACTTATTTCGCAAACTTTAAGCAAATACTAAAGCAGTGTGTTAAACCTGAATCTACCTCAAGAATCAGCAGTTTGGAGGATGATGTTGTCAACAACATGAAGTTTCTTTCTGTATGACTCAATCTGTTCCTTACACAATTAGAATCAGAATTTAGGCCCACTCTCACTCAATGTTGTAACAGTTTATTGACATTTGCAGCAGTTTTGACTTTTGCACAGCCTGACTATAGTTTGGACTTTGGTAAGTGAAAATATCTTGATTCTTTTCCTTCTTAGTGTAGACTGTGTGTGTTATTATGATCATGGTCCTGTAAACCTAACCTGAGCTACATTTCCGACTAATGGTCTCCATTATAAGTGTTTGTAGTTGATTCAGCTTAGTTGTAGAACAAGCTCATGTCATTTACCCTCTGCCAGCAGAATGGCTGTTGGCTTCTTTTTTTCTTAAATCGATTACAGCATAACACCTTAGCTATTGTCAGGTAAACATTGTTCTATTTGTTAATAGCTCAGTAGGTTACCAGTTTCAACCAGATTTCAGCTTGACCATCTTGACCATAACCGATTAGTTTTACTTTCCTTTGGGTTGTGAACAGACCACAGCTGAGACATAATTAATACCTGCCGTGTACTCATTTTATGTCAAAGTAGTAGTTGTCCCAGCAACCACATTTCCATTGGCTTTAAAATTGTGTAATTTGTAATTATGAAAATTAATTTGCTTAATAAAAACATACCAATTTGAAAAAACTTTTTATTGAAAACTTTTTTCAATAAAAGGTGGTTGTTTGGCCATACCAAAATTAGTGTATTTCACTAAACAGAAATGGAAACACTTTTTTTGCATCACGAGTCACGTGATCAACTACCAATGACAAAAAATACAAGGAAGTCACATTTGCCGCCGCCATGTTTTTTTAGTAACTTATCACACGAACGATCTTATTCACGGGTGATTTTAATTACATTTACTATTTAAAGGAAATAATTTCAAAATTGTGTTTTTCGACATTTGTAATGGAAACACAACTACTGTACCATCTATAATGTGTTTATAAAAAAATAGGGAATTAAACACCTTTCATTCATTTGGCTCAAAAAATAAGGAACACAAACCCTCCTGTAAAATCCTATATTAGATAAATCATACAGGAGAAAGTTTGCACACTTGTGCTGTTATTTTCAACAATGAAATGTATATATTTTTAGAGTTGCACAATGTATGGTTGATCATTATAAAATAAGGAGACAAAAGGAGTCAGATGATATCAATCAATCAATCAATCAATCTTTATTTCAGACACAAAAGAGGTCCATAGTAAAACAAAAAGAATAAAAAAACAAAAAGAAACATGACAGTCACTGAGCCACAAATAAATGATGACGCCAATGTTTCCACAATCTTGAGAAAAATCTCGCTGTACTAAAAACAGGGTTTACTAAAATTGCTATTATATTATTGTATGACACGGATAATCTACACATACATTTATACATGAGATTCCTGAGCGCAGCTGCACATGTGGGAACAGCGTTATGTGCAAACATGTGGCTGGCACTGCTCCATCTAGGCACTTTGAGTAGGAGCCTCAGGCCATCATTGTATGCCACATAAAGTTTGTGCAGGCTACTTTTTTTTAATATCTTCGCCATAGATGGGCTGTGTAAAATGAAGTACAGAAAACTTTAAAAAGAGCTACCTTCACAGAGGATGAACACATACCAAACTTTCTGATCAAAATATTAGCCTGTGCATACATCATGCAATACTGCCTACAAATGTCACGATCATCAGATAGGTCATCAGTTATGTAATGTCCCAGATATTTAATTTCATTGCATATATTGAGGACAATGCCAGATAAAGAGAAGTCAGGGGTTATCAGATGCTTATCTGCTCTACTTCTAACAATCATGACATTGCTTTTCTTAGCGTTATATTTGACATCAAAATCACATCCATATTGGGAGCAGACCCTTAGTAATTGTTGAAGGCCAGCACTATATGGGCATAAGATTACCAAATCATCCGCATACATTATGTGATTGATTGTGCGGTCACCAACTACACAGCCTGTTTTACAACAATTCAGGCGCTTTGATAGTTCATCCATGTAGATGTTAAAAAGGTAAGGGGACAATATACTTCCCTGCCTTACTCCGTTACCAACATTAAACGAGTCAGACAATGAGTTACCCCATTTGACATACATTAGTTGATGACCATACCAATAGACCATTATTCTAATTAGATATTTGGGTACACCTCTGCTTTCTAACTTGCAGAACAATTTTTGATGATTCACGCGATCAAATGCTTTAGAAGCATCAATAAAACACATAAATACTGTGGTGTTGCGCAAATTATACAAATCTAAAATCTCCTGTAGCACAAAAATACACATGTCTGTACCATGTTTGGGTTTAAAACCGAATTGATTATCAGAGGTCAAAAGAAACTCTTCCAGCCTATTTAGAAGGACTCTTTCAAAAACTTTCGACAAACTACTAGCTAAAGCTATGGGTCGGTAATTCTCCAAGGAGCTAATCTTACCCGCTTTGTCTTTAATAGTGGGTACCAGAATGACAGATAACATTGATTTAGGTAGCAGACCATGTACTAGACAGCCAGTGAAACACATAGAGAGTAATGCACAGAGTTTTTTACTTGCATTTTTCAAATGCTCAGTGGAAATGTTATCCATCCCACAGGCCTTATTGTCTTTCAGTGTCATAATTGTATGATATATTTCTTGTGGGGATACAATCACATTCTCATTACTGTGAATGCTTCCTATGTCAGAAATGTCACTTTTGACACAATTAAACAGCGTACTGTAGTGCTCTTTCCATAACTGAGTGATTTCTTTTACACCAGTAACACCATCAATAGTAGATGGAAGTGACGTTTTACAGTTATTTACTTTCTTTATTTCTTTCCAAAAGTCCTTAACATTATTATTTCCTAACTTTCTAGCAAGAGAGTCAGACCTCATAGTATTTTCACGTCTCCTTATGAATCTTAAAAAATGTTTAAAATTAGCATTTGCTTGTTTTTTGTATTCAAACAAGGGGCCATGTCTCTGTTTACCCGCATCGGCCCATGCTTTAAGAGCCCTTCTGGCCTCTGCATGATGTTCTTTTACATAGTCGTTCCAACCCGGCTTGGTGCTATGCAAGATGGTTTTATGCAGTGGCTTGCTTGAGATAAGGAGGGATTTCACAACATTCTCATACAGAGTACATAACTCAATACCATGTTGAGGGTCTTTACAATTCATATCACGGCATGAGATCATTTTGAGATTATTTCTCAAAATGAAAGAGCTATTGATCCCATTTCCCCATCATGGAACATGGCATCTTTAGAACCCCACTGTCAAATCCAAACATTTTAAAGCTGAGTTCAAGTCAGAAGTGTAATTCTGTCTCATTTAGTGAAATACCTTTCAAATCAACATCATACCACCATTCTGGATTCCCTTAACTGTAAAGGAGAGGCTCCAGTATCAGTATGCTGCCATGGAAGACTCACCTTCCTTTGAGATTTAATGCCACCAATTATCCATCCACCTGACACCTGCAGTGAGTGAGCAGCTGATTGGAGCCATTCAGAGCCTCAGTGAGTGACTTACTCCTATAGACGGAGAGGGAGCCAATGCTGGGAGAGTAAAGACGAGCCGGGAAAGATACCAAATATTACAAGTTTGGTTTTGCTTTCATGTCTGACAGCATGACTGTCAGACTGTTTAGTTATTAAATTTAATTTAACGGTACTAGGCCAGTCATTAGCTGCTCTCACGTATAGTAGAGGATAGATTATGGCCAACTCATTGTTTATTAAGAGAAGAATTTACACAGTTAAACTACATCAGGAAGATATTTTAAAATGGAATGAAAATAAGCGTAACACAAATTTAATCCTATTTTTTTATATTTGGGAAAAATGTCATCTCAAGCTCTGATTTATTTGATATCTAGTCGGTACACTTTAATCATATTGACAAATTTAAAGTCAGTTACATCAATTCTAGTAGATTCTTGTTATCAAACAATGCAGTCAAGTTCACTGTATTATTCAAATTGTTTAAGAAGTTTTTTTTTTTTATCTAAGGAAGCGTTTCTCAACAGTGGCGTTCAGAGGGCGGCAGGGGGCGCTGGCGGAAAGTTTTACAAAAGGGGCGTGCTGAGACTCCTATGGGGGGAGTTTGCTCCAAGGTAAGTTTTACACCTTATATGCACAACAATACCAGTTTAGACTTTGAGCAACTTGCTAAAACTGTATTGTGTAACATTAAAATATGCTTGGCTGAAACTGTATCATGGAGCAGCTCTGCAGTCCTGCTAATGGTAGCTTCACCACATCAGTTCAGCGTTACACCAGCTGATGACGGTGATGTGATTCACTTGTCTGGTGTTCAAATATTTTGTTTTATTGAGGATTGTTGTACATACGTTTTGGCAGTGCTGTGATCATGTCAAAGCAGCAACTTATACAAAAAGTGTTTTATTATCCGTCTGGATGCTGCCCGCTTCCATGGAAGGACGACAGAATATTGCTCTTTTGTAATTAGTAAAATCACGATACACTCACTGTGTATCCCTCAGAAAAATGAATCAATTTAAATAAAGAAATCCCTCCATGGGTGATTCCACGATAGAGAGCATTTATTTTATACATTTAACATCGGTGCTGAAAATGATCCGGTATGAAAGGGTAGTACCACAGCATTTTGAATTTAAGTCATCTAAATACCAGGATTTTCCCCGTTGTTTTAAAAGGTTCCGCACCATAGGAGGTAAAAAATAGAAATAAAAAAATAATAATAAAAAAACGACACACACATTGCGCAAAACTCTGAAACAGGAGAACCGAAACGTAGAATGGAGCAGCAACAAGATCAGAGAATCAAGTGAATCAAGATCAGAGAATCCGCCGGTTAACAATGAAAAATCACTATGAGAGGCAAATCAGGTGAAACACATGATGATTGGGCGGCGGAGGCGCAGCAGGTGATGAGTGAAGATTACTGGTGGTGAGCGACTGAGCATCAATACAAACGATAAAATAAAACTAGCAACAGGAAAGAAACTAAAGAGGACCACAATAAACCAAGAGAGGATAAAACTAATCAAAGAAAACTAAACGGACATGAATGAAGAACAAAATGCAAGAATAAACTAAGAAACTGAAGTAAATGCAGAGGAATAAACTGGTATGGCAAGACCTTTTGAGCAATAATTAATACAGAGTGTGGCAACAACAGACAGACATTGTTTTCAGATAAAAGGTAAAATAATATTGTTGAAGTGCCATGAGTTTGTTGAGACAACATCTAGTACTAAGAAGAAAATTGTCTTACACACCATAAAAGTAAAAAACGTATCACTTATTTATATTTTTAATTAGTTTTGATATATTTATTTCTTCAATATTAGTTTTCATGTCAGTGTTAATGTCACGAGGCTGTTCAGTGACTCCATGACATTTTCAATCTGACTCATTAGGATTTGATTAAGAACTAGCCTTGTTCTTTGTAATTTCTGTCCAGTAAAACTATTAGTCTATAAATCAATAGACAGGTCTATATACAGATATAATCCATGTTTCTGTCCCATATTTGTATGGCAAAAAGCATCTGGAACTTTTACTTTTCCAATGAAAGCTCTGGTTTGCAAAGTAAATGCCATGTAGGTGAAATTTTATGAATGATACTCTGATGTCCCATTCACCTGAAGGCAGCACAAAGCTGCACCACCAGAAATTCACAAAAACAATGAAGAGAAGATGATTGATATAGTTGGAGTTCTACCCATGTTTTAATGTTGAAGAGCACTTTCGTTTTGCAAATAGATCAAAGTTTAAACTTGTATTGTTGTGCATCTTTCATCTGGTCATTTTGTGCAAGATTTAACAACTAACATCAGAAAATGGCACAGAACAAGAATATTTTTTCCACTCTGATTGGCTACTGTTTGGCCTACCGATTTTAAGTTGAATGTTCATTGCATTTTCATAGACGCCTGTAAAAATTATTTCTATTCCTGTGGCTTTTTTGTTCTCTGGGAAATTATTTTTGATGATAAATGCAGAAACAACCATAAAAATCAAAACATCAACAACAGTGATAGTAATATTAAAACAATAATATTAAGTGCAAAGTAGCCTATAAATTCTATGATGGGGGCGGTAAGGGACCTGGATAATGGACAGGGGGGTGCTGGCCCAAAAAAGGTTGAGAAACACTGATCTAAGGGAACCCAGTAGACTCCATTGAGTCATTGATTTGCACTGTCCACTCCTCCTGGACTCCATGTCGCAACAACAAACAGTTGCTTGTATTGTACACTGAGCTATCATTTATCTGGAGCATGCATACAGCAACTGTGGAGAGGAAAACTCCCCTTTAACAGGTAGAAACCTCCAGTATAAATTCAATCATCAGTTACATGCTGTGGGTGGTCAACTGTTTGAGGATATTGGAGGTATTTCATCCTTCCATTGTACTTAAGGTTCATGTTGCACAAGATGCAATTGGCTGTAATATATTTAGCCTCATACTTCGAAGCGATTCTGCTGTGAGGTCAAATAAAAATATGAAGTTTACACAATATGTCATCATGCAAATATGCCTCGTGTTATTGGAACCACCAAGCAAAATTCTTAGGCAAGGAGAGTAAGCATTCCTAATAATTGAACTACTGAGCACTGATTCTCCACTTTCTTGGGCAAAATATACTTGTATTGGTATTTGTTTTAAAAATACCAAATGTCTGAGGGAGTCTTTCTCAAACTGTGCTCCCAGGACCACTGATGATCCGCGAGAGCCCTGTACTAGTCCGCAAGATACTACATGTAAACAACCATTTATTTGCTGTGACATGAGCTCAAAGTGTGATTCATACATAAAAATGAAAATGAATAAGTGACTTAAAACCGGGTCACACAAAAGAAAAGGTAAAGATAAGAAAACAATGGGATCACTTATGATTGGAGAAAGCCATGTCATACCTGCTGAGGGTTTTGATGTGTTGTTCATGAGCAAATTGATTATTTTGAACGACTCTATGGTGTGAGCAAGTTTCAGTTCATGAGAATTGTTTATGCTTATAATGCTCGGCTCACACGTCAACAGCTATTGTTATTTTTATTTATTTAAAAATTATTTAATGGCTGAATATACAATAGATGAATACAATCAATAGCAGTGAGTGCATATTTTTTACTTTAACAGCACAGAAGAGGATTTATGTTTCTGCCAAAGCAATTTAAGTCTGTTTTTCCCTTATTGCGCTTCTAAATTACAAATAACCTTAAAATGTTATTAATATACAACAGCTGTAGTAAAGAATGTCTCTTTTTGATTTCCATAGATTTGTTTGACATCAATTGAAAGCCTAGAATCGATACTTTCAGAACCTGTAAATAACTCAAAACGCCACAAGTTGATGTGTTGATGGTTTTGTTGTGGCCAGTCACATTTACAGAACAGCTTTCTCATTAGGATGACCAAAGAAGACAATAAGTGAGTTAAGAGACTAATATTTTAGGCTATATATAATAAGATGTTGTATTATTGCAATTTCGAGTTAGGTGGTCCATGAGTTTTTGTTAAATGTGGTCCTCAGCCTGAAAAAGTTTGAGCAACACTGGTTTAAGAAAAGCATAATTTTTTCTTAAGACATTTCATGTCATATTTGCACAAAGAACTTCAGTAACGGAGCAAATATTTTACAAGTGGATATTGCTTATTTTATAAAAGGATAATAAAATCTCTCTAGCTCCTATTTACAAATTGGAAGTTATTAATCAGCATATGGAAATGCAACATTAACAAGAGCTTTGTATTAATCAGTTGATCAATTAGGTCATTTAATTTCCTTGGGATTAACAAAGCACTTTTGAATTGCAGTAACGATGTATATTTTACCTTCATCGTATCCTTTTAGCTCCATCAAAGCCATTCTCATCGAACACTCATAATTACTGCATAACTCCTTGCTTTACCCCTATGAAGAGCTGAGGCTTGCTGCTGCATGTAAAACTGGTAGCTGCAGTGGCAGAGGGAGAGACTTTTAAGGGGGAACAACTGAAATGTCATTTTTTCCAGCTATTTGCTCCGGTGCCACAAAGCGCTCAGCTGCAGCAACACACAAGGATATGCTGGAGACTGCAGACACAATTACTGCTCTGTGAGCCAGTGGCTGTCCAGACCAGCCACTACAAACACGAGCAACAAAGCAGGACTGAGACCTTAAATACTTTCAGCTGACAACTGGTGCTGCCTTCAGGAGCTCCCAGGGTGCCCGCTGTAAAAGAGACTCCCATTTTCTGCTGCTGTGAGTCATCCATATATTACTGGGTAGACTGGAGTTGGTTGTCACATTGTTACTGCCACATTATAAAATTCTGATAACCTGACATTCCATTCCACATCCATTTTGCAGTGCTTTAAAAAGCGGAGGTACATTCTCATTTCCATTAGCCAACTTATTCATCAATGTTCACAGAATATAAAACATCTAAAGAGGATGCATTAGGTTTGAGTTGATGTAGCAAACTAAACCTATGTAGTAGTTTTGACAGGTTTGCTGTCAACTGTGTGAACATTACAGAAAGTTTATAAACACAGTCCTGGAATAAGCAATCTGTTCCCAGTTGGGTTTAGGAAATCGATACCTGCTCAAGTGCAGGATTGATACAGTTATATATATATATATATGTTTATTCAACTTTTAAGCAAAGATAGCACCTTATTTTCTACAAAGTGCTGTGTGTGAAGAAGTCACATAGCTTAGTCTGCAGCAGTACATGTGTGTGTTTGTGGTGTGTGTGACAGCTGTGTTTGGTTCTTGTCATTGGTCTGAGCTGTAGTTTCAAAATAATTATTTAGTAAGGACTCAGCTTCATTGACAATTTTCAAAGGCCAAATACTGTAGTTCTACAGTTTGAGACTCTGTACGGTTTCATGTTAGCAACACCAGAATAAAGCTGCTAAATTTATAATAAATAAATAAAAATTAAACCTGAAAAGAACTGAAATCCTATCCACTGTTTTCCGTATGGCAATGGTGGACAACTCCAGGCCTCGAGGGCTGGTGTCCTGCAACGTTTAGATGCATCTCTACTTCAACACACCTGAGTCAAACAATGAAGTCACTAGCAGGACTCTAGAGAACTTGACTGCACTTAGGAGGTGATTCAGCTATTTCAATGAAGTGTGTTGGACCAGGGAGACACCTAAGAGCCGCAGGACACCGGCCCTTGAGGACCAGGATTGCCCACCCCTGCTCTAGGGACCTTGTCGTTTTTTTATTAAGAGTTTGGGGGGGAGGGGTACTTTTAGGGGTGCACAGATTGAACATTAAAACTGACTACTACACATACTAAAACTAACATGCTAATAAACTCACTAACCCTAAACTCCTAACTTACCAGTTAAATGAAAAATTAAGATGACATCTCAAAATGGGAGTTCTTTTCATTCTTTAAAATAATTATAGCAAAAGTAATTAATAGACTGGGCTTTTAATATTTTATTAAAACTAACAGAAAAAATAACATTGCAAAAGTTAACATTGGCAAAACTGATTTCTGAGTGCAAGTAAATGCATCACTCAGCTCCTCCCTCAAGTATTTGACTAATGTTGGGCCCATCAAATGGCAGAAGCATTTAATCACTCATGGGTATGTAATTAAACAGCGGTTTTGTATACATAAGTGCTGTTTAATTACATACATGTTAGAACATACCAAGTAATTCCAGTGACAATATCTACTATGTTACTGTATGTTCACGTAACCTCCAGACAACATAGCAGACTCAGTAGATAGAAAATAGCAGGAACTTGTTTACAAACCAGAAACAGACACACAAAACTCCTGGTGCGTTTTCGGTTGAAACGTGCTTGTTCTTCATTTGGTGAAATAACTAGAGGTGGGTTGGACAACCAAAAATTGTGCTCAATTGAGAGGAGGATTTCTTCAAAATAACATTAACCAAGTAGAATTGAAAAGTATGGTGCTGTAAAAATGACAGCACCAAAAGTACAACTCCCCCCTAAAATGTTACTCAAATAAATGTAACTGAGAAAATGTAATATGTTACTGCACCTTTCTGTGTTCCACACTAGTAATTCTACCATACTAGTAATTAATCCAAGCATTAGCAACATACTAATGCTTTTTAATGACAAGCTCTGAAGTTGTTTGGAGTTTCTGTAAAAATTACTTTTCTTGTAAATGTTTAATTAATTATGCTTCGTTTCTGAGACATAAATACATTTTAAAAATACAAAAAATCTATTACTAACTACAACTAATTTCATAAAAAAAACTAAATAAACTTGCATTAATCTCAAACTACAAAATAAAATGTAAGCAAAGATTTGTAATGTATAAAACATGTAAGTAGCCACCTTCAACATGACAAAATGAAAATAACATTTAGTCATTATTTTTATTATTATCTATGCAAATAAAATAGTCTATTAAAAATCTTGTCAAAACATAATCTGATTAAACTAGAAATAATTGTACAATCTGCCTGTGTTCAGTCATGAGCACAACTTCAAAGGTTACACATTGATATGAAGTACTAGGGTTTCCCCTACCATTCTTCTGAGGTGCCGGGGGAGCAACCAGGGTTAAATGTGCCAAATTTTGTTTTTGTGGCAGCAGTTTGCTCTCCTGCAAGTATCATCAGGAGTAACTGTGATTTCTGTTAATAAAAGAAAATTCAAACTCAAAATACCTCCCAAGTGAAATTAAATCAGGGGTACACTGATTGTAGTTTTCTGACCTTTCACCAATATTTAAAAAACATGATTTTGGCCTTTCTGTATTAAATATAGCAAAAAAGATGCAAAATTGGCAACAGTAGGCTCACTATTGTCCAATCCAGCCCTCTCTTTGAGACTTGTGTTGGTAGAAAGATCTGTGGATAAGATCATTTTCACATGCAAGTATTGACCTATTGTCGATCACCCAAAATTAAAGAAACTGTGGCTGATAAAGCTTTTAGAAAAAAGAGAAATCCACACATCAGTTGAAGGTAATACTTGGCTAATTTTACCAAACTGAACACAGGTCTGGGCGATAAAACAATAATGACAGCTATTGCGATAAACACGTGATCAATGTCAATAGAAAATACATCTGATACAATCTTGATAATGTCACTGGACTTTGATCCAAAAACCACATGGCATTCTGGGGGATGTAGGCAGAAGAAAGGCTCTAGCCCAGGGGTCTCAAACTCCAGTCCTCGAGGGCCGCAGTCCTGCAACTTTTAGATGTGCCTCTGCTGCACCACACCTGAACAGAATAATTAGGTCATTAAGGCTCTGGAGAACTGATCTACACAAAGGAGGAGGTAATTAAGTCATTTCATTCCGGTGTTTTGTACCTGTGGCACATCTAAAAACTGTAGGATTGCGGCCCTCGAGGCCTGGAGCTTGAGACCCCTGCTCTAGCCACTCAACCTCTAAGGTTACGTTCACACTGCAACCTGAAGAGACCCAAATCTGATTTTTTTCTCTTGTCTGTATCTGATCTTTTCATGACAGTGTGAACAACACAGATCGGATTTTTAAAAATGTGACTTCACTCTCACTTGGTATGTGTTCCTGAGTCCACTTCCTATGTGATCTTTTCAAATGTGACCTGTGTCAGTATGGCCAGGTTGCATTCATCCAGCCTTTATGTCACTGATACTCAACAAACGTCTCTGTTCTGCATCCTGACACGCGGAAGCAGGAAGAAAAACAACAACCATGGATTAAGTTGTCAATGTGCTGGCTCCAGTTGGACAACAACTTTAAAATAGCAAAACATGCTTACATCCCCAAACACACAAAAAAATCGGATTTCACAAAAAAATCAGAATTGAGCATTAAGGCCTGCAGTGTGAGCGTAGCCTAAGAAAGGTTTGTGAGGTCATCTGACTCGTGCAATCAGTGGTTAGCTAGCAAACATTGGTTGCTAGCTAACCACTGATTGCTAGCATGGTGCACATAGATGTGCACCATGCGCAGCAGCAGTTTCATGTTGCCTCCAATGTACTCTTCACTCCTTGGCAGTCTGCGTGTACTTGAAGCAGATTCAATGCAGACGTCTGTTAAGACACATCCCTGCAAAGGTATATTTTCAGAACCGCACACAGATACTCAGTGACGTACTGACTTGCATAGGAAAATGCCGTGCAAAAAACCGCAATCACATCGAACTGTTCACTATGTAACACTAAGCTGATAATGTTGAGAGCCAGGGCGGCCAGACACAAGGACGCGCAGCTACACTGCTGCTCTCTCTGTGCAGCACTGACACCAGGCTGCCCTGGTGGAGAAGAAACGGGGCTAGGCGCCCAACTAGCTCATCATGTGGGAGCAGTTTCAAGTTTCGCCACCATGGCCCATAACTACTTAAAATAAAAAAGAACAGGGTGGAGTGGAAGGAAATGAGTACGACAGCGTAAGAGAAATTTTGTATAAAACAGGAAAGGTTACATCACCAGTTTGGCAGTATTTGGATATTTAAAGCAAGAAAATAATCTATAATTATTGATAGCCACTGATATGAAATTTTTATTTTCAGCCATATCATTCAGCTTTATTATATCCATAGAATACAAAGTTATTAGCAGACGATAAACATACCTTTTGTTAATTTTGTTTCTGTTTTCTCTGTGTTAGTAAAGATGGTCGAGGCTGTCCACATTTACCTCACAGTTGGGGGCGCTAAGTCCACCAAAAGTGCAGTAGACTTCTGGACTTAGCAACAAACGAATAGAAGACCAGATCTTATGGCTGTTTGGATATTTTTCCTGCAGGCTCATGATCAGTCAATCAAGCAGAGTGACATAAACACCCACCCTCTCCAACTCCCCCCCCCCCCCCCATGTAACCATATAGTAGTATTGAAGCTATGAATTTGTAGACAGTGAATATATTTATAGTATAACATTGCATGTCAATGATATGAGCATTTTCAGTTTGAACAATTTTAGATTGCCAAACTCAGGTCTGTCTGGCTACCTGTTAGCCTAAAACTGCTTTTCTACAAATGCCAGTGACATTACACCTTTCCAATACAGACAAGGGACGTATTATTGATAATAACTTCATAGTGTTTGCCTTCCAAAAGTTCCAACTATCTCTTTAATAGAGAAATGGTTCTTGAAGGAGAGCCACTAATGAACTGAAGTAAAAAATTTGACCACCAAAGCTACCCTACATAATTATTTTGACTATTTGATCATTTGCCTATTTGCCTTTCCTAGTAAAAAACAGTAAAAATAAATAAAAAAATAAAATAAAAAAATAAATAAATTCTGACCGACCTGAATGCATCACTTCGTGCTCACATGGCCACATGTTACCCATCACACAAGTAATAAACGAGTGAACGTAAAGTGGCGTTAAACAAACGTCACACCTGAGAGGCAGGTCGTTCAAACACCTCAGTGATTTGGTGGTAACACAGTGACTGCAGCGTCATGGTCAACCTTTAAAGTCACTAATGCGCTGGGAGCGGGGTTTGCTTATTCTTGCACACCAGATGTTAATGGAGGGCTCCAGTGAAGTTCAAGTGCCAAAAAGCGAAAGCTGCTGCTGAACGCGGAAATACGCACAATATCTAACAGCAACACGATTATAAGTGAGTGAGGACATGCTGGAAGTGTTAGAGTATGAACTAGCGGATTTGCAAAGTGAACGTTTACGGGCCCAAACCCCCAACTCTATCAAGTATGAAGGAAAAAAGCTAATCCGGTTCGTTCCTCTATGGAACTCCGTGTTAAATCCATATATTTTTAACTCTCTTTCTTTAATAGACATGTAGCGAGTTTTACAAACAACTTTGGTTAAAATAAAGAATGTTTACGACAACTATATAATTCGGCGTCCTTAAAACAAGATAAAGCGTGCAAAAACGTACTATTTTTTACAAAATTTCCCTTAACTCTAGGTATAACACAGGGATAACAACTTGCCATCTTAGCAGCGTTAACATACATTAATGTTGAAATAATCCTCCTATAACGTGCAATTTAAAAATAATTTCTACCCCGAGCTGTCACAGAGGATGAATGGCTGCTTATAAGAAAATAAACATACGTATACAGACGTGCACTTTTTAGTACAAGCAAGATAGGGTTAAATTTCAGACATTTTGAATGTAATTCCACCGGACATAAAGATGTTTAACCTTACTGAAAGCATTTAGCCTAGAAAAAAAAACATTCAGTCCATGTGGCTGGTATATATATTTAAAATGTCCCTTTCAAAAGAAGCTGTCATTGGCTAAATAGTCATAAAAAGCCCCACTCCCCCTTAAAAAGCGAAACGTACCGCATATGCACCACGAAGCTTGTATCCAGAAACGAATCGGTGTCCTACTGGCCGTGCATTCCACCTCAGCTGGATCCAGTGTTGCTCTCCGTGGGCCAAGCTTAACGGGACACAGCGCCAGGCTCTAACCTGAAATGACCCCTGCCAGTGCAAACCAGGCAAGGGGCTACACCCGCGCGCGTGTGCCTGCGCGCTGCGGAACGCGTGCGCGACTACCACGGTCCGTGACGGCCGAGAACTTGAACATGGAGCCGAAAACAAGTCATGAAGAAATTACAAAAAGAGGAAGAAAAACACGACGAGACAGCACTAAGACTGAACGTTGAAGCACAAGAAGTTGGCGCTGCGGGGAATCCGAGAGCTGGTTCAAGGGCAGGAACAAAGCCTCGCCCTAATTACAAACTCCAAAGTACTTTCTTTTTTTAAGGGTTTTTTTAATGTCTGTTTTTCTCTATAACGGTTGATAGCAGTAAGACTATTTGACTGGTTACATCCGGGTTAGGGTCTTATAAAATAAAAATTATGTCTCAATATTGTTGGTCTTTGACCTACATGGTTCTGACTTGTTTACAGATTTCTGTTGAATATGCTTTTTTCTTTCAAATTGTTTTAAGGATTATTATTACACCAATAGAAGACAAGAAAATTAAAAAAGTGTTCAAATTATTTTATTGACGAAGAAAAAAGAGATCCGAACTTGGATGTGACAATTTAATATGAAATAGTAACTACCCCCTAATCCTAATAACTGGTTGTTCCACCCTGGGCAGCAACAACTGCCATCAAGTCTTTATAACTGGTAATAAGTATTTCCCATTACTGTGGAGAAATTTAGTAGTAATAATCTTAATTCAGATACATTGAAAGACAAATCATTTTGTAGTCCCTTCTCCACAAGCTTGGCTTTAACCAGATCTGCCACAGTCAGCCCTGGTCAGATTTGTAGATCCTGCTCAATTCTAACTTCCTCCTCCATGTTTTAACCATTCCAGGTGCAGTACAAGCCAGACCAAGCTGATTACGAGTACCAATCTCCCTGACACTGATTTGCTGTAGCCCCTACAGCAGAGAGAAAGAAGACTGTAGATGTTAGATTATATGGTAGTTCACACATGTCGAAGCAAAACCTTCGTAGAAAGGTTGCAAGTTGTTCAAAGTGGTTCTGCAAAGCTTCTGTCAAAACCCCACATCCCAAATCTTAACACGTGGCTCCAAAAGTGATGCAATTGCAGTTTATTTATTTTCAATTTATGTTAGAGAAATTTAAGATTCTTTTCTCGACCTGGAGAACTCTTCTTGGACATGCACCACACTCTATCAAATGTGTGTTATAATAACAATGATAATACATCTAATTTGTATTGCACCTTTCAAAACAGAATTGCAAAGTCCTTTACATTACATAGCAAAATCAAAACACACAAAATACACAAAATAAACATGCAGAGAATCAACGTTAATCAATCAAGAATCAAAAGTTAAAAGCCAACCTATATCTGAGTTTTTAAGATAGATGTAAAATAGGACATTGAAGGGCTAGTCTAATTCTAAGTGGCAGGGCATTCCATAGAAGAGACGATCTGACCATAAAAACTCGATAACCCTTAGTTGATTACCTCTCTCGGCACAGAAAGTGCCTAGAGGGGTCAGATGACTTAAGAGGTTGGTGATGAGGAGGTTGTTGAAAGGAGTGAGCAGCTCAGAAATATAAGATGGAGCAAAAATCATGAATTGATTTAAAATCTAACTTTAAAATCTTAAAATCAGCTCTGAACATCACAGGTAACCAGTACAAAAAGGCAAGAGTTGAAGTACCTCATTCTCATGTGACATCACACTTCCAGGAACTTTGGAACTAACAGCCATCTTGGCAGTCAGCCGTTTTCTTTTTGTTGGTCTTGAAACCATCAATTGTCTGTGCTTTACGCTGCACTTGCCTCCTAAGAAGGCATGAATCACTTCCGGTTCAGATGTGTAGGAACTATGTATGGGTTCTAGTGAGGACTATAGCTGCTGTGTTCTGTCCTAATTAGAGACAACTGAGGGCTTTTGAGGCAGACCAGTAAATAGAGAATTTGTAGTAATCAAAATGACATGAGATAAAAGAATGATACAGGGTTTGAGCATCAGAGATAATCGATCTTATACTGAAAATATTCCTAATAAAAAGCAGTTCTGTTGATATTATTTAAGTGTATGAAGAAACTCAAATCAGAATCTAAAACTACTCAAAGGTTCTTACCTCTTACGGTTTTAAATCTGTGAAAGAAATTGAGCTCATCTGCATTCTCCCAGTGCTCCCTATGCTAACTACAAACAACCAATCAGAGTCAGGAGGAGGGTCTTAGTGCTGTCCATCATCCTCCTGCTCATCTCCCCTCCCTGCTATGCTGCCGCTGGCCTGTTGTGAATGCTCGAGCTAGTTAGCATAACCCCCAACAACGACAGCTAACTGGTTTTCAGGTAATGAAAGTTGTAATTTGTTTCTCTGCCATTTGCACATTTCGCAGCATATACACGAGATTGACTGACGTATGTCACGACGTGGTGACAGCTATAACAAACATGTGAAAAACAGATTTTTTATGTAAGTTACATACTGCACCTTTAAGTGAGATCAAAAAATTGTGAAGCAAGTCTGTTAAACTGATCATCAATGTAGCAACTACCTAATAGCAAAACCTTTTTACAGTTAGTTGTAATGATTGAAAGAAAGTGACAAATTCTGTTAAAAAGTCACCTTTAGAATATGAAGGTAGCATAACAAGCCAATAAAAACACTATGACTGTAAGTAAAAGAGATCTAAAGTGCAAAACAAGGGAAATTACCTACAGAAACAAGAATATATTTACGTTTTATTAAAGATAGAATAGAAATACCCCTCAGTGGGACAAAGGGTATGAAGAGACCACTGCACTGAACCCCATTGAAAACCTCCTGGTTATTCCACCAAATATAGATTTCTGAATTCTTCCTGAATTAAAACATTAGTATTGGTGTTTCTGGTCAGGATGCCTCCTGGACGTCTCCCTGGTGAGGCTTTCCAGGCATGTCCCACTGGGAGGAGGCCCCGGGGAAGACCCAGGACACGCTGGAGGGATGATGTTTCTCAGCTGGCCTGGGAACGCCTTGGGATTCCTCCAGAGGAGCTGGAACAAGTGGCTGGGAAGAGGGAAGCCTGGGCCTCCCTTCTGAAGCTGCTACCCCCGCGACCTGAGCGGAAGAAAACGGATGGATGTTTCTTAATGACTATCAACTGGGTTTCTTTGCATTATTTGAGGTCTGAAAGCACTGCACTTTTTTTTGCTGTTGTTTTGACCATTTCTCATTTTCTGTAAATAAGTACAAAATTTTGTTTGGAAGTTTGGAGACATGTTGTCAGTAGTTCATAGAATAAAAAAAAATAATTATAATTTTACTTAAACATATACCTATAAAAACATCAGTCTAATAGCATAATTGCTTAAGTCCCATTTTAAAAAATAAAACTAAGGTAATTCTGCTATTAGGCTGATGAAAAGTAAAATCAGAAAAACTGATACTTTTAAGTGGTCTCTTAATTTTTTCCAGAGTTGCATATATTTGCAAAACATGTGATATTTTGCATTAAAATATCAGCCGCAATAAATCTTGTGAAAAATCATCATAATTATATAAATCATAATAAATAGGGACATATTTAAATTAAAAACATGTGAAGCATGTTGAAAGACATGACCAATACAAAAGTAACAAAAATCTGCTCATCTTCTGCAGTTCCCCCTCGGGGCCTCCCACCCTCCCGACTCCCAGTGGTCTGTTCGATTATTGGCACATCAAAGTTCACCTGTATGTGAACATGGCCTTGAAAAGGGATCAAGAGTTGATGGCAGAAAAGGGAAAAAAGAAGAGACAGCAGGGTGATGGTTGCATGTCGTTTGCAGTCTGTGACAAAAACCCAACATTTTACACGTGGTTATTCACAGATCAATCAACAATTTGCAGCTTTGAATGAATGACAAACTAAAAGAACTACAATAGCAACAAAGTCATGCGAAATGATCCCATGTTCAACCTGTTATATCAGTCCTGCTTCACAAATAAATAACTTCAACAACGTTGTTTAAGTCTGTTAATTTGGAGGTGGAGCAGCTGGTGGACTGGTGCAGAGACAACAGCCTGATCCTGAACGTTGACAAGACGAAGGAGATGATCGTCAACTTCAGGAAAAACCGGCCCAGCCACGCTCCACTGCTCATCAACAGCTCGGCTTTGGAGGTGGTCAGCAGCACCAAATTCCTGGGGGTGCACATCACTAACGACCTCACCTGGACTGTGAACACCACGTCTCTGGTCAAGAGGGCACAGAAACGTTTGTATTTCCTGCGGAGGATGAGAAGAGCACACCTGCCCCCGCCCATCCTCAAGACGTTCTACAGAAGCACCATAGAGAGCATTCTGACCAGCTGCCTCTCTGTGTGGTGTGGAGGCTGCAGCGCCTCTGACTGGAAGAACGTGAGGAGAGTGGTGCGGACAGCAGAGAGGATCATCGGGGCCCCCCTTCCCTCCATTCAGGACATTTCATCCCAGCGCTGTGTGTCCCGAGGCCGAAACATCGTCAGTGACCCTTCACACCCCCACCATGGACTGTTCTCCCTGCTGCCCTCTGGAAAGAGGTTCCGCAGCATCCGGTGCAGGTCCACCAGGTTCTGAAACAGCTTTTTCCCACTTGCCATCAGACTCCTGAACTCTTAACTGGACTGCACTTAAAATCTGGTCTCCACTTCATACCTTGCACATGTACAGAGCTAAATAACTTCCTTTTTACTGTCAGTCCTGCACTTTATATTTTATATTTATATTCATATTTTATACTGTATTTTATTTTATTCTGGAGTAACCTCACAACATTGGAACCTCAAAACATTGTCCTGAGCCGTATGCAACGAAATTTCGTTCTGTATACACCCTGTGCATGCAAAATGACAATAAAGTCAGTCTAAGTCTAAGTCTAAGTCTAATTTGAAAAAAATATGCACCTTGGAGAAGTTGAAGAACTTCTGCAGAGTTTGAGGAGTTTTAGTTTTACAGTTTCTCTTAGTTGCTTTGCTGCATTTCTCACATCACTGTTAACATTTGCACACAACTGGTGCAATTCTCAAAATAGTTGGTACAAACTTCAAACCACCAAAAGTGGGTCACTTGCTCAAAATTGATATTTCATATCTCAACGATCACACTGAAAGTGTCAGTGTCATCAAAGTTCTGACACCAGAAGTCAAATAGCTTTGTCATGTTTTCATTATGACAGTTCACTCTGTACGTGTTTTACAGTACAGAAAGGTCAGGTCCCAACATTATAAAGTATTAGCACAGCTATTTGAAATTGGCAGTTAGAATAAGTGAGGTCAGTGAGTAGCAGACATTGAATATAATGTTTCATTATTTTACTGCTGATGGTCTTTGTAGTTCTAATTTGTTCACAGAATTTTGCAAAAGCAATGTTCAAACTTTTTTTTTTTTTACAATAACCATAAGAAACATCCGTTGTGTAAAGTTGTGCACAGCTGCAAACAGTTTCCTCAGTGAAAGCTGAGGTTCACCTGAGAGAAATGACTGAATATAGAAGAATTTTTCAGGAAAGACTGGTAAAGAATTGAACAAAATCTGCTTGATAGAGTTTGACAAGTAGATAAAAAGAAATTGTGACAAAAGTCAAATAATGAAATGAGAACCATTAGTTTTAGAGGGAATGACTATTCAGCATTCATAAGTATAGCTCATTTTGACTGACATATAAGCAAATGATTTAATGAAATTCAGGGTGTCAAACAAATACATCTGAAAACCACTTAAAGCACTGAATTAAACTTCATCGATGATACTTTACTACTTCAAGTCACTGTAGAAGAAAAAGCTTTATATAAGTTAATGTATCACTGTGAGTGTATCACTTATTAATATGAAGGACCAGTAAGGTTTTTGTTTCTGAAAACATCTAAATTCTTTGCATCTGTTCAACCTCTGGTAAAATGTCAATGCTTATGTTTTATTCCAACTCGTTCTAAATCTTAATGTTTTCCAGCTCTAGCATGTACTGTTAGACCTTAGTGTTAAGCCTGATTTTTTATTGTTGAAAAAAATTCTAATTGTCTTCTTGTATTCTTTTTGAGTTTTGGATATATATTGTATCTTGGTATTCATAAGTTTCATACTACAGGTTGAAAGATTTTGGTGAAATTACAAGGTAATATTTAACATGCAAATGCACATTTATTTTTTTTTTACATGAGATTTGAATATATACATCTTCAACATTTGCAATCATCAGTTTTACAATTCCATACATGACAAACACTTTGGATCATTATATAAGTCCATCTAATTTGTTTCTACACTTGAAGCCATTTAGCTAACTAGAACTGGTGAGTTTGTATTTTGGAAAAATGTTTTATGCCAAAACCTTTTTTTCAACATACATTTTCTTAAAACTGTATGTTCACTGCAGTTTCCTAAATTTGAGGAAAAGCTTGCCAACTATGATATAAATTTCATAATATTCCATGGACAAAACAGAACAATTGCACAAAACAGAAGGGTGAAACTTAAAGGATTTAACTGCAATAAAGTACAGACAGGTCCTTTAGTTGTAAAAATAGGTTGACACCAACAAAGTGGTGTGCATCATTTTTGCTCTGGTTCCACAGGTGGGCTCACTCCAAGAGAACAGCCTGTCCTGTCCTTGCCCTGTTCCTGACAGCTGGTTAAAGATCTTCCAGTGTAGCGGAGATGATTTCTCCTGGCATGTTTTGGGTCTGTCTTCCAGCCAACCATATTGAACAGTGTACGAAAAACATGAGGTGAACATTATACAGACATCTTATTAAGCATATCTGTATTATTTTTTATTTTAATTTAGATGTTTTTTCAGTGTTTTGTGTTCGGAGGAGGCATGAGGGATCAGCTGCTAGATCTCTGTAGCTGTTGAGTACTTTCCATTGGCTTACATTCATTTTATTTACTGCATTTATGCTTAATCCTTACCATTACTACTCCATTCCTAATCCTAACCTCAACCAAAACTTTATTCACATTATACCCATAAATCTAACTAGTAGATTTATGGGTATAATTTATTTTTATTACCCTAAAATAAAAAGAAAATTCAGGAGGACTGAGAAAAGATGCTCACTTTACACAGATGACCTCGCTTTGTTAGTAAATTGTGAAATGGTGCTCTATACTTTCCCAAAGTGAGTTGCAGTAATCTAGATGAAATGAAATAAAAGTATGGATCATTGTTTCAAAATCCTCTAGAAGGAAGAGATTTCTCTGTTGCCAATTGGCCTAAATGATAAAAACCGGTCGTCACCTCTCTAATTTAGCGGTCCAATTTAAAATCACTTCCCACATTAAAACCAAGATCAGCAATGATCTCTCACTATGAACAAGTTCATCAAACTGTGAAAGGGTAGATATTAAACTGCTGTGCTGTAAACATAGAACAGATTCTTTAAAAGTCATTACAGCATTTTCCTGTAATGATTTGCTTCAGTGAAATATTCTTTCGGGTTTGGCATACTCTGTAAGATTAAAGTTATAAGGAAATACTCCCATTTGTTCACACTAAATGCATGTCAGCACAAACTACAGGCTACGAAAATAAGAGTAGGTCTGTGGATCTTTTTAACAAAGTTGAAAATTTTGTAATGACCTTATCACTATTTAATACCACATCAGATATGAAATCTGAGAACTGATCTAAAAGTAGAGTAAGGGTCTGGTGATCTATACTAAACAACAATCAGACATTTTAGTACATAGCAATTTGGATGTCAAAAACCAAAGGTCAGATATTTAAAATCATTAGAACTATGATTTAAATATGTGTATGAACATAGCCTTTGGTTCCCTAGTTTTAGCCTCTTTTCATTTTGTTTTCATTCTGTCTGTTGTAGCATCTTCCTAGGTGATTTACCCAATTAAATAGTTTATTATAGATTTGTCACAGATTTTGGGAAACCTTTTTAATATGTATGTATACACTGGTTTTGTTGATGCCTAATATACTATTGACATATTTAATGATATGAGACATTTCTGCCACTAAGTGAACTTTATAAAACCCGAATGATGCCTAGAATAAAGTTCAAATATGACTGGAAAGAATAAGTAATGACTATACTTGGAAAATGTCTAACTAGTAGTTTCAGTTTAAAACAAATCACAGATTTAAACAAAACTATTTTATTTAAGTTTAGTTTACTTACAAATTTTAAATATCCATTAAGCAAACACTGTCATTGTAATTATTGGTGCTCTTTTTTCCAGCTCAAGCAAAGTAACAAAATAAATAAATCTAATCACTTAAGTTTGATAACAATACCAAGGAACCATGTTATAATTTCTCTAAAAAATACATGCACAAGTTTAGGTGAGTCTGCAGTTAGTAGAAAGAGTTTACAGACTGTAGTGAGCTGTTGCACCTGGAGGACACAGAGGAATCAAACCACCCAATAAGAGGGCTTTTGGTTGGAACAATGGAAGGGATCCCAAATCTCCTGCAAATCAGTAAATCAAAACCACTTTACCAAAATATACTGGTTGTTTCCAGTCACTGAGGTCTAAAACTGGGAACAAATACAAAAAGGCTGTAAGAGGGAAACATGTCAACAGAGAAGACATCAGCAGCTTCACAGAACTCAACCACTCAAAAAAAAAAAAAGATAAACTGGCACGTAAATCATTTCTCTTTCTATGGTGCAGAGAAGGCAAGTTTTATCATCACTTATAAATACATTATCTCACGTTGTTGATCTATCACACAACCTTTACTTTAACTTGGATGTTTAGCACATTATTTGTAATTTGGATGTTCTCCATAACTTCATGATGATATAACTGATGATTTGTGAGAGACGATAGATGGTAACATGGGTCCATAGGCTGAATCAAGTGGGGATTGCGTCATGATCATCTTCTGAATTTATTTATTTCACTCATTTCTGCACACTCTACTGAAAGCAGTTCTGCAGCCATGTTGGATCGAGTGACCCATCATCTTAGCAATCATGTTAGATGATGTGTTTCTTTTACAGGTCTTAGTTAGTTAGTCTGATCCATGATATGCTTCCATGTGTTTTTTTTTTGTGTTTGTTGCAGAATTATCTGGAAGCATGTGGAGTTCTCTACATAGTGTTTATAAGATCCCTCTAATGAACAAAGCTAGTACAGATGAATCTGACCCGAATAAATCAGAAATTAAAGAGGAGAAAACAAAGAAAATATCTGACTGTAGCATTTTTTTTTGTAGTGGTGAACTTTATATTCCATGAATTTGATTGATTTACAGTCTTTGTCTGACCAGCTTGTTTAATACATTGTTTATCGTGTAATATAAATAACTTATATCATAGGCCACACCCTCTGAAACAGATGTAAGACATGTGACCGCATGCTGTGTGGTGCTTAGCATTTGTTAGTCATCAGATGTATTTTGCTTTCATGCCGTCCCCCATGCTGCCTTGGTCCAGTGTTCCTCCGGTCCATCCCAGGTTTTTGTCATCGTCTCCTCTTTGTCCTGTTGTCTCTCTCTCTTCATCTGTTTAGGACAAACCTCCAACCTTAAAGGTCTTGCTTCTGCTTTCATCAACTCCATCCTGCCCACCGGACATTTTGGGTTGAGACGGTAGTGGAAGAGGAAACCAAGGTACCAGGTAGAGTAGTTTCATCTTTGAGAATTTTGAGACATAATTCTCTTCATTATTTTTTTCTCTGTCTTGGGTCACTAGAACATAAAGACGTCTAATTTTTTATCTCCAACATTCATCGTCTGAAAACAAAGATCTGCAAAGAGCCTGAGAAGCCTTTGGCTCAGTATCTGCCTCAAAAGTGAAACAACATGAAGGTTTTACATGCTAAATTTTATATTTCAAAGCATTCAAACATAATCACATCTTTCTAAGGCTAGAGTAATTGTTCTTTTCAAAAGATGGCTCTGACCAAGAATTAGATTAATGTGTTCTGTGTCCACCAGACGCTGGCTTCAGAAGGCATTCTTCCCGTTCTTGTGGTCTGACTGAAGTGCCATCCAGCCATGGTGAAAAGAAACAGTGATGCTCTGGCAGCTGACCTGGTGAACCCGTCTTTCTCTGATCTCTTCCACCTATAAATAAAGTATCTGTGTGCAGCTGAGTGCCCACTCCCTCCAGCTACTGGGGCATTTAGTTCTGGCAACTGTCAAGTAATGTTACAATCAACAACAAGAAACCAGTGAACACACACAGATACACACACACACACGAACACCCCCAGTCACATGAACATATACACCTACACACGCACACAGAGAGCTTGCTTTCATATTAGCATGTTGGTGAACAGGGACTAAGTGAGCTGAGGAGGGTTTGGGACCAATGCTGATTACTTTGGCTCCTGTGTCATCACTGAGCTTAAGCAAATACTGAGTCAAAAAAAATGGAAAACAGAATGTTATAAAAAAAACCAACAACAACAAAAGAAGAACAGAACAATACATTTAGAAGTCAAAATTTGGTGGTTACAGATGAAAACGTCCACTAATGTTATTCCTAATTTAAAAAGCCCTCCAAAAAACAAAAGTTTGGAAACACAGAAGTTTAACTTAGATCCAAAATTTTAGCATTTGTTTATTGAGATTGTCAATGTTATTAAATTTGATTTAATTGTTTCAGCAGAGTTAAAAAGATAAAATTATACATTTAGAATTTAATTAGGAAGTAAAAGTGCAAAGAATCATCTTCATAGTTTGATTGTTGTGTTACCATGGCTACAATCTGATGACATCAGTAATCGTTGTGTTGAAGCTCAGTTTGTTCACTAATACATATCAGCAAATAATAATAAGCAATTATCAGTGATTGTTTTTTAACTCTACCAGTTAACCTGGGCCCCCTCTCCCAGATTTCACCAAATCTACATTTAAGCTCTGTTACTGACGCTGATTTTCTTAGTAGGAAGAGGGACCCTGGTAGTTCCAACAGCCCCTGTGGTCCTGGTAGCTCCTCAGACAAACTACTTAGTGCAACACTCTTAAGAGGGGTTGTAAATAACTTAATGAATCAACAATGTTGTGATGACCTGCTGAAGGGGGAAAGAGGAAAAAATTTGGAGGGAGGAGGAGACCCAGATATGCTGTAGGGGAGGTAGTAGCCTTCCTTTGCCCCCCTTTAGATCCTCTCCTGCTTTGAAATAAACCAGGCTAAGAAGTGCTAGACAGAAGACAATGAAACTTTCTTTATCAGAATTTCAAATATTACTTGAATCCTACAGGCGATATGGTGCAAGCATGACCATGCTAACTGTGTTTCTATTACAAATGTGCACCAATCCTTGTCTATATTCTGCTAATGTTGAAAAACTCAAGTTTGCAGTTGCGGTGTTTCCATTAGATGAAAAATTAAATTAAAATCACACCTGAATAACCTCGTTCACACGATAGATCATAGGTCACGAAGGTAAACAGTTACCTGAGATATATTCATTATTCATTCATGGTGTCACCATCATCTATCAGCCAATCAGAGGAGATGTCGGTGTCTTATTCAGGCCACGCCCCAAGACCAACTTGGGGCGTGGCTACATATGCAGCATTTTGGGGAAATTGTAGTTGGTGATTTTACAGATTCAACATGTTGGAATGACACAAAACTTTTTATGAACTGTGATGCTGTAAAAAAATAGAAAAAAACCATCATCCTCCTACTACTTCCAATTGTCTTCTGTAGTTTTACAAAAGATGTCTCTCAACAACTTTTTATCAAGTTTTTTTTAATTGGTGTGTTTCCACTAAGCATATTTATTATTATTTTTGTAATCTCAATTTGTGCAATTTTATGGTGAATAGAAACTTAACTAATGTTACAACAAACATGGGAAGCAGCACTGATCAAACTGCACAGCAAAACAAGGCGGCACAATGAAAACTCACATTTCCTCTCAACAATCATCTTCAAGGAAAGCTCTTCATCCTAGAAAGAACAATGCAGGACAATAAACATTACACTTGGTCAAGATTTTCCATTTATAGTCAAATATTAAACTGAAGGTGTTTTTCATAGGATCTGTACCATGCTTAATCAGTTACCTCTGAGACAGCAAGGAGCAGCAGCTGACGTTAAGGAAAGATTTGCTGAACAGTCTGAATGATAAGATGACACACTATGCAAGCAGAGAGCAATGCAAAACTCAAAAAAAAGAAATGATCTGTGGAGATGAGAAGATTATACATGAATGATACGGTTTATTGCTTGTGTTCTTACCTTGCATTAGCAGGACGGAGGAGATGCGGAGAATTGGGATGTGGTACAGCAGAGGGAGGACAGAACATGGGGATGAGATCTGGGGAGGAACAGGAGAGAGAGGGGAGGCTGACCGCACGAGGGAATCCTGTGGATGAAGGTAGACATTCTAGGTTTTGTGGGTATGGTAGAAACATAGATTATTGCAATGTTATATGGACCCACCTGGTGGTACTGTAGAGATCTGCTAGTCCACTTGTACTGTTGTGGAGAACAGACACCATTTTGGATCAAGATCACAAGAATCCTTTTAATCTGTTTGAGGATTTTGCTCTATCCAAAAATGCTTCAATAAATCTGTGGGCAAATATAACTTTACAGTAACTTAGCGCTAATTTGTTGATCATGTGAGCTTTTTTTTTTTAAATTCTATTTTTCATTATGAGCTTTTCACCACGAGACTCTAGAAACACCATGTTTTGGACCTGGGTCTGCTCATGTGGAGTTTGGGACTGAGCCTTGGCACCTGTCCCAGTTATTTCCTTAATGGTTCCAAGTTCAAATGCAGAGGCTGTAAACATGCCTGAAACAAAAACCAGAGTGTTATCCAACAGCGACACTGTAACAAGTCCACAAGTTCTGCTTGTTAAGAATGGTTTGAATCCAAGCCCTCATTATGTCCAGGTACAATTATATTTCTGCACTCTCAAGGTTGAGCATAAATACTGATAATAGTGACTGGTTATCATTGATATTCTTCCAGAAAACAACATTACATTATTAAAAGAAGCATTAGTTTTATGTTTTTTTTTCACACAGAATGAAAGTTTTGTGGTCCCAATGTGTATCAGAAAAAACACACACCACTGCTACCACCAAGTGGTCGTATGTCAAAACTGCAACTCTAACAGGGGTAGAAAAAAAAGTGATCATAAGAGTTTTCTATTTTTTGTTGCTCATTTCCAAAAGTCAAACTGATGCTTCACATATATATTAATTATACAAAATTATATATTCCGAGTGTTTATTTCTTGTAATTTTGATGGTGATGGCTTATAGATAATGAAAATCCAAAATTCACTGTTTCAGAAAATAGGAATGCTGTGGAATAATGAAATAGTGTAAACTCATGTTGTCACACCCTAACCAGCTTATTAACTTAAATCTGCTACAAAGGTTTCCTGAGCCTTTAAATGCTCTTAGTCTGGGTCAGTAGGACACAATCAAGGGGAAGACTGTTGACTGGACAGATGTTAAGGAGGTCAGTGACAGCCAGAGACAAAGGCACAATAGGTTGTTTCTAAGGAAACTATTTGTTCAGAGTTCTCTATCCAGGCATATTCATAGAAAGTTGAGTGGAAGCAAAATGTGTGGTAGGAAAAGCTGCACCAGCAACAGGGAGAACCTCAGTCTTGAGGAGATTGTCAAATAAAATCCATTCAAGAATTTTGGGGATTTTCATGAACAACTACTGCTTCTGTCTAGGAACTTTCCTAGGCAAGAACAGGTGCTGCGTTGCTGCTTGTCAGACAAAGATTAAATCATAATTCTGGACAACAAGGCAGTAGAAGTCTGATCAACTTGTAAAAGCTGAAAATCCCAACTTGGATAATTGTGTGTGCAGTTTAGGCTGCTCTCAACTAGGTACAACCATGTTTGCTTAAACAAGCTAATCAGAACACAGAAGTAAAGACAAGTCACAAATATGATAGGCCAGGGGTCCTCAACTCCAGACCTCGAGGGTCTGTTGTAGTGTTCTGCAACTTTTAGATGTGTTCCTGGTGCAACATACTTCAGTCCACAATCTGAATGACCTCCTTAGTGCAGGCAGGCCCTCCAGAATCCTGCTAATGACTCAGAGACATATCTAAAACTTGCAGGAGGCCTGGATCTGAGAGTCCCTGTGACAGACTGTCATCTGTTTATTTTACTGCCATGAATTTATAAAATGTACAAGTTTCACTTTCTGAAATGAGAGACAAAAAATATGGAACTTTTCAGAGATTTCATTTTTTGAAATGTACCTGTAATGTTAGTGTTAACAAGCCCTTAAAACTAAGTGAAATGCAGCATTTGCATGACACTAATTAGTACTGGAAGGGATGGGACTTTTGGCTCTAGTGGCCTTTATATCACTGTAGATTGACAGGAAAGTGGATTGTGAAGACAAAAACATGTGGCAAAGGTCAGTGGACCGGGACTCGAACCTTTGACAGCTGTGACTGAGGCCTCTGTATGGGTCGTGTGCTTTACCTCTTCGCGCCCTAATCACTGCTGAAAAGTTGTGCAATTTTATTTCAACTATACTACATTGACAAGCACTTCCATCCCTTTCTTGTACATGTTGAAGTAACTCTTAAATAAGATGTATCCAAGAGTTATGCAGGTTGCCTTTGTATAATTCTTCACAGAACAGCTGCAATTTACCCTGAAATCAAAAGGGCTTATGAAAGCATGACACACTTTTAATATTCTGTATTTGTTTAAAATTTAGAAATAGTGTATCTTTTCCTGTGCATCATCAAGAGGTACACTGTAGAAGAGGAAGCCAGAGAATAAACGGGATGTTCTCTATTGCACCATCTGAAGTATACTTTCTGTGGCAGGTTAATAAGATGAGATCAGAACCACTCAGAGCTACGACTGAACAATACTCGAGGAGCACATTGACGAAAGAGGCATTACATGGCACCAATTCGCCTTGACTCCTGGAGCTGAAAGCTGATCACAAGCAATCTCCCAGAGCAGGTGTTAGACTGAACCACATCCTGGCATGATCCATACGAAGCTGACAGCTCGTATGGTTCACCATGCCTGGCAGCATGGTGAACCAGCTGTTCATCAATGGAAACAACCCAGAGTGGTTGACCCTAGGCCGGGCAGTGCTGATCAGAAACGGGCCTTCCATCCAACTACCAACCACGGCTCTGGGCCATATAAAAGCTTCTGTTGGGCCTTATAGCAAAGATGAACAAGCATGTGGGTCAATACATGATCGACATGTAAGAGGAAACCAGGAGTGCTACCAGAAGAGCCAACCTACTGTTTGACAGCTCGGTCAGCTAGGAATACAACACCAGACATACCAACCATGTGCCGCCAGAATTAACTACAAGAAAGCCTATGAGTTTTTCACATCAAACAAGACACACAATCCAATCAGTGCAGAAATGCCTCTAAAACAGTCCAACACATATTTGCAGGGTAAATGATTCTAACAGATATGCGTTCATGTGAACCGATCAACCGTCTAGTGAGGCGGTGGTGATCGGTTTACACCGCCGATCCAAACGAACTTCTCTACTGAATAACTGATAAACTAGGATTCTGCCCCAGCAGCAGGGGTAGAATCCTAGTTTGAACCAAGAGCATCCTAGTTTTGGTTTAAACTAGAATTCTACACCTGCTGACGGCCGAACTGCTTTGTTCATTGATCCAGAACTGTAAAAGTAACAGGTCATTTGTTTTTTCCTTGTTGCTATAGTTCTTTGGTCTAGTAACTTTCTTTGTTTTTCCTCGTGAGCCTTATCAACACTTGGTTGGCAGGCATTGAGGGTTTTTTATTGCATTTACAATATTTGCATTTACAATATCTCAATCTGAGGTTTCTGAACATGAGAACGTTGCATCTTTGATGGAACCACCTCAGTTGTTTAACCACTAGAGAGAGTAGTTGTTCAAATTTCTGTAACAGGATTCCCCCACACCATATCCAAGCCATTTTCAGGACACTCTGCTGTATTGTGTCATTATCTTTCCTGCTATTGTTTCCCATGCTGCCCTCAGTTTGACCTCCTCAGCAAACCCAGATGGATTGTAAACCCAGTGACTGCTGACAGAGATAAGAAATCACACTCCGTAGGCCCAGCCCCGACAATCATCCATCTGCAGAGAGGTGTTGTTCTCAGCAAAAAGCTTTGAACAATATCCCTTACCTGGATCATTGTGGAAGGTGAGCAAGGAGCTCAGGTAAAGCTAAAAGCATCTCAGAGGGCAAGGAAATGTATGATCCGCCTGAATCTGATGCTGAATGAGGAATGTGGACGGTTTAGATAAACTACCTCAGTCTTTTCACGTTTATCTGCAAAGGTTCATTCAAGGATCACAGCTAAACAGCTTTTCCCTTGACCCGTCCTGCCAGCCATCGCTCTTTACAACAGAAATTCATGACATTTTCCACCTCGCCACAAGAAGCCATGATCATTTCTGTATGATCAAGTTAAAAAGGGAATTTTTTCCCCTCTTTTTTTGATATTAAGGACTGAATTCTCAGGAACAAAAGAGGGAGTCAGGAATCTGTTACATTTTTACCAAGAGAAGTTCTGAGGAAAGGAAAATTGAACACGATCAACGACAACAGTTTAAAAGGAAGGGCGAGAGCATCTTGGTCTACGGGAACTGAGGTGGCTGTGTTTGCAGAAACAATCGAAGTTCACATCATGGTAAGTTCAGACAAACGAGCTGTCCCAAAGACCGAGATCTCAATTCTCTTTTTCTGATGAGGTCATCCGTGGCCTTTGGTATCAGATCTGAACATGATACGGATTATATGTGGTTATTTGTTTAACACTGTCAGCCTGGACATCTGGGAGAAATAACACACTATCACACATTGGACTGTCCAGCAAATATAGATGGTTTAATTTACTTCTGGTAAATTGACTCAACTTTGATAACTAGGCACAGACAAGAGGAAGATAGATCGGAGCAAACCTACTGATTAAACAGCTCCCAAAACAATAAACCTGGAAAGCTAATGAAGACCCAAATCATTGCCTAGTTGCCTTTATTAGAAGAAAAAGATCAATCTGGACACTCTTTAATCACACATTTCTAGATTGTGTATTACTTGAGTTTTGTAGTTCTTTAGGATACTTAAATACTGTTAAGCTCAACTGTTTATAGCCTGTTTTATTTCCACATTAATGGACAAAACAAAACTGGACAGATAAGAGAGTTTTATAGATAAATAACTGATCATTAATAACATTTGTGTATTCATTTTCGGCAAATGTGATGCAAGTTTGTTTTTTTACATCATCTTTGTATCTATTTCCAATTGGATGCGGCCATTTTCTTAAAGACTTTGCTTTTCTCTTATTTCAAGAAGGGCTTTCTACAACATGTATGACTATTATTTTATTCAATTTTTTCATGTATTTTTAATTAATATCGTTATATTATATATATTGATATATTTTATCTACAAAATATATCAATGCAGGAACCTATTAGGTTTTAGAATATAAAAAAGTAAAAAAGAATTAAATATGTGAAACACTTAATTCCCCATGAACAGAGATGTAAAAAGATAGAGTAACATTAAAGTTAAGGATTAAGCTCTTTGTTGTCCAGCCAGTCCCAACAATCAGTGGTCAGAGCGACACGTTGGGCTGTTTGTCGTGTTTTCAGTTCAGCTACCTTCTAAGTACAGTGCCTTTAAACAGGTGGTTATGTTTGCTCTCAAAAAATAAAAAGTTAAAACCTGGCCCCATGAAATGCATTAACTCCCGACAACCTTCACTATGCTTATTAACATCCTGTATTTCTTTAATCATGTTACGATTTTTCTGTGTTATCCCCTCCAGTTTTCTGTGTTCAGATTCTCGCCTTTGTAGCAACCCAATCAGGTTTGGTTGAGAAGTTGACGCTGCTAACCTGAGCCTTCATGACAGACTCTGCTATTGGGGTGAAGCTTCACCATGTGTTGCTTAACCAGGGGTGGAGGTTAAGCAACACATATACAAGATTGATTGACAGCACGAAGACCCTCCTCCTGGCTCTGATTGGTTGTTTCTAGTCATCATTGTGATCACTGGGAGAAGACAAAGGAATTCGATTTTTTTCACAGATTATCTGCATCTTTCCATACTTTCATGACATAGTGACACTTTTAACAAATATGTTAAAAAAAAAAAAAATCATAAAAGTTACAAACTGCAGTTTTAAGGAGCCTGTCAAATACATTCCAAAACTGAACCACATAAAGAACATTTTGAATCCCACATCTTGATGGAGGCCACACTACAACACTAAAAGAAGATCCATCTAAGTCAGAGGTGGGCAACTTCAGGCCTGGAGGGCCAGTCTCCTGCAACTTTTAGATGTATCTCTACTTCAAAACACCTGAGTCAAATAATGAGGTCAATATCTGGAGAACTGGATTGCTCTTAGGAGGTGATTCAGCCATTAGATTCAAGTGTGTTGGACCAGGGATCTAAGAGTTGCAGGACACCGGCCTTTGAGGACCAGGATTGTCCTCCCCTGATCTAAGTTATTAGTCAAATGAATGGAATACATTTTACTCCAATAAAAGCATTATTCAACAATTAATCATACGTTGATAATTGATATGTATCCCTAACTTAAAGGCAATTTTCAAATTATAATCTGTCTTTGTTAATCTTGCTTTAATTTATGACATCTTCCTCTCTTCTAGGATTGTTTTAAATATTGCAACCAGAACCCAGAACTCCTTTCCTTCCTGATCAGTATGATGTTGGAAGTCCAGTTATTTTCCTGAGATTCTGGCTGACTCTCAGGAATCAATTTCCCACAGTCAAGCAACAGGTTTGAGGCGTGGCCTTGAAATACATCCGCAGGTATACATTCAGTTGAGACAATCACTCTGACTCTAATGCTATTTATAATACCAGAGAGGCTAAACTTTTGAATTTGAAGGAAAAATAGAAAAACCTCATCAGTTTGACCAAATTATTAGGTGATCCTAAATGATCTAAAACAGGAAAGATTTAATCTGGTTTTAAGTTTTTATGCTACACAAGCTGTTATCTGATGCTGAAGGCCAGAAGTGGGTTTTTCTTACAACTCTTGTGAATTTTCTCCAGTGTTGGGTCAGCTTCTCCGTGTCTCTGAGTACTGAGTGCTAACAGAGTGAGGAGGAGTGTGAGAATAATTGAGTGTCAGAGTCGCAAGAATAAAGGCAGCCTGGTAATCGTCTGGCTCAGCAGCAAATAGAAGCGATAAGAAGCACTCAGTTGATATGGTGTCAAAAAGAGGAGTTTCCTTCCTCCTTCCTGCCATCACTCTTCTCTTTCTCTGACTGTCTGCTGAGGAAGACACAGATAATATCTTCAAGAAGAAGAATACCGACTCAGCCCTTAGTGCTGATAACATTATAATCTTTTTCCCGCTGAATGAGAAGAGTGTGGCATGGAGTACATTAGGATGTCACAAGGTAGCAGTATAATGGCTGGCCCGTCTGCTTGTCTTTCAGCACAAAGAAGACAACTGTTTGAAGTAGAGTTGAGTGAACTGATCTAAAATATCAATACCACGTCAGTATTAGTGTCAGACTGATACTAATGTGATAAGATCAATGTTTTAGTTTCAAGTTCCCTCTTGAAATTTCATTTTATTTTGAATTGTAGTTTCTCAACCTTAAAACAGACATTGTCTTGATTTGCTCTCGAATGAAAAGTTTTTGCACTTTGTTTATTTAGAAAAATGCACTCAATACATGTTATTATTTTATAAAAGTATTTTGTAGATAGCTATAAACGTTATCTGAATTCTGTCCTAGATTTGAATAAAAATATTTCTAAGAAAACAATGAACCTAACAATGACCTGGAGGTCAGGAGTTTGATGATACATCAATCCTAAATGAAAAGTATCAGTATCAATATCGGAATTACTGGCCTGATATTTATATGGCATCAGAACGATACCAAAAAAAAAAGCAGCATTACTCACCTCTAGATTGGTCTTTGAAACTTAGAGGGACTGGCAATTATCTGAGAAAAACAGTGTTACTATTTCATGTTACCTTAGAGAAACTTTAGTCCAATAGAAACAATGCTTCAGATTGTTAATGAGCATAACATTTTCATCTGAAAAAAAAACATTATTTGGCCACAAATGTTTCACATAAATCAAATATCCACATCAAGAGTCTCTCATCCAAGCCAGTTGTGACATTATTTTGATCTTTTAAGTGCTGGAAAACTTTGAGGTGAGACTTTCATGCATTGGACTTGTTTGACTAGTACGACCACAGGATGCTCAAAAATGTGGAGATTCTTAGTCAACACAGTTTTTTTTTCTTAATAAGTGAACTAATTTTATAAAGAGTTTTTTGTCTTATATTAAAATGTACCTAATGGGAAATTAAATCACGACAAAACAGATTGGAACAGAAGTAATCTGTACAGGGGAAAATGTATTTTCACAGCACTGTATTATAACAACAAGTCATATAATTATTACCAATGTCAAAAGAAATGTCATAATGTTATTCTCCATCTGGAAGGCTACTAACAGTAAATGATGAGTCTGGATGTATATCTGATCTGGACAAGAGGAAATATTTGTTAGACTGTGAACAGGTTGACCAGGTATAAACTCCCTGTATACCAGGAATTATATCAATGTAATTCCCCCACAATCATGTCTGAAAAAGAAGATTTTCAGAATGACTTCTGGTGGCCAATTCTACAAAAAATCTCCACAGCAGCTCTGGAGGACTCCATTTTTAGAAACATCACAGAAGAACAAAGGTTTTCTCATTGTTTGTGACTCAAAGTGTACATTCCACTGTCATCAGCAGGATGAACCAGTGAAACAGTGTAGACACCATCATAATGTCCTGTTGCCATGACTAGACACTTAGGGGGGAGGGCCAATACTAGCTAGTGACCAAGTCTTTGACTGATTGTTGCTCCAGTTCAAATGTTTAAAAGGTGAACATAGTTCTATGATGACTGTTTAATGAAATGTTAAAACCCAGGAAAATATCTTCTATATAGGATTTGATTCATGCTAACCTCTTTTTGTTTGGATCATGACTGAACCAGTCTGACTTTCTGATACTCAGGCTGACTTTGCTTGAGTATCAGCGTAATACTGATAAAATATCAGTATCACGCTGATACTGATATTTTCCCAATAAACTGTTATAAGATGAATTTGTAAGGTTCTTAGGGTGTTCTGGACCCTAGGCAGAAACACTTTTGTTTTGGGTCTGTTAAACAATCTTTACTAACCACAATCATGAGTATGTGCCAGCAGGAATGGGGCTGCTGCTTCAGGTCACAATCTGGAGTTTTGACAGAGAGAGAGTCAGAGAAGAACATGTCAGTTTATCGGGGATTGTTTCACTCCAACCGCCAGTTCAGCTTGTTACACTAACTGGTGCAATGATCTGACTTTACCAGTGGAATGATCAATGTATCCGTAATTTGACCAGTGGTTGGGCAAACAGTCCAGGTGGAACACAGGACAGGTAGCAGGCAGAAACATCCAGTATGCGTGGCGCAACATTCTGAATTCAAATACTTGAAGCAGGCGTTGAAGGAACAGGCAGAAATCGAGTCAGAGAACAGGCAAAGGTGAAGATCAGGAGGCAGAAATCATATCAGGTACACAATCACAATATCATTCATGAACCCGCAAAGGCTGTGATCTTGGTTCACAACAGAGAACTGAGTGAGTGGAGAGCAGGAGTTTGTACAGGGCAGCAGCACAGGAGGCAGGAATGGAGAGGATCAAGAGTGAATTGTTTTAGCTGAAGTTACACTAAACACAAATATCATTTATCGTCCTGCAGTGGGGGCATTTCTGTACAACAGCAGCAAAGACTATCAAAGCATGTAGACTCTCACAAATATAGAATGTAAGATATATAAGAGCTGAATAAAAACACTGTACAGTAACAGCAAAATCTTAACCAGTCCAATAAAATGTGCAATTTAAAAATGTACTAAATGGGGTGTGCCGTGGTGGCGTAGTGGTTAGCGCGACCCATATTTGGAGGCCTTGAGTCCTCGACACGGCCGTCGCGGGTTCGACTCCCGGACCTGACGATATTTGCCGCATGTCTTCCCCCTCTCCTTCCCTGTTTCCTGTAAGCCTACTATCATATAAGGGACACTAGAGCCCACAAAAGACCCGCTGAAGGGGTAAAAAACCAAAACAACTAAATGTTCATGTCTGAGCATAAAGACAGACAATAAGTGACAATAAAAACTGCTACAGCAGAGATGCACAGATGACAGCAGAAATGTTATTCAGAATGAGTGAAGTGGTACAGATGCCAGCATTGATGGTGTACAGGCCACATGACACACTTCACCAGGCTGCATCCTCCTTTGTCTTTAGGGAACACAAATTTCAAACAATCCAACATGGTGAAGTTGGAGCGGACCTGATGTCCTTTGGAGCAGAGTAGATCAATCCTAACACACCACAGGAATGTCTCCATCAGGATAATCAGAGTGTCCTTAAGATTGTGGGAAAGGGAAGATTGGGTCAAAAATCAACATAAAAATCTTACAATGTGATGCAGGCAAAATACAAACTGGTCAATATTGTATAGGCAGAATCTATCTATCTATCTATCTATCTATCTATCTATCTATCTATCTATCTATCTATCTATCTATCTATCTATCTATCTATCTATCTATCTATCTATCTATCCACTTCATAAATTGATTATAGATTTATAGGTTCGCCCCAATCAGTCTTGCGGCGGATGAGCAGCGCTTTGCGCGCGTGCGTGTGAGTGTGTAGGCTGGTGTCACGCGGTTAATGGTGTCAGTTTAACCCGCGCTTCCATCACGCTGGGTGAGACCCTGTGTTCGCCACGCTGCGGTAACGCGCCCGTTAGGAATACAATCTCCGGCTTTGAGCTGCGGCTCCGTCCGCCGGTAACTGAAGGACTTCACCTCTGCCTCGGCTGCCTGCATGGGAGGACCTAACAGCTGCTCTCCTGTCCTCTCCACTCGCTCTCATGCCGGGGAGAAAAAAAAATTTGTCTCCCGAAAACTAACCTCCAAAAACGACGCACGTCTCAAACGCGGACGTCAAGACCAAGTCGCGGGTAAGTTTTCTGCATGCTTTCAGATGTTTATGAAATTCCGCCGTCAGTTGTAGCATTATTGATGTGTGCAATTTAGAAAAAAAGAGAGAAAACCTTCAGAAAGTTGTGTAAAATTTGCAGCAGGTGAGCATGAGATAATAAAGACTGGTTTCATACATTCTGGTGTGTTAGGTGAGTTTTGGTGGAAGGGAACCAGTGAGGTTGGATCAGTGGATCAGTGTGTCTGATGATTGTTGTGACTGTTTGTGATGACACCTGTCAGGCTACCTGTTGCAGCCCAGAGCTGACCAGCGTGCCAGCTGTTGTCAGGTATCGATGCTTCTTTGATTCATGCAGAATCCAGACTGCATCTCTACCTCCATTCAAAGTGAAGAAGATCTGAATCTTGTTACAGATTATGATGCAACATATAATTATGACTACGATATCAGCTACACCTGCAAGTTGGTGTCAGAGCAGATCTGACACCATCCAGCTCAGAGCATCTCACTGTGGCCGACACGTTCTTATTCCTCAAATGGAAAATAGTTTCATTTCTAAAAAAAATACATTCATGTCAGCTGCAGCTGTGATGATAAAGCTGCATTATTAGTCTGTCTGCAAACTGTAAGATGCACAAACAGAGAGGACAACAAGGGACAAGCACTGAGTGTTTGAGGTCTTCTTCCTCATGCTGCTGGAGGGAATCTGAAGTCTACCTGAGAGACAGCGAGTCCCTTCTCCACCCCCACCTCCTCCTGCAGCCTTCTTCCTTCTCAAAGCTCATTTCCCATGCTTTTCATGCCCGCAGTTTAAACCCCTTTGATGTTTTCTCACTCTGAACCCTGCACAGTGAAAGAGCTCCCTGGTATGTAAATGTTCTCTGATTGACTCCTGAGTCTTTTTAATTAACCCACTTGTATGCACGCTGCAGCTTTGTCCTCTGTGAAATGCCATCAGGGCTGGAGGTGGAGCCGTGATGGAAGAACATGCCGTCAGTGGGATCTTCAAAGTTAGCGGCAGGTTGTGTTTCAGATGATGCCCGGTTTGATATTTTCTGTGACTTACTTCTGCGTGAAATCCTTGGCGGTGATGTTAAAAGCAACACTTCTCACAGCGGCGTTGCTGCAGCTGGCAATAAGGACTGCAGCTACATGATTTAATATTAATGACTTCAAAGATATCAAAAAGGATGATCTAAGACGCAATATCCTGAAGGGAACTTATATTGATAAAAAGCTTAACTCTAATTGCAATATTTCTCCAGGACCTTCATGTTGAACCTTTTGCTCAAATTAAAGTGGTTTATTAAATCCATAATTTTTTTTTTTTTTTTATCAAGTGTGAAAGTTATAAGATTTGTGCCATTTTCTACTTTTGTAAAAACTATTTCTGCAAAAACAAAAAAAACAATCAAAAAAACAACTTTCCCATCATAGTGGACTTTGTTCCATCGTACAGAAACCAGAAGCTGAGGATGGATGGGCCCAGCAACTAGCCATGTGATTTCCACTTTCTGTCAGTAGGTGGCAAAATGCTCTCAGGGATAAGGAGAGACCCTCCATCTGCTCCTGGAGGGGCAGCTTCAGCAGACACATCGCTGCTTCTCTGCCTCACCTCGGAGATTTTTCAGTAAAATATATCAAAGCAACATTCAGCCTGATCCCAATGCTCAGATTTTTTTTTACAGAAAGTGACAGTTTTACTGTTTACATGGTCAGACCAGTCTTCAGAAGAAGTTATTTGGCACGGGCACCAGAGTTGGATTCCTTCACACCTCCCCAAGCAAACAAGCCAGAGTTTGATTAAAGCGGACCGAACAGGGCTGTGGATCCACCCTAAACGGGATGAAATGTGTTTTCCAGGAAACAGAAAAATAAAACATAAACATCTTCTCCTGAAAAGGAAGGCTGGCCTGATGATCTCACACATATTTGTCATATTTTTAAGCTATTGTGGCAGAACGTATCATTATCTGTGCTCATAAAGGTGAGTCCTCCTGCTGTGGAGTCAGTTTGGCCCCAGAGACTCATTTACATCTTGAACATCCTTATTTCTGAACCCGATCAGCCCAACGCTGTGAGAAGTTGATTAACAAGAGATGGACGGAGTGTTCCTGAGCTCAGCGTTCAACTCCTGAATGTCTAAGTTCTGAGTTTGGTTAGAAAGGTGAACCTGTGGCATGTTGCGTCCCGTCCTCGGGGTCGTCCTGCTTACACTGCAGACTGGTGTGCCTGTCTCACAGAAGACCTTGTGACCTTGTCCTAGAGCGGTTTGTGTGGTCTATGTTAAAATGATTGTAACATTATATTCTAATATTATGATTATTTAATGTTGGTGTCACTGAAGTCCTGTGTAGCATAGGGAATTAGTTTTGTAATAGAAAAAAATTACGATTTTATAACTTGTTTAAAAACGAAGCCATTTATTGAATTCAATATCCCACTGCAATAACTCAGACTTCAAAATTCTATTGTGTATGCTACTCAAAAAGGTTGGGAATATTTGACCTTTGGGCAAAATTTATTGGAAGTGTGAAAAGTTTATGTTAGTTCATGTTTCTAACCTTATAGAAACACTCAATGTTCAGTTGTAACAGCAGTGGAGCAGATCTTGTTGTCCTTCAACATTAATTACAGCTTTACACAGAGTTAACAAGGCGACTTATAGTCTGTAAGTGTTTCTCCTTCCAGCTCTCAATGCAGCATGAAGAACTTCTCTGAAGAAAAACAACCCCGCAGCATGATTCTGCCTGCACCGTGTTTCATGGAAGAGATGATGTGTTCAAGGTTGGATGCAGTGGTAGTTTTTCTGAACAGAGTGTTTTACAGAAGAGTAATTGCTATGGATGCACAGATACAAACATTTGGGCCGGTGTCTATTGCTGATATCAATACTGCTGAATTTATCAATATTTTATTTTATCAACATTTTTATTTGATTCATTGTCAGAATAATCTATAGATTACTCAATTACTAAAATAATTACAACAGCTACATAGCCACTGCATGTAATGAATTGTAGTACATTGAAGTGAAACAGTCTGCTTTGTGAATGAATATGGATGTATATGGATTACGCTACTGGTTGTGTTTTGTTGTTCTTGGTAGTCGGTGTTGTAGTGGATGTGCGCAGCAGTCAGAATCATTCTACTGTATGTTGGGCAAATATTAGAAGAACTCTTCTTCTGTTCAGGTTTTTACCCATTAAAACAACTCAAACATGGGTCAGGTATGGAGAGCCTTCAGCCCCTCTAATGTCCAGGACCTGCTGTAGTCCTGCTGTGTTTCACTCTGTTTTCACAACCTGCTCCTCAGACTAACAGCTCTACATTACAAGTTCGTGTTTGCTGCAGAAATTGCTGTTAGAGCTTCTGAAAAGCTGAAGCTTCTGAGCACTGGAACCGTTTTACAATACGAATGCGTTAAGACTGAACTAGATTTTTGCTGGTTGAAAATCTAAAATACCCAGAGGAGTCAAACCTGAACTGTTTACACTGGGCATACAGTTAGGACCAAAATTAGTCATCGCCCCAGCAGCGTTAGGTTCAAAGCAATATTGACTAATTGACCAATATGTTCCTTGATGTGATATTACCTTTTTGTTGAGGACCAACCAGAGTTCAGACTTGGAACTGATGGAGAACCTGTAGAGAGAGTGAGAGATCGTTGTGATGGCAGAGAATCCTTCAACCTGAAGGGTTTGGAGCAGATCACCAATGATGAATCATCACAGGAACAAAGATTTGTATGCTGTGAGACCATTAAAGATTTGTACATCGATTACTTAGATTACATAGATCAATATGATGACAAAACAAAGATTACTAAAAAATGTGAAAAAGCAAAAACTTCTTTTATTTCATTACAGCTGATTTATCTGCTTCAGCTACACCCTCTCTTATGGCCTCACTCCTCTTAAAGCACACTTTACTATTTCAGTTGCTTGGGTCGTGGCTTTGGGTCAGATGGAGTGAACAGCATGTCCAAGGAAGTCAGATGTTTTTTAATTATTATTATTATTCAGGATAATATCGTTTTTAACGGCGACATCCCAAAACGAAGCTGTTGATCTTTCCATCCTGCTATCAGAATGCCACAATTAAATGGATACAGTGAAGGAAACAGTAAATGAGTAAGATGGAGCATGTAATGTGGAGCGTCAGGGAGCGACGGGGTGAGAAAAAGAGAAGACACGATTACAGAGAAAGCTTTGAAGTGGAGTTTGGCTATGGGAATCCTAGTGTGCCTTCAGGGGAAAGCTCCTCTCACACAACATCAATAATGAATGAAAGATATCTTGTTCAGTAGAAGATTGAACTTAACTGGCATACTGATTTGTTACCATGAACCTTACGTAAAAATTGCATCAGTGTGTTTGTTATACCTCATTAGTTAGATAAGACTAAAGACAATGAAGGGGAATTGATGAGGTTTGGAAGCAAACAAAGGAAAAATATGGCAATATTTTCACAACATCCAGAGTATCAACACAGAGTTGCCATGCTGTTTTACTTACAAACAGCATCTGGAGTCATTTCTCCTCAGGACACTTAGAACACTCATGATGGCAAACACTTTTGTGCATAGATAGGTTTGTTCAAATAAAGACCACATTGCTGACGGTTATACATGCAGTGTGTTGAACATAGCATGCAAAATGAATGAGCATAGTATGAACAAAAGCATTCATACCTGTGTGATAATTTTCATATTTTATCTCGTTACAGTCCAAAACTTTTATGTGTTTGATTGGATTTATGACAGACCAACATAAAGCAGTTGCAAAACGATTTCCCCTGGACTGAATGTTGACCCTAGTGACTGAGATCAACGCTTAGTTGACTTTTATTTATTTTTTAATTAAATTAAAAAAAAATTGAATAAAATGTGTTTTTATTTATTTATTTAATAGACTGTTTTTTTGTTTGTTTTATTTCTACAATTTCCCTGAGGGAAAATCCCAAGATTAAACAGATAGATAGATAAGATAACTAATTTATTAATGTCTGGGCTGAGATAGGCAGTTAAATAAAACAATGTAGTCATCTTTCTTTTATGTGTTTGTTTAGTGTTGATGTTCTCTTGATGCTGCGATCTGTTTGAAGAAGTTGAACCTCTACTCCAGCTTCAGGTCTTCTGCAGCCTCTAACAGGTTTCCCTCCAGGATTATCCTGGATTAGCTCCATCCATCTTCTAATCAACTCTGACCTGCTTCCCTGTCTCTGCTGAAGAAAAGCAACCCTTCAGCATGATGCTATAAATAAGATGTTTCACTGAACATTAAATTCAAATAAATTCAAAAATATTTTGTTTATCCTGAGGCAAAATTAAATGTTGTTATATCTCATACACATATCTTGGAAGAGTTGTGGATGGTGATGCTGTGAGCAGGAAGAACCGTTTATCTGTCGCACCAGAACAAGTTTTTTTTTTTTTTTTGTCTTCTCATCATTTTTCCTGACCCCTGGACATCGTGTTGACCTGACCTGACAGAGATCAAGGCAAAGTAAGACATAACTTTATTGGTATCTGGAATGAAATAGGAAGTTAAATAAGACAATTATTCTTTTTTTATGTATACGTTTAATACTGTGAGATTTTCTTGACGTAACGCAATGCAATCTGTTTGAGGTGATTTGTGTCTAAGGCAGAGTTTGAAAAGCACACTAAAATCAAGCTGGGCATTCATATCTGTGCCTCTCTCCCTCTTCTTCTCTCTATCCTTTTTCTCTCATACTGTCCTCATCCACATTCCCTCCATTGTTCTCCAGAGCCCAAATCCTTGATCCCGTGTCCAGCTTAAGATCCAACAGTGGCAAAAACGTGAATTCTTGACAATTTCCAACCCACCTTCAGATTTTGATCAGGAGTGTATGTATTGTTGGTAGTTGAACATTCTGATCCATGATCTGCTCCCATGTGTTTTTTTTTTTAGATCTACTCCTACTTTGATGACTGTCAAGTCAGAAGTTGGTTTGTTAAAGGGAAGAATCAGCCAAATAAACTAAGTTTTAATTTAACAAATGGAAAAGCAAACATTGATTATGATGGTGCAGTGATTTACAGTGACAATGCTTCATGAGTTTGCTTGATTTTCAGTCTGTGTGGGCAGTTTTTTTTTGTTGTTGTTTTCTTTTTTGCTTTTGTGTTACAAGCGGTCTTTAATCACAGGAAATTGGTAGACAAGACAGGATTGGGAATGAACCTTTGAACAGCTGCATCATAGAATAGAATAATAGAATAGAATAGAAGTACTTTATTCATCCCTGCAGGGAAATTACTTTGCAGTTACAGCATAGAGACAAGACACAATAACAACTACCACTGAGTAGTAGTTGTAGATAAAAGAAAAAATAAAAATAAAATATAGAATGCTATGAGTTGTATCAAGAATGGAATATAAAAATCCTTTATTGTCCCACAGTGGGACAATGAATCAAATACCAGAAGCAAATTCAAGAGAAGTGGAAGCATGCATTTTTAACACGAATGTGAAAATAACAAATAAGAGACTGTAAATAGGATAATAATACCATGCAGGTATTAAAAATAGATTATAAACATATTCATCTACAAAAAAGGTAAAAGATATGTATTTTTATTCTTAACCTTGATAGAGTGGAGGCTGTTTTCACACAGTAACTTAGATGAATGACAGACGTCTTTGTGAAGTGAGGCAACTGATTTCTGCATGAAACAGGTTAAGATATTTTAAGTCTTTTTTTTTTGCAGCTGAATTTTTATTGGTTGGTTTCCACTTATCAAGCAAGCAGGACAAAACGTGTTGGCAGGCGGTAATATTTACACTCTAACAAAGATGGACATAATTACAGGTATGAAGCAACATTCAGATTTTCAGATTGTTGTGTGACAGTTGACCAGGATAGAACTGCATCCCGCGGTTTAAGACCCATGACCTGTCGTTGCCTTCACCGATGGAAAGCTGCTCTTTCAGAAAGTTTGCAGTGAACGTTAGCGTGGCGTTACCCTCGGCTCCTTTTAATGCCATAAATGGGGATATTTTTGCATCAGGCTCATCATTTTAAATCAGTGACGTTTTGTCTAGGAGAGCTTTCTGCTATTTGAGGCAGGAAAACAGTGAATCTCTCAGGTCTCTCAGGTCCATGTTCATCGTCTCCAGTCCGTTTCCCCGCTGTTTTGCTTCGGTTAGCCTTGATTACCAACATCCCTACGGACCTCCTCCAGCTTCTTCTTCTCTTCGCTCTTAAAGCTGCTCAGACCCTGCATGATCTCATTTTTCATTGAGATAATGTCATTTTGAATTCTGTTGATATTGTAGTTTATAAATTCTTATTCTTACTAAACATGGGGTTATCAATATGTAGTTCTATACTTCTACCTTTTTATAAACTTTTTATACTTTTCTTTTGTTATTTTGTTTGTATTTCCTCTAACTCTAGTAAATCACCCTGAATTGCCTTGTTGTTGAAAATGCGCTATATAAATAAAATGAACTTACCTTGTTGCATATATTTTGGGTAGCCTTAGCTGTCGTTAGCTCGCTCTCCTCTCTTGGCTCTGTGTCCTGCATCATTCTGACTTTGTTCTCGGTGTTTGTTGGGTCTGCCCTCATTTGGTCATAACTGTTAGTATACCAGGTCTCTTTTTCAATCTGACTCCAGGGATAGTTGTCATTATGAAGACAAACTGAATCAGTTTATTGAGTTTAGTAGCATTTTCTTGTCTCTGATCAGGACGGTTCAAAGTTTTAAACTGCCATCTTGGAAATGCTCAAGGAAATAAAAAACAAAAAAAAACCAAATAAGCATTTTAAGTCTCTTTAAGTGAAAGACAGTCTGAATGAATAAACTTAAGCTGTCAGATGATTAACTATAATCTATTGAAAATAGACAAACTGTTCTTTGTATTTCTTTACAGTCTCCAACTACCCAAACAGTTTGAACATATGATCGTCCAGGTTCAGCCCTGCAGCTCTCCATCAGGTTCAGAAACATGCTTTTTGTCCAAAGGAATTATTTCTTTCTGTCAACTTTTCAGCCAGCAGGAGGAACAGAGTGATTTCAATTAATTAAACACGTGTTCAATTCCCCTACAAAACTCACCATGAAATAATTATGACACAGTCTGCCACAATCTTGGGGACACAACTGAGATGATGATAATGTAGTCTGATGGTGATGGTAAGCATAGAGGAGCAAACTCTTTCATGTTCTCAGCATCCGGCATTCTGACTATTTTATAGGGCCGAGAACAGAGATTTCTCTGCAGAAGAAGTTACTTGAAGGGCAGCTGACTTCGCTTTAACTACCATTTTAATATGCATTGTAAATGACATTATTCTCATGTGTATAATCCTCTTTCTTACCAATAATCTTGGATCCTCATGTGTCAGTCTGTTAAGGCTTTGTGACAGTTTAATAAGTGAAGCTGTTCCTTTAAACCTGCTCCATGCCAGACCTCAGAGTGGATTCTCTCATCGTACTGAACTTACAGTGAAAACTTGTGTCATCTAAAGACTTGATATGTATTAGTGTGATGCATGCCAGTCACACAACAAAGCAATTAAAAAGGTTTTTCCAGGAACTTGTGTCGTTTCCAGGGGTAGACCCCATCAGATTTGTTTTTACGCCTAGACAGCCAAAGGCCGTCGATGTTTTCATTTAGCGCAGAAGTTACCAACTCATCAAGGCAGAGGCCACAAGACTAACAGTTAGTCACAGCAAAGCTAATCAGACCAGGTCTCTGAAGAATGATGGTGCTTGGTTATTAATGGGGTATTATTATGTATTTTTAGGTAGAGATGTGTGATATGGCATAAAATTCATGTCCCTACATCTATGGCAATGGGTGGCAGCAACGATATATCACAATGTTTTTGGTATAAAATTAACAATAGAAAATAAAATAAAAAATCACATACTAATTGAGTGGAATGCATTTATTTCTATGTGTTAAAAAGTTTTTTAGGTTGTTTTTGAGTATGCATTTTTTGTAACGTTTTGTTTTCTTTAAAATGAGATGTTTTTAAGGGAGACCTGGCAATGAAAGCCTGGAGCACCTCAATGGTGACTACCTGGTTAAATCAAAGCTAAATAAGTAAAATAAGTGAAAAACATACCTCTATATAGAAACACAATAACTTTAATGCAGTGGATGTCTGCGTCGAATCCTGCTTTTACTCCCCCGTGTATGAGACTGGAACTTGTAGTCAGCTTCCTTGGTTGGCATTCCTGGTATTTTCATCTTCATCAGAACTCTGAAACCTGCAGGAAACTCTTCAAACATGTCATTACTGTTCTCACACACTTGATTAGCTTCCATTTTTCAAGAAATCTGGATAAAAAAAGTGAGATTTAGATATAGGTCTGAAATTCAGTTAGTCTTTTTTATTATGTGAATCACATGTAAAAGTTATTTTAATGTAATGCTTGAGAAAGAATGACATAAATTCAAGTTTTAACTGCTATATGGACATAAATAGGCAAATCAGAATGCATCCAATGTAAGTTGGATGTAATGTACATTTAGCTGTATTAACCTCTAGAACCCGACGGACCCACCGGTGGGTCCGTCGGGTTCTAGAGGGCAGCTGTAACTTCAAGCATGTCAATATTTCACTGAAGTGCTCGCTCTCAGTGACTTCAGCAACAGGTGACAGAAAAATATAAATGCTTACAAGGCAGCAGATGCCTCAGCTAAAAAACTCTGAAGATGCTGCGAATGCAACATCTGGCCTTAAACCTTTTCACTGGACCTGCTGGAGAGGCTGTTTGACACAGACCACTTCTTATCCAGCTACATCTGATTGTAATCCTCTCAAATTTGCCTTGCAGGCTTTCCTGATTGCAAAGAACAGCCACACTCCACAGAAAAGCTGCAAGCCTTCAGAAGCCTCACTCCATTACTGTCACATTGCACACAACTCTGGGGAATGCTTAGCACTGCAAGTTAAAGTTTACCAAAGTGACAAACTTTAGTCAAGTTTGTCACTTGCTCCGTCTCAGCAAGAGGAGCACAGGGAGAAGTTCTCCTTCTACAGCCGCAAAATCACAATCAAACACCTATAATAAATAAAAGTAAACAAACTCATAACATTTTTGTTTAATCTTCTTAAAGAGGCAGCAACATGTATTTTCTTGGCATATAGTGCCAATTGTTTAACATAAATAATTAACTGTTTAAGTCAGTGAATGGGACTTAAAAGAAATGTTGCATTTTCATGTCTTAAAATTGGACCTCTGTCTCTTTAAACACTTCTGCTCTATCTGAAACTCCGCCTTCATTAAGTCGTCACAGCATGTCTCCTTGATTAACCCTTTAACAACATTTTTACTGAGAAGTAGCTTGTTTACTGAGCAAACCAGTAAACAAGCTACTGGTTGTTTACAGTAGCTTGTTTACTGTTACAGTAATCAAGCTACTGCCGCTGGCTAGTCTGAAGGAGCTGAGTGGGGGGATTGTGGGGGAGGGCTGCTCTGTGAGTTGAAAGTGCAGAAGCTGCAGCTCTTAGGAGGAGCTGCGTCTGGTAGAGGAGGCTAGGTTGGGAGAGACAAACCCTAAAGACTAGCAGCTGGAATTGGAGCACAACATGGTTCCACATTGTATTGACTCAGGGAGGCAGCAATCCAGCGTCTCACAAGTTTTACACACCATACCTTTCAGTTTTATATTGAAAAAAGTTTTAGATCATGTATAATGTTCTTATACTACACAACTACATACTGCTTTATGTTAGTTTTCCATATTAAATTTCAATAAAATATATTTATATTAGTGGTTGTGACAAAATATGTAAACGTTCATGGGGTATGAATACTTTTACAAGCCTCTGTAAAATAAAGAAAACCTCAAGGTTGCACAACATGGACACCTGCAGCTTATAGACAAGTGCGCCCTCTAGGTGTATTTTTCTTTTTTCTTTTTTTCAAAGCTTGCTGGTGCAGCGTGTATTTCAGATTCACTTAATAGTCTGGAAATTACAGTATCTGGTTGGGCCATCCTTAGCAACAATAATTGCAATCCAGCGTCTTCTCTGCAACACATTTTGTGTGTCATCATCATAAACATGGCAAGAAATGCTGATTGAGTCTCCTTCCAGCCGGCCCGCTGCACCCCGGGGCCGATCAGTCCAGTCACGTCTGCTGGCCCTCAGAGCTGTCTTAAACACCGCACAGATCAGCTCGTCTCAGCCGCTTTGATCTCTTTCAGATACCGGGAGTTCTCAGAGGGAAAATCCATAGTAAAGCTTTTGGACTTCACAGTGCTGAAGCAATCTAGTAAAATGATGCTGGCATATGAGGAGCCTTCTAAAAGGAGGTCTGATTTTCACCCAGTGAGACAAACTCTGCAGGGGCGTCCCAGGAGGACAGAAACAATAAAATGAGAATATCTTTGCGTGGCAAACAGAACACAAATAAATCTTTTAGATTTGCCCATGAAGAATTGAACTGCTCATGTGCATCAAAGCCACAGTGATTTGTGGCGTGCTACACTGAGGAGCTTTTGACTTTAGACACCAGCTTCTTGTTTGGTCAATAGCTCTTAGAGTGAGTTCTAGGGATATTGAAGGGATTTTTGATTGCTGTGGGAAGTAGAAGTTCTTTAAAAGCAAATTATTCTGAACAAGGGTTTATTTAAAGGGCCAGGATTATGTGCTTTCCAGGCACATAGTGCAATTTTATAGCACAACCAACTTACTATGTCAACTTGAGTTGTTATAAAATTGCTATAAATATAAAATATGACTTAAAATAAATTGTACTTTGTAGTTTAATGCCTTGAAATTGGACCTCTGTGTCTTTAAAAACGCCTGCTCTTTTGAAACTCCTCCTTCAGGACGTCATCACAGCATGGCTCTATTAAGCCTTTAACAATGTTTTTACCAGTGATGCCCTGAGAAGTAGCTCAGTGCAATACTTGTTGTAACTGCAGATGAGCAGTTCCACCAGGTGTTTGCTAATTGCTGCTGGCTAGTCTGAAGGAGTGGAGCGGGAGAGTCGACAAGGAGGGTTGCTCTGTGAGGAAGAAACTTGGAAACTGCAGCTCTGAAAAGGAGCTGCATCTTGAAGGCGGGGCTAGGTCCACTCAGGCGACGGTTGCCATGGGAAAATAATATAGTCATGCATGAAAGAATTAAACGTCCACTATTATGCAAAGTTCACTTTTCTGTAGTACCAGCTGGGTATCAACTGCTTCTACAAAAACACCCAGCTGTTTATTGGGAATAAGTACTTTTTTTGTTTTTGTCTAAATGCTGAGTCAGGAGGGCGTGGCCAGCAGCAGGTCATTTGCATAATCATGATATGACCCTAACACAGCGCATTCCTTAATGAGCTCAAAACAGGCAGAACTGGTCGGGTGAAATCTCAATATCTGAAAATGATTTTGTGTTTCAAATCTGATAAACATGTTTTGTGTAGGCGACAGACCTAACCTAGCTTGTTCAAGGAAGAAGCATAATAGTGGATCTTTAACACTTTATGTATGTTTTTGATGAGGGAATAACATTATACCATGATGTCAGGCTCTAAAAACTTGATTATTTAAACTGCCCCATTAAAAAGAATCATGCTGTAGAAATGGCTGAGGGTTTTGAAATTACTGTTATTTATAAGTTATAGTTTACAGTGGTGAAACTCAAAATCACATCAGCCAGATGATGATGATGTTGGGAACAAAGTAAAGCCTTTTACCAGTTCCAGCTGGACTGGGATCTTGTTGCTGTAATGGTTATTGTGCAGAGTCTCTCTGCCTCACACTGTGCTGCACACAGGCTGCCCTCTGCTGACCCAGCAGCTCTGTCCTGCTGCTGCTGGCCGTTAGAGGAACTCAGTCAGTGCAACCTCTTAGTTTGAGCGCACTCTCAGATATACAGCAGCAGAGTTTTGAACTTAATGTAAAGGCTTACATAATAATGTACAACAAAGCCTGAAAATTTCATATGCATTGAATCAATTTCTTTCATTCTCATTTTCATCAGAACTCTTGCTGCAGCTTTTAATCATCTGAAGACTTTTGACTGATTTTTAAAAACTTTTATTATCGTTTTTTACTTTCTTGTAGTAAAGCCCTAACGTAACAAATGCCCTAACATAACAAATGCATGGACTAGTTGTTCAGCATCTCTCTGGGACAGAATATTTCTAATTTTAACAATATTCTGGATGTGAAAGAAAAATAAAAGTCTTAAAAACTGTTTTATTAATGTTATTACTGGAGGCCAGAGCCTGTGGTACAAAGATAACTGCTGCTTAGTCTGAATTTAAAAGTAGTACATTCAAACTGAGGTCTACACACTGTCTTGACCCTGTTGCCTTTAAGCAAGAAGGTCCTGGGTTCAAATCCCGGTCCCGGGTCTTTTTGCACGGCGTTAGGATGTTCTCCCTGTGCATGCACCGGTTCTTCCTCACACTGTCCAGAAACATGACTGTGAGGCTAAAGGTTGCTAAATTGACCTTAGGAGTTAATGGTTGCTTGTCCTACGTTGCCTTGCAATGGACTGTCGACCTGACCAGGGTGTTAAAAACAATTATGCAGCAATGCTTTGCGATTATTATTTATTAGTAAATATAGTCCAAATGATGTCCACTTCTACACTTTTCTGTGACTCTGCCAGTCTCTGTGTATCTCTGAAAAAATTCTGAACTCAGTGGACACCTCATGGTACATGGCTACAGTGGTGGTGAGCCATTGATCAGTTTTACAGCGGCCATCTTGGTCCCATGATGCCAGAATGTGAACGGGACGATGAGGAGGATGGTGTAGGTACTAATTCTGACTGAACCAGGAAAGATTTTGGTCAATTCAGGGATCAAACACTTGTGAATTTTGCCACTCCTTGTTAGAGATCAGCAAGTTGAGGAAAATTACTGAAACATTGTGCAGTTGGACATGTGCATTCAGATACGTAGAGAAAGTCACTTTAAGGTCATCTGTAAAGGTCATAGTGCCTTTTAGGTTCATCCTGAAATGTTACCTGAAAGCTGAATATCCCTTACTTTTCCTGAGTAGTGCCCAAAAACAAACATCTTCTCAGGACGAATACAAATGGCAAATGGTCTGAACTTATATTTCCAATCATTTTGATCACTCAATGCGCTTTATACTATAGTCAGATTCACCCATTCACATTCACAAATGCTCACACATTCATACACCAATACGCAGATTGGTAGGCAATTGAACCTAAGATCTTCTGATCACAAGACGACCACTCTACCCACAGAGCAACAGTCGCCCAAAAACAAGTCAACTCAATAAAGGCAGATTCAAGATTAATTACATATTTGATATTTGTCATTAAACGGCACATTCAAACTTAGTTTGTTTTTTCTGATTAAAATTTTTTAATTGGTTAAAACTTCTCTATACAAGGAAACTTGGCAGATTGCATCCAGTCACTGAGTTCCAACAACCCCTCACACTGCACATGCATGTAGCAACAGTGGAGAGAAAAACTCCTTCAACATGAAGACTGAGGAACACAGCAGAGGGGTCAGACCGGTAGAGAGATTTATATCAGGGTTAGGTTTAAAAAACATTTTCCCATCATCTGAAATATGGAAACAGGAAAATAAAACTAAACAGACCGGCTGGGCTGGGAAGCAGAGAGGACGACCATGGAGGAGCTGCAGAGATCCACAGCTCAGGTGGGAACATCTGTTGACATGGAAACACACAACCACATTCGACATATGGCTTGAGTCATGAGCATGAGCTTCAGTTTTAGTCTGTAGATGTACGTGGCTGGTAGACTCAAAGCAAAACAGTTGTTTCTGTGCAGCTCTACAGAAATTGACCAACTTCTGGCTGGTTGAAGATAAAACTGCAGATAAGTGAGAAGCAGAGAAGAGCACACTCATGAACACACACCTGTGTGTGTGTGAAGCACTTCAGAGCGTGGAGCACTGTATGCCTTTAATTAGAGACTAGCTGTTACAGTATGTACTTGTAAAAAGATCGTGAAGTAGCCTGTTTTATAAAAAATACATGGAAGTGTTTGTTGTGGAGCTCTCCTGTGGAGGATCTGTCAAAGTGTGTATTTCACAGAGTGTGTGTGTTGTGAGAGGGGGCTCTTTTGACCTTGCTGTTGTTTCTTTCGATTTTTACCACTCACACACTGTCAGGCAAATTTAATGCAGTGCATTGATCAACTTCATACCAACTCTTTCTGCCTCCCCCATCACTCAACAGGTTTCTCTCCCGCTCACACAAGCGCTAACTAAAATTGCTGATTGATTACATGTTGCTATGGATAATAGATGGTGACCTCCAGTTTGCCTTTGCTGCTGCTGCTGCTGTTGTCTCAGCATGAAGAATAGCCACAGGATCCCAAACCAATGATCTTTTCCCCATCCTGCCCTAAAGCCTCTAAGTCTGAATAATTCAATTTGTATCCACTAAAGCTGCATTTGTCAAACTGGGTTTGCGCTTGCAGCTCCTTTAGCCAGCCTGCTGCACTCCACACACTTTGATTCACAAAATTCCAAAGACATTTGAAGTCACTGTGTGTGCAGGAAGAGCTGGAGAACTTCTCCAACATCCTGAAAATTTATTATGTTCAGTTCTAGACAGCATAAATTGTGAATGCAATTTCAAACATGTTTCCTCCAATTAGAAAGGATTTCAGTGGCATTTTTATAACTGAAAACCATAGAATGTTGCGTGGTTGCAAACGTACCACTGCTTTAGTTGGGCTTTTTAGTACAACTGTTTATAACTCCGTATAAAATTCTTATTTAGTGAAAAATTAAAAGGCTTCCTTTAAAGTGTCAAAAATGGCATAAAAGTCGTGGAGTTCTTGAAAAATTTCCCCAAACACTCTGGGGCGCTTTAACAAAGAGGAACGTCCATGACACACAGTTGAAAGCAGATGTTTACATTTACTTTATGAAAAGAAAAGGTTGATGGAAACGGCAACATTTGAAAGAAAACTTCCTGAGTCATACTAGAAAGTTTTTACTGTTGATTTTGGTGTTTTTTGGTTTTTCAGTAGCCACTCCTCTGTTACTGTGCTACAGCAGAGATTGCTGCATCAGAACTTATTCAGTGAATGTGTTTCAAACGCTCCCATCCACTCGTGGCTCTGTCTGCAAAACCTGGAAAATTTTCAAAGTCCAAACTTCCACTCATATCCAGGCTGGGATGTGAGTGGTGGAGCCAGTGGTCGCGTTAAACCCAATATTTTCAGTCTGGTGACGGAAAAATCAGATAGCCATCCATCATTGACTTGGTGGGTTTATGATGAGTTAATTTTCACTGTGAGTTGCCCTGCAGTGGACTGGACATCTGTCCGGAGTGAACCTCACCTCTCATCCCCCTTGTTCCTAGATGATAAGTGTGTTACATAATGGATGGATGGATGTAACATGGGGCTACACATTAGTGCAGTTGGTAGAACTGTTGCCTTGCAGCAAGAAGGTCCTGGGTTTGATTCCCGGCCCGGGATCTTTCTGCATGGAGTTTGCATGTTCTCCTTGTGCATGCTGGGTTCTCTCCAGGTACTCCGGCTTCCTCCCACAGTCCAAAAATAGGAGGTGTGAGTGTGCATGGTTGTTTGTCCTGTCTGTTTCTGTGTTGCCCTGCGACAGACTGGTGACCTGTCCAGGGTGACCCCGCCTCTCACCTGGAAAGTTAGCTGGAGATAGACACCAGCGCCTCCTGACCTCACTAAGGACAAGGGAGTTAGAAAATGGATGGATGTAACAGTGAGGCATACCTCTGGATATATTTTTAGACAAAATCTCAAATGATGTGGAATCTAACTCTCAGCCTGGCTTCCTGGCCAAAGCCACATGACATGCAGCTGGGCTGCACCTCTCCAAGGGAAAGCCCCCCCCACACAGACACACCCACAAAAATCCCCAACAACACAAGGATCATGTTAGGATTAGGGGTAGGAGTTGTGGTGTAAATTAAGTTTAAGTCAATGTTAAAAATATACAGATAATTATTAAAGTTAGGAACAAGTTGAGTTTCTAAAATGAACTGAAGTAAATAGAAATACAGAGCTGGATAGAGTAACCAATATTTGTTTTGATTCATGATTGTTCCAACATTGCTACATATGTCAATCCTGCCATTTAGCTCCTGGACCTCCTTTCTTGGCTTTACTCTGTGTGATTTCAAAATAAAATCCTCATCCCTTTTTGTGTTTACATAGTTGTTTTTTTTTTGTTTGTTTTTTTAACAATGGGAGCATATGTAAGCGGACAGGCAGAGGCAGAGTTGAGAACCTCCCCGGTGTGACAAGCTAATAAATCTGTCACTTACATTTCAGGAAGTCTCTAAGGAGCAAAGCACACATCTGTTAACAGTACCTCTAAAATCCTCCCTGCAGACATCATCAAATCTGTGTGGAAGGAAGGGAAAGATGACTCTTCCACAAAGTCTGCTGAAAGAAGAGCTCACAATATCCACATCACCCAGAGAGCTCACTCTTATTTACTGTGTAAAGCACCAGCAGTGATAGCTGTGATGTGTCCTCAGGGTGAGACTTTATGTGTCATTTAGCACCTTAAAGCCAATTGTCAGTCTTATCTAGACTGAATTATTGACTCTCACAACAACTCCTGCATCTGGCTTTTGAACTGAACTCTCGATCGTTTCCGTCACTCTTGGACTTTTATAGCACTGGCAATAACATTGAAGCAATTGTAATGTACACTTAGAGGTATAAATAGCTTGGAACTGAGCGGGGTACTATATTCTCCAGCTTTACAAGGGCTAGATGTCTCATATCCCCAGGGGTAACTGTGTATACAGCTTGGTTAATTGAGAAAACAGCCAGTTGTTCATTGGCAGGATTTAGGAGCTCAGTTACTTAGAGCCATAACGGCGGCAAATTGGTTTGGTCTTTCTTTGAGAGATGCTGGAAAACCTGATTTCAAGAGCTACCAACAATTTGTGAAAAATGTTCCAGTTTTGTCTTAACCTAAATATACAGATGAATTTGAAGGTAAAATATTTTACTTGACAAACATATTGAAAAGAAAAACAATGCTCTTTGATGAATTGATGAACAAATTGAATTTGTTGAATTTTTATTTTAAATCCAGAGAAAATATTTGTAATATTCCCTCCAGTTGTTGGTGACCTTAACCCTACACCGGAGTGGTTGTAGTTGCCATTCAGGAGGAATTCACACCACCTCTGTTTAGTCTGCTTTAATCCAACTCCGGTTCATTTGCAAGTCCACTTTGTTTGTGTCGGTGTGAATGTGTAATCGAACTCTGATGCGGATTCAAATATTGAACTCTGGCTCACCTACATAGCTCAGCCTGGGTTTGGTTGAAGTGAACTGTGGTGCGGTTCAAATGCATATGTGAACGCCAAGCGGACTGGAGATTGCTCCAAAAGCAGGAAGCATTATAGTGCAAGGCATTCTGGGTAAATACAACCAAAACAAACATGTCTAACAAGTCTAGCGCTAGCTGGAGTAATGACTCGGTCTTTTACCGAGATCAAAAGAGAAATCCTTCAACCACTAAAATCTGACATCACTCCGTTTTTGTTTACATTTTACAAAGAAAGAAGCTGTGCTCAGTGTCTTCAGGGGTTTTCATGTGATTTCTTTAGTAGATCGTTCTCTCTTACCATTCTGCCAATAAGCACATTGAAATAACTTTGATAATTCCAACTAACATAAAACAGGAAGGGCTTGCTCTCATTTAGTGTTAGACAGTGAGAATAAAAAGGTTGTGTATTTTTATACACAGCATGTTAACTCCTGTTTTCAACTATTTATTTCCCCTCCAGCCAGGGAACATGAACACCTCTTTTCACATTGCTTTCTTTTCTTTCTCTATCAGAAATAAACAGAATGCAAAAAATTATTTCACATTCTCATCTTTCTGGGGTATGAATAATTTTGAGCTTAGCCACATTTTCTGTGAAGAAACTCTGAGCCTCTTTATGTCTCTATCTCCAAAGATCTGCTTTATTTTTCTGTTGATTTTCTGCGAAGCTTCAGCGAGGCGCTGATGGCACGTTGGGTCTAAACAGGCCATTTCTCTTAGATGATGATTTGTGTCCCATTTAAATGAGCATTAAGGCGTGAGGTTTGCTCAGAGTCTCGGGGTGGGAGACAGATGACACCCCAGAGGGGGCAGGAACACTGCCTGGATTCATCAATGTGAGGGGAGCTGTCAAACTGAATCAATAGGGGAGGAGGGATCACACTTGCAACACACTCCTAGCACCATCATTTCACATGTTCTCATTTTTCCTTCAAAATCCCAGCATTAGACTTATCTTTAGGTCAGAATCAATTTTTAATTTTGCATGGTAATGATGAACAAATTACTGAATTGCTTTATTCTTCAAAGTTGCGTTTCACAAAAAAAGAAAAGAAAATGAATGTACTTTTAGAGCAGGCATCTGAGCTCTCAGCAGAGACTTTGTCACATACGGCAGACGGAAGAGTAAAACTGTTGTTGTCTGGATGTCAGTAACTAAACATAAACTTACTTAGAAATTCAAACAAGCCCAGAGGTCATCTGGTTTTCAGAACTCACTGATTTCATTTGTGGTTTTACTGAGGAGGAGAGAAAGAAGTCCAGTTAGTGAGCCCACTTGGTCTTCTGTTCCTGTCCAGAACCAGAAATGGTTCTAATGCTGCTTCACCTGCAAGCAGATACTCAGGTAGATTTAATGCTGTGACCAATAATAAGGCAGGTGGAGGTAAATCTGTGTATTTATGGAGGTTCAGTTTTAATCCAGTCCATGTTTGGGGAACCCAATGTTACTTTCATGACATATTCTGCTCATAAAATTGATTTTTTCAGTTAATAAATGTTGTTTCTCTTCCCTGATGGAGGGTGAGATTCAGTCACAACAGACACTGTATATGTCTAAAATAATTTTCAACATTAGTTTATGTTTTTTGTTACTAAGGTAATATATTGATAAAGACCTAATAGTGAGAGTTTATCCTCTCAAAAAAGAGTAATAAAGTTTTATTTTGTAAAGAATACTTAACACTAGAACTGGAAGATATTTTAAATATTCAAATACACGACAACCAGAAAGAATTAATAGCATGGAAATAAAAACCACATTCAACAGAAACCATAAATAAAATGCTTCATGATGTTTCTGGACACACAATAGGCCTTCAGAAAATATTAATCATAACAATGGAAATGATCAAATTCATTTTAATTTATCATGCGATTAATTGATTCATTACTTATTGTGACATGCTTACTTATCAGGGCTTTTCTGAACCATTCCAACATCACTCCCACCCCTCACATCTCCTTTTTCTTAAAGCAGGTTCTATGTTATATCCTAAGATTTATTTGAGTGTGCAAAAACTGTAGAAGTACAATTTATGCTGACTCTGACTTTAAACTTATTTTTCCAACTTGGATTCAGAAGAAAAGTTGCCCAGTTGTTAAAGGTGGTTTATTGAATGCCTGTGCCATAGTGATGGCTATGGAGGAACGCTGTGTGTGAGGGATGGCATTCCCCTGTCATTAGAATTGAAAATAGGGGGACAAATATCTTGGTTTTATCAATTAAGATGGAGCAATGTTGCAAATTTTATACAACGCTCTGCAGACTGTAAATGAAAATGCCGTATGTTCTCACTCTTTCTTGTTTCTACATTTTCTCCTTCTTTTTCTGAGCCAAGTATTCTGAGACATGGTGGTACATGTTAGATGGTATTAATAAATACATTTATTTTCATGCATTGTTTGATATAATTGATTATGACCTCATAGAAGAGTTAGGATTATTCCACACAGTCGAGAATGATCTATGTGTCGATTGTAAAATGAGAAAACATTCACATTAAATAATAATAATTATGTTGTTGTTTAAGAATGAAAATCTGTAGATTGTGCCAGGTTTTTTTTAAAATCAGATTAATCAATTAATTGTCAACATATTCAAAGGAATAACCAATCACTACAATAATCGTTACATTAGATAAGAATAATAAAAACATACCTTCATTCCAACTCATTAAATTTCCTGATGAGTGTTCTGTTTATGTTGTTGTTTATTTATATTGAAACAAAACCTATAAAACATGTACATGTTGATACGATCTTTCAAGAAGCAGGTTTGAAATTCAAATCTCAGCTGCTGTTTTTCTGACTGGATGTTTCTCCCAGCAGCCTGCATCCATGCAAAGGCTCAGACACTTCATAAGTTCATGTTGGTTTGTGTGTTCAGAAGAGAAACAGAGAAAGGAAACACGGGAGAAAAATTAGTGAAATATATGAGAATATAAGAAGCTGGAGAAAATGTGTCAATGTGTTCTGCTTGTATGTCTGGGTTTGTATGTCGCTTTTATTTCTAGATAACATGTCACTATGCCGAGCAAAATCAATCATTTTAAATAAAATATCCCAGCCTAGATGTGAACGATGTCATTCATGTTGAAAATACTCCAAACAAACACATGAAAAGCTCAAAGAAAGTTTGCCATGAGGAAAGTAGGATTCACAGAGCAGGGCTTGGCTTGAATTGGATTTCCTGAATTTCTAACTCTTATCGAATCAGAAAGAATTTGGGACTTAACACATGAAAACACCAGTGGAAACAAGCAAACTGTTTTCTATTCAGGGATTTCTTAAAAGTTTGGATGCAGTCTCACAAGGCTGCATGCAAATATTCAGACTTCTGACTGAATAATCTCATTTGAAACAAGAGAAGTCTACAGGGGCTAAAACCTTAGAAAACCCTCAATATCCAGTTATTGTGGGTTCTAAACCTACAATAACTGGATATTTGGAGATGTTTTTACATTGCTACAATGTAATATTCTAGTTTTAAATGTCATGTCTTAATTTACTGGAGCAGAAAATGATCATCATTAGTAACAGAAATAAAGTCTTGAAAACATCAGTGGTGGATTTACTGCAGTAACAAACTCAATGATATTCTAATGTGTTGAATCAGACTGATCTTTGATGAACAACAGATATATGCTTTATGATGATTGGGGTGATTTCCCTTTTCATATTATGATGATTTTTCTCTGATTTCTAATAAATGATATAACGGAGAAATATTGACAACTCTTGTTTGTGGTAGAACGATGGGAAGGTAAACAGTTCACTCAGGAATAGTCTATGACATTGGCTCATAGTTGTGGAAAAATATAAAAGTTTATTTTTAATCTGTGTGGAGAATTATCCTTTCTCCATTTAGGTTCTTGATGTATGAGATTGAAGAAGAGTCAGCGAGTTCTATTCATGAATTTCATTTATTAAGACTAAAAAGCAGCATTGGTCCATTTTCCATGCTAACCTTATGGGCTAACACAGCAAAATGGCTCCTAACAGTTTCTAGTTCCCTCAGTTGGCTTCTATCTAAGCTATGCCTTAAAGATGGCGTTCCCCAGCGTGTCATTTCCTTAGACATTAGCTTTGTACGTGTGCTCACTGTGTGTGTATAGAAGCATGCAAAATAGCTAAAAGAGACAGAGGCAAACAGAATTATTTATTCCCAACATTTGTTATTTTGTCAATTAGTATTTAGTCAGCTGCACATATTATTGTCCATAATAATAGAATATTTTTCCTATTCTTCCTAAGTCGTCAAACCAAAACTGGTTTTATTTAGTCTAATATGGAGCATTAAACGCCCCAGACCCAAACAGCCTGCTGAATGTGAAGTCTTGACTCCTTCCATCCCGCCTACATCCTGCTGTTAATGTGTTGACTCTGTAACACCTTGGAAGTGACACTAATGACGAACGCTGTCATCAGCCGCGCGGTTAATGACCTCAGTCATCAGAGCCGTGGATTAGGCCGCGCAGTTTCATCACAGTTGAGTTGTAAATGTTGTGCATAAATATGCACTGGGAGGAATATTAGCTTCTCTCTGCACTGTCGTTCTGATTTCATAAAAAGGTAATGAATTGTTAATAGCATGATTACGCTGAAAATAGAATAAGTGGAAAATGGAGTTGGCATTGTGGCTCCCACTGGTTTCCCTCCACCTCATGAAATGAGAGCCTGTTCATTATGTGTCAATACTTCATAGGCCATTTGTCTAGCTGTGATCAAATGAATAATCTCATTACTAATGTGAGACTCAATTGCTCCGGTTTAGAGAGACGCTCAGGTCACTTATCACTGTTCAAAAGTATTTTCTCTCCCTTTATGTCACAGATGGATTTGACTTTAAGCATTTCAGTGACACACTGTTAAACCGGTTTATTCACCTTTGTTCACAGCTTTCTTAATTAAACTCCTAGAATGAAAGAGCTGCTTGTATAATGTCTTTATTTTACTTTTTAATAACATGACACATTCATATCTGTTCTTACTGTGCAGTACATGTCCCAGTGTAGGTTCTGAACATTATCTAGCTCTCTAATCACATCAAATATGTTTGCGTTAAGAAAGCTAAATGGCAAAAGCAGAGATGTTTTAGAATAAAAAAGTTTAAATTGAACTAGTACTAAAACGTTTCTCTGTGTATCACCAGTCATACAGGGAGTCATTTAAAATGGTTTAAAAGAAAAATAAAAGAACAGAGATAAAACAATTACACTGAAATTCAAAACACGTGCACATAAAAAGAAACATCAAATGCAGGTTTAAACAGATAAAAATTAAATTAAATACAAAAATGGAAAGTTTTTAATAAAAAATAAAAGCAAAATTAAAAGTTGAAGTTCAGTCATCCCCAGAACAGAAGCAGAACTTCTTTGATTCCAGGTCCCTGGTTCTGATGCTGCTGCCCCGACAGATGATGGCAGAAGAGATGAAACTCTCAACAGACTGATAGAAAGCCGCTGTCCTGCAGTTTTTAGATGTGCCACAGATACAAAACGCTGGAATGAAATGGCTTAATTACCTCCTGCTTGTGTAGATCAGTTCTCCAGAGCCTTAATGACCTAATTATTCTATTCAGGTGGAGCAGCAGAGGCACATCTAAAAGTTGCAGGACAGCGACCCTCCAGGACTGGAGTTTGAGACCCCTGATCCGATGCTGTTTTGTTACTCATTCTGCTGCAAGTTGGCTCAATTTTGATGCGCAAGACGTAACCGGTAAAATCTGGTTTAGGATTTTCAAAATAAAAGATCCGGAAGTAGTTCATTATTTCTTGTGCGGCCCGGTACCAATTGGTCCGGTCCGCGGCCCGGTGGTTGGGGACCACTGTTCCAGACGATTAATTATTGTGTAAGTTGTTGCAGTGATAAACAAACTGGTTCTGATATGATCTGTCTTCCTGGTGTTGGTCAGAACTCTGGCAGCAACATCTGGGATGAGCTGCAGCTGATAATTGTGATAGAAAGTTGATTTAGTAATAGAATGTGTGTGGATGTTAACACTGAGGTCTGGGTCAGTGATCACATCATAGGATGGACTATGGTCTGTATCATCATCGTCCAGCTGAGTGATGATTTCCTGGGCTGGGGGTGACATGCATCTGGACTCTGCTGATTGATTTAGAACACAATTTGTCCCTCTAGATCTTATTCAGGAATACTGAAGTAAAAGGATCTGAATATAAAATTCCAAGGTGTTCTGATATTTAATCAGAGTAACATTCACAAAACTATGTATCATTTTATGTATGCTGCAAAGGTTTGAGCTACTTTGTGTTTATCCATCACATGCATTTCCCATAACGCGAGTTGGAAGATTATGGCTGTCATGACAAAATCTAAAAACGTTCAAGGGTGTAAGTACTTTTGCAACACACTGTATGCAATGCTAGAGCAAACATCTTGCAAGCTTGGGTCTTTTCTTGTAGGAAAGAGTTTAAATATTTAGAGATGATTGTCAGACTAGAAGAGAGCGACCTGCTGATCAGAGGGATTTTATTCCACAGCTGCTATGTACGGGATGGAGGTTTGTGGAATATATGTTGAAGGTTCATTGTTGAGCAAAAGGTCTGTTTGTATATCCAAAAAATATTTTTGTCCTTTAGAAATTTTATATGTGGATTTATTTGTTTGTAAAATAGTCTATTAGGCAAAAAAAGTCTAATATCAAGATGGCTCTACTTGTTTGGAAAATATTGTTATCGTCTCTTCAAAACCCCCTCTGGTTGAAACCCAGTTGAGACCCTTCAGGTTCTCCGGTGGTGTTAGGATAAATGTCCTTACAGGCAGTAATGGAAGCAAAGCTGAGAGGCTGACAGCAGAATGTCTCCATTTCTCTACGCATCTTAATATTTCAGTGGCTTCCCCAGCAGTTTCTGCAGGTTCCTCACTGCAGGCAGCTCCTTCCAGCATTGGCTGACTGGCTTTAATTAGAGGAGGAGGGAACTTATCACAAGAACAGCTGAAGCCGTTGCAGCAGCAGCAGCAGCAGCAGCAGCAGCAGCAGCAGCAGCACTGGGCTGGGAGATCCTGCTCTGAATGTTTTATCAGACCCTGGGCTGGGCGCCTGGGTAGACCAGTCAAACAGAATGTGAAAAAGTCTGGAGACGTTTCTATCAGCACTGGAAGACGTTTTTATTCCTGGATTTATTTAGGCAGCCTGACATGCTTCCAGTTACACAGAATGTACATTGATCCACTGAGATCTTCAAGGGCCAAGTGCACATGTTTAAAGTTGGGTCAGTACAGAATTCTTAAAAAAAAAAAAATTCAATTTAAGCCTCCAACTCTTTGGAACTTATTCAGCTTTGGAACAGAAATGGAAACATATCCGCTTGTGTGCTGCAAGCGTAATGAGCGCTGCTGCTTAAACATGACCTGAACGTAGCCTTGAGGAAAAAAAAGTGTTTTCAGAAACATAACTGAGTTGTGTTAAGTCTGCAACTGCATGGAAACAGCAGTTATTACACATTTATCTGATTGTATTTATAATGACACAAGCTATAAGTCTGCCATCACTGGCAGAAATATAACAGGAAACATTATGGACAAAGGAGGACTGAATCAATTATTTAGGCTAAAACTGAAATCACAAAAGGAGCCATATCACCGCCTGCAGCAAGCTGGGAAATTAGGTCAGTTTCATAATGTTCTGGTAGAAGCGCTGCATCTGCGGCAGAGCCTGGAAACAGAAACACGTCCAGGATGGATGCCGGTGAAAATCCTGCGCTTGGCAACATGAATTGTGTTTAAGAGCTCCAGAAGACTCAGTGGAGAACTTCGGCTTATTCTTAGACACATTTAGAAGGTTAGCAAGATGTTTCAGAGTTAAAGACAGAGGAGTTTTACTCAGGTTCTAACATTTAGACGTTTCTTCATTGTGTTTTGACAATAAAATATTCAAAGGATTATAACCTGCTCAGAGCATTAAACTTTAAACATGGCCACCAGTTTTCATGTTCTAAACACATTCAACCCAAATTCAAACCTGATTTTCATTGTTTTTGGACAATAATATTGGTGATGCCAAATAAAATATGGAGGAATGAAGCCAGGGCTCATAACTGCACCGTGCTACACTACATACGGTTATATATTCAATCATGTTCATTGTCAAGAACCTACAAAAGCTTTTCACATTTGATTTGAACTGACTGAATGATCTGTCAGCTAATATTTTTTACATTTTCATATTTCACAAAATAAATTGTGACAAATGCAAATGTTTGAGAGAGTGAGTCTTAAGCCTTTAGTTCTAGTTTTGACCAGTCAATAATTTTGCTTTTCCAAGTATTTTTTACTTTGTGACAGTAGAGTAATCATGTTAGAATGTGATATAATATTTCTTTAGTTTACCTGTAAAGCAAATTATTCAGTTGCAGAATTCTACAAAAACACATCTAACAAATTAAACCAAATGTTTAATCCATAAAAAGAGATCTATTTGAATGATTTTGTAACTTCGTATTTCAACATGACAGAGAGGTGAGCTCTTTGAAACCAGGTAACGCCGGGTACGGGAGCTGCAGAGGCCAAAACACTGAAGCTCCCGAAGCTACTGAAAACTGTAAACCAGCTGACCAGCTTCGTTTTTGTTTTTATGGCGGTTGGGTAGCATCACCACACAGCGCCTCATGCTGCACAGGCTCAGTTACATGACGTCATCATTTGACATTGCAATATTCATTTTCTCACTGATGTCAAAAATTTCACTGATATCACTGAAAATGAGACGGTATTGAACACCGCTAGTCTTTACTTTAAAAAGAATTGCTGTTCAGAAAAGCATTAATCAAAGTGGATGACAGAGAAGCAGGAACATGTGGGGTTGTTCATTCATTCCCCCACCCATTAATCTCTAATCTTAAATCTGGGAATAACATCAACCCGTATCCATGGACGCTGCTTGACCCTCGTACACACAAACACACATCCCAGTTTTTACATCAGCTGAATGTTTCACTCAAAGACATGCAGTTTTCACCACCAGGTCGTGTCGTGATAATGTGCTGGTTTATAGATGCTCAGAGGAGAAGACGGAAAAATTAAGTGTTATTTTTCTAGAATATAAATGCAGTTTTTTATATCATTGTTGTCCCTGTGGTATAAATAATCCACACAGGCAAAATAGCAGATCTCTACCCACTTTATTTATTTATTTTTTTATAAACACAATGTGTTTTCCTCATGTTCTGACCCACTGTTTTCTTAAAAATACTATAAAAGTATTATTGTACTTTCCACTTCAGGGAACAATGGTCAAAAAATGTGGTTTAAACATCCGTAGGAATCCTTAACCTACTGGGGGTCTGAATGGACAAAATGATGCCACACAGAGTCTGTGGTCCATGGGACAGTAGAGTTGACTAAGAGTTAATGAATTAGTCTGAAAAGGTTTTTGTTCCTTGTTTGGAAAGCCTTGGTAACCAGACTGCATACTACTATTAGCAATACAAGCTAGAAACTACCTTCACACATTAGCTAGCCTTATGTTTACTAAAGCAATGTGTGAAGGAAAATGCAGCTAAGCAGTTTATTAGCAATACGTTTTGAAATAATTTGAATTCATGTTGTACAAGCTACCACTTATGTAGAGAAACAAGAGAAGTTCTTGGATTTAACAGAGACTCAGAGAGGAATCTTCAAGGCGTACCGAGATGCTTGCTTTATCTTTGTGATCCAACATCACAAAACTTGGCCGATAAGTCTTAATCTCTGCCAGTTTCCCACCGTGGTTTGTCTCTGTGCACTGTGAGGAAAGGACACAGTGTGCCAGGGTCTGTCTGGACTCTCGGCTGGGGTTTTAATGAGGGCTCTTGGACTGGATGAAGGCCCTGGGGCTGCTATCAAAGCGGAGAGGGATTGGAAGCTGATTATCCTGCCATCAAGAGCTGGATCTACAGTCAAACACTCAGCAGCACGTCGTGCCGAACTCAACTCCTCACACTGTGTCAGCTCGATAAAGAGGGGGTCTCCACTGAGTCACGGTGGTACATCCATTACTGGGATTAAGATGTTTAATTAACAGCATTTCCTGAATGGAATCTTGTTTACATTGGTTGAACATTGCAGCAATGCAGCTGAAAGAACAGTTTTAAATTCTGTGTTATCGTGTAGGTATGCTACTGAAAGGAAAGGTGTTTTCAGACCAACACTCAGGAACTAAATGACAACCTGGTGGCAAACAGGAAACACAGCCCAGTTTTCCTCACCTCTTTACATATTTAACAAGAGGAAGAAAACTGAAGGTACCAGAGAAAATCCAGAATACTAACCTGGAGGGCAGCATGAAATCATCTGGGGCTTCATGCATAAGAGAGCTGGCAATAAAACGTTAAGAAAAAAAAACGAGTGTGCAGCTTTCACACTAGAAGTTGGCATTAGTGGCAAATATTGAAACATTTGGTGCACAAAAAAATTCAGACATATAAAAGCCTTGCAGACGCATGTGGTAGCACTCCTCTTCTTCATACATCCACATTTGCAGGTGCTGCATGCACCGCCCGGCCCCGGCACATAAATACATATTATGCAGATTTGCATAAATCATATGCAGACTTCCAGCTTCTGTCCAAATAACTGTGACAATGGCCCCTGCTTGTTTGCTTCCAACAGTGCCAATAACAAGAGTAATGACAATGTATTTTATTTAAAATGCACCTTTTAGGGTACACCAGGTCACCTCAACAAAAATAAAGCAAAAAAAAAAAAGTCAAGTTAAACATTTAAAATAAAAAACAAAAGAAAACTAAAATGATGTAAAATGAAGGGATGTTTTGACGACTGTTTGAGAAAATGAGTTCCCAGCTAGAAAATGACAGCATCTCTTAGATAATTGACATGAGTTTCATGGACATTTACATCTACATGTGAGAAAAACTGAAGACGTTTAGTATCTACATTTGATTTAAGCTTATCACCATCATTGATGTGTTTATGTTACTGTATGAGGCTAAATGTGGTTTAGGTTCATCATTTGGATTCATAATAAAAGAACAAAATTACACAAAAGCATTGGATCTGATGAGTTAAATAACACTGAATGAGTTATTACAGTAGTAGTAACCAGAGACACAATGTGCTGAGTTTCCTTAGATAGAAAACTCTCTTGAATAAACTGAACTTCACTGCATCAGTATCAATGCTTGACAACTTGTATCGGTTTGGATTGTATGTTCTTGACTTTGAATCTGTCAGCTACAGATTCCAAATCTGTACCTACTATGATTTGATTGAACTCATGCTTTTTTGCTATGTGTTGTGAACTTGTATTACACAAATAATCAATCAATAATAAGTAGATCAAGTAATACTTATGGCTACGTTCACACTGCAGCCTGATGTGACCCAAATCCGATTTTTTCTTTTTGCCTTAATGTGACCTGTATGTGATCTTTTAATGACTGTCTGAACAACACAAGTCAGATTTTCTTTTTATGTGACCCAGGTCACTTGGATATCTGATATGTATCCGATCTTTTTAAATGTGACCTGAATCTGAACGGCCAGGTCCATCCAATTGATGATATTGATACTCGATATTCTGTATCGAGTATCTGATATGCAGAAGTGGGACGAAAAACAACAACAAACAACGAACTATAATGAGGATTAAATTGTTAACGTCCTGGCTCTGGTCAGACTTCAAAATCGTAAGCTATGCGCTGCTGTTAGCATCCATGTTTACTTCCCCAAACACTGAGCAGGCTCTCTGTGTGTGATGTTATTGCGCCCTCTACTGCACGTGCGGGACACTTTCAGGTCGTTTGCTGGAGATCGCATACAGATCGCGTATAGCGTATAAATTCGGAATTGTGAATGACCATGGCAAAAAATTTGACAAAAAAATCAGAATTGGGTCACTTCAGGCTGTAGTGTGAACACAGCCTAAGTGAGATAGAGATGATGGGCCTCTTCACTCAGAGTTTCAATGCTAAAGTCATAATAAGTTTCTCTTTAAGCCAATTGAGCTCTTTAACCTTCTGAAATCATCTAACATAAAAGGAGCCAATGGGGTTGTAGAAGGAAATAAAAGCAGGTTTTGGTTATAATAGTGTTGGTGACATCATCACACACTACATACTCATCATCTCATGTCCTGCTCCTTACACAGGTCAGATCCAGCTCAAAGGTTTCTTGTTGAAGGGATTGCTGATTGTTCATCCAGTGATTCTGTGGCTCATGCCTCTCACAACTGGGATCTGCCTCCATTGAATTATCCCAAGTTTCATCTGCTACATTAATGCAAATGTACTCACTGGCTCTGTTGTCTTTCACAGTCAGTGTATATATGGTACATGGTCTGCAGCTGAATAGCATTTTACTAACTACATTTTTTGAAGTTAGTCAAGGGCAGAACTGACAATAATTGGTTAGTAAAGTGAAATAAAAACAGACATTTTTGTACCATCCAGCAGATAACTGGTAGTGAAATAAACTTCTTTAAAAGCATCACTCATTGAGTTTCACTGACAGACTTTGTACAGTGAATAGAACAGGGTGCCAGTCTAATTTGCTTCCCTGTCATTGCTAGAGAAAAGAAAGTGAAATATGCCAAATGAATGGTATAGTTAATAACTAACTAATAAGGAACATGTTCTCGTCAGATTTCTCCCTATGTTCTGGTGTTAAGAAGTTTGACACTGCAATTACCATCAACACAAATTACATCTGTAATATCAGCTCATGTCGTCTGCAGAAAGAGAGCAGATGAATAAGGACTTTAGAGTTTAGCTCTGACAAAAAAAACAACAAAAAAAAAACTACTCAGGGAAACCAGTAAGAGGATTAAAGCAAAGAAATCTCTGCTTTTCCGAGGATGAAACATGATAGTTTACTTTTTTAGCCCCAGTTGATGCGGCTTTTTGAAACACAGAGAGTGAAAAAATGGAAATGAATTCATGGTTCACAGAATGCTGTTGCCACTATTTGATCTCTGCAGCATTTTAGCACGACTACCACAATAACAGCAGCAGAAAGAATTCCTAATTCCAGCTGTATTTCTTTTTATCTTTTTAAAGTCTATCAAAGCAGAGCATGCCTCTTCAATACGTCGCAGAAACAGTGGCACACATTCAGGAATGAGGCCCTTCACATGGCACCAGCTCAGTTTATTTTCACCAGTTGAATATTTCTTTTACAAATCAAAAAAACACCAATAACAAACTGACACAAACACTTGATGAGTGTGTTTGTGTTAGCACGCTATTACTGTTCAGGAAGTGTGAGCAGTTTGTCTTGTTTTACATCAGATAACAGCCGTTCCTGCCCAACGATGACTTTTTGCCAAAAGACAGTAATGATTCAGTGTAACATTGCAGAGCCTGTTCATTCCGGGCCTGATCAGGCAGAGGGTTCCAATGCTAGAAAGGACGACTTATTCACGGCGCCACAATGAGAACACGTCAGTTCCTCAAACCCTTTGTGGTGTTGACTGCTATTAAAACAAACAAATGAATTTCCTTTCAGGTCAGCTGAAGTTGTAGCTTGTAGGGCGACGTTGGCTGAGGGGGATAGGAGTTCATCCTGGAACCAGATGAACTGGTGGGGTTCACTCTGTCTGTCTCTGTTGTAGTGTCCATGAGCAAGAACATTTCACCTGCCTTACCTGCTGCTGGTGGTCAAAGCGCCCAGGTGCCTCACCTCTGTCAGTATGGCCCAGGCAGGTGAATGAATGAATGTAAAGCAAAACACTTTGGAGTCCTCTGACTTGATAAAATGCTATTCAGCTGCAGACCATGTACCGTACAGCTTATTTATTTGTTTAATCTTTATTTTACCTGTAAGTTGGTTGAAACAAATTTTCATTTCCAACACCGACCGAACCAGGAAGGGAGAAAACATCATAGAGCAGAGCATATATGCCTGAGCATATGATGCAATAGATTGCATCACAACCACAGGTTGTGGACTTGAAGAAGTCAAAAGGAGACAGCACTCTCTACTTTTCTAGCTGCTTTGCCTGCATTCTGCATTATATACTGACAAAACCAAACAGGACGTTCAATCAGAGGCCCAAACCGATCAGTACCAGAACTTTCCTCCACTCACAAAATACATGGTTTAAGTTTTACTTTTTTTTCTTTCATCTGAATTTCATCTGAACAGTTATTAAACATTCTTAATAAAACCCATGTCCTTAGCTTGAATCTTACCCCACTCTGAACTAACTCTGAACAGAACCAGAATCTGCCAGGGCTGACCTGGAAGCCTGGACTTCATGTCCAAGGCCAGAGGATCCCAGGACTCTGCAAGCTGCAGCTTTGGCAGAGGAAATTCTCATCTTTGTTTTTTGTTTGCTGTTTCCATTTGGACTCCACAAATCAGTCACATATTCCCAAAAGCTCCTTAAAACATCAACACTACATACACAACAGCTCCCCTCACACCCCGCGGGACAATGCCTGGCATTGTTTGGATGTTATTGTAGAAAGACCTTGGTAGACAAAGAAACATTCATTAACTGCAGGGGAAGTCATTAACAGATTACTCCTCTTATTGCCTTTTAATGAAGGATTGCACAATAGAGCCTCATCAGTGTTTGTCCTTAAATAGCATGCCTAAATTACACTGCGCTGAGCTGTCACACGGCTGCTGCTGATTACACACTGTACTGTTTACATCAAGGCATGAAGGGTTTTCCGAGCTGCTGCTCCAGTGTGCTGCACAGCAGTTCTAACATCTTATTTTTACACGAGTTATGTTCTTCTCTTTGTCCATTTTCAGCATGCATTGATTTCTCCCCCGAGCCTCGACACAGCTCATAATGAGTGTCAGCGCCCGGCCTGATCCACATTATGTTAAATGGTCCGACTGAACTATGTTATTGATAATCTCTCAACAGACCGCCTGGCCTGTCATGACTTTCCCTTTTGGCATTTTATGCTTCAGTTAAAGCAGTCAGCACTTTAGTAATCTCCAGAAGAGAGATGTGCGTAGCTGCACTGCAGAGAAAGGCTGTCATCTGTTTGTAAAGTGGAGCATCGAGGCGACTGCAGCCAGAGACAGACAGACTGTAAACATCACTGTTCAGTTTCAGGAATTTAAAGGAAATAAATATTATTACCATTCAAGGTGATAAAGTTAAACCTTTAAAGAAATCATTTTAACCGTTTCAGTTATATTCTATGTGTTTTTGTTAAATACACAAAAACTCAATTAAATACACACAATTCGTTTGCAATGTTTAATATGTACCTGTTCAACAATAGACTAAACACAATGTGTTAATGGAACAAAGTTGTCTTATTTTTAGAAAAGGGGATCTATAAATCAGATCTAAAACACAAAGAAAATCTGTCCTCGAATCGCCTTATAAACGTAAAGGCAAATCCCACATTTTTTAGATTGTTTGTTATTTACTTGATCTAAACAAATGTTCTCAGCAAATATTTATGATATTGAAAAGATAGCAAGATATGTGATTAATAAAAGACAAATACTGTGTTTTGCAACTTGTGTTTTCTATTTGAGACGGTTTTCATTTATCAGTGAAAATGTCACAAAAAAAGAAACACAATTTTACCTCATTGAGATAAAAAGTAACGTGTTAATCAACTGACTGTCGGTGGTAGACTGCGTTCACACAGCAGGCAAATGATGCCTGACTGAAGATTGAGGTGATGAAGAAAACCAGTTGAACAAAAAGGCTTTGAAAAACATTCTATATTCAGACTGCATCTGATCAATCTGTTAAAGAATTACTCAATAAATACCAGGTACTAAAACATTTGAGAGCTGCGGCCTATGTATCAGATTTAATGCATACTGGAGTCTCAGTACATAAGAGTGTTGGCATAAGTTCATTAGTTGGACTTCTGAAATGATGCTGGAAATTAGAACAGCCTGATAAGAATCACTGGTTACTCTGCTGTTACTTTTTACATCTATACTTCAATCAAACTACTTCAAAATAATTTGTTTTTTTTTACACTAGGGCTAAAGCTAAAAACTAACACCAGTGTTAATGTTCTACCACATAGAAATAACTCCACTCACCAACAGTTATTTTGTGACTTACACCAATATATTTGTATTAAACACTTATTTACACCCAAAATGTATGGTCATTTACAGTAAATGCAGTGGTGAGACAGTCTATTATTTCTACATTAAACATGTAGTTCAAAACATAATGTTTTAAGTCTGTCAGAACACGTCACCTGTTTTGTACAAAACGAACGATCAGGAAATCATTCAGATTCCTACAAGTCACCATCAGTTAAAGTTCCCTGACCTGTACAGACAGGTGAGGGCGGGGAGTCATGTTGTGATGACTTAGAGATCCTCAGAGTGGTGGAATGCTAACAGATAGCCTTTTTGAATTGATTTTTTGCAATTTTAAGGAACTCCAACTGTAAGTGTCTATCTGCTGGCAGATATTAAAGCTATTAAACACTCAAGAGAAAGCTTTTCTCAACCCAGTGGCGTCCATGTAGCTGCTCTACAGTAACACTGGTTGATGCTGCCGGCTGTATTGATCTGCCTCTTCAGCTGCAGCCAGTCAATCTGAGCAGAACCCGGCCAGAGTGGAGTGAGCTGCTGGATTTAAGGTTTTTATAACCGTGGCTGCATCAAACACTGTATAACTCTTCTGTTGCTTCTGTTGCTGTTGGGACTGATTCACAATAAGCAGATCAAGTGAGTCAGGTCCAGCCCGGTTAACCAGAGTGACTGTAGTATAATTACACAGAAGTTGTTAGGCTGAAAAATATTGATGAGTCTACATTAGTCTGTAATACGGCTCATGTCAAATGCAGCTGTATCTATAAGATGTAGAAACAATCATGTACAAAATTGTTCCTAAATAAGCTGTTCTTCACTGTCAGCGCTCTGTTTATGGTATTAAGCAACTGCTGTTGGTTCAGTTTGATATGTTTGATATTTTCCACCATATTCTATCCGAGTGTTTTGGAGGAGGTGCCTTTGTGTTTCTGCCAGAGGTTGTTTTTGACATCCGTCCCCCACCTGACATGTCAGGTTCATTTCTCATGTCTCCTCTCTGCAGTGCAGTGTGACACCAGATCAACAAAGTGAAGTATGAAGCATGAGGAGAAAGCAAAAATGAAGCCAGGTTTTTTTTATCTAATATTTTGCTTCTTGCAGGATTTTATTGCTTCTAACTCTCTGGCACAAATCTGATGTTTCTAATAAAGTTTGTGAGCTGGGTGTGTGGTATTACAATCCCAAAAAAGAGAAAAAGAAACATTGGGAGCTGACACAAACTCAGCTGTTCCTCCTCAGTCCTGACTCTGTATCTGAATCACAGCAGGAGCAGAGACTTCAGTGAACTCAGTCCTCTGCAGGAGTGAGGAGGGTCTCATAGGTTCTCATAAAGTCCATAAAGTTCATATGACAACCATGTGTTAGCCTGTATGAAAGTAACTACAAGCAAATCTCCCATTTTTTAAAATCATCATTACATCGCATTGTTAATGCTTAAATCAAAGATTAATGAGTCACACTGGGTCCAAAACAACAGACGAGTGCTGTGGCTACAAATGTTTATGGTTTCTTTGGAAAGAAGTAACTTTTCAGACATGTGGTACAAATATTCATACACGGCCTGACATGCGTGATCAAAACATAGTTAAGATTTTCACAAGTTTGTTTATGATTAAAGATTTTAAACAAACAGCAATTCCTCATTCTGAGCATGGAGTCAACACTTTGGTTTTTACTGTTGCTGCTGTGTTGATCGACAAAATGAAAATGAGCTGTTTGTCTTCTAAAGGTACATAAAAAAGCTGATATAAAAGTGGTTCATTTTAATCAATGAAAACATTGAGCCCAATATTTAAAGTCATAATATTTCCCATGTTTTAAGAATATCCACGAGATATTCTTAAAATAATTCCCTCCTCTTCTAGAAACTCTGTGCAGCCTATTTATCCGTTTTTCAGTTCTCACAGTAACAAGTCAGGCTGCGATAAGCCGATATCTATATTTAAATTCCTGCCTCCCGTTTCACCAGGACCGGCCCTTTTCCTCTCAGAAGTGGCCTAATAAGTCACTCATCCTCTGATTCCTATCTGTCTCTCAGACTGCGGCCCGGTCCAATCAACAGGGCGACGTGAGGCAGGGAGAAGGCGAGGCGCATCGGAGTCAGTCAGGTGGATACGGCTGAGCCTGTAGGGCTCACAGGAATCTGTATGCTGCATGTCAGAATGAAATTTTAATGATGGCGACTGGTTGGGCATGTGTGCTGAAACGTCTGTATTAGGAGCTTCAGCGCTTGGCAGACTGAGAGTCCTTGGAGAGACAGATGAGGAGCTCATCCAGTGGGGGAGAGCTTTGATCAGCTCCTCTCATTTCCATATCGCTATTCGCCAACTGCTCTTCCAGCTAAATAAAAAGCGACATGGATTATGAGTCAGTTGGCTCAAGCAGCAGAGCTGGTCGCTTCTCGGACCAGAATAAGAATGATGGTGTGAAGTGTCTTATTTATTTTTGATTTGACTTTATGAAACCTGTTTGCACTTAAATTCCTGCAACTCCTTATAAACATTTGTTATGACTTGACCGCTGTTTAAACCTAATCATTTTTATTCACCATTTACTAATCAAAGATGTTTATTTCTATACATTTAATTATTTTCTTAAACAAACAGAAAATTAAGTCTTTATCTTCCCCATCTAGCAAACTGTTTGCATCAGTAATACTGAGTAGGGGTGGGAATTTATCATATCGTTCATCATTCATTGTGAGAAATTTCTTGTCATGATAAAAAATTAGATTTATCGCTATCACGATACAAACCAATTAATGATGTTTAAAACCCCTAAAACTGCCCCTTTCCAGTTCAGTCAATGAGAGTATCAGTAAATCACACTCCTTTATGTGTCTGGTGTCCTAAATGAGTGTGTTACACACAGGTGTGTTTAATCAACAGCGACATTTGTGTTTGTGAAGCTCTGACTGCTGTCATGCAGTCAGAGCCTCAAACAGAAGAGATAAATAGTTTTGATCGTCATTTTAATTGTTATTACTGTATAATAGAACCACAAAATATCACAATATAACTTTAAGTCCTTTAAGTCCCAGCCATAGTACTGACTGAAACAAAGACAGACCGATTTTTTAAAATCTGACCTTCTAATATTTCTCAGTCATTTTGATACAGATACATAATCTTCAAGTTACTTCTGTACTTTAATTGATATTTATTTATTATATTTATATATTTATTTTACTCTAGTCCTTATACTCCAGTTTCAGCCATCTGGAAACTGACAAGCCAAACTTGAGAATTAATCAGAGGAGCAGCCAAGTCCACCGTAACACTGGGGGAGCTGCAGAGAGCAATGGCTCAGGTGGAGAATTGGCTGAGATGATGTGAGGTTTGCAGAGTAGGACGGCAGCCATCATGTGGAAGAACGAACTCTATTTCACCGTGGTTCACTTTGTGTTTCCTATAACAAAAGATCTTCATAAAACTCATTGAAGTTTGAGGTTTTAATGTGACAGAATGTGAATAAATTAAAGTTGTGAGAATAATTGAAGAATAATTATCTATTTTTAATATTCACCGCTGGTTTTTGGAAATATCCTGAGTTAAAATAAATATTTGTAGCAACATAGCAAAAGACTGACTGATAATATTTGACATCAGTATTTGTTTTTATCCGTATCTTGTACCATCCTGCATTATGCCATACAGACCAGTCAAATAATGTTAGTGTGTTTGGATTAATAACACACACACACCCGGAACATGATATTGGGGAAAAGTGTTTTTTTTGTTGCGTTTGAAATCACATATCCCACATTTCCAGGAGTGAGCTTCTTCCCTGAACACACTCCTGTGTCTTGGGCATAAACAAATGCTACGGCTCTCTCTGCTGTCTGCAGTAAACACCCAGCTGTACAGAATGCATGTCTGCATCTTTACTGCAGCGAGCTCAGAGTGTTTTGATGAATGAATCCCTTTTTTCCTTTCAATGCTATGCTAATCCCCTTCCCACTGCCTCGTTATTGTTTCGGTTCCATGTTTCCTTGTGCTGTGGCGTTGAGCTGGTGCTCTGTTCCTGGGGGCTGCAGCATGCATTGTGCGCCCCTAGTATTGGAAGACTGGGGGTGGGGATTCCAAAAAGCAGCAGTGAGGGGGAAGAAGAGCTGTGACAGTTGAACGACCCCCGGCTTTTTTTTTTTTTTTTGCAGAAGCTGCAGTAAGAGCAATGTTTCCAAAAGCCTCTTTTACTTCGGTGCAATCCATCCACTCCCCCGCTCCCTTTCTCTACTTCGTCCTGAATGTGACACCTTGAACGGATATTTCTCCTGCTGCCACGTCACACCATCTCTGTCCCTCCAACCCAAATTCCACAGCTCCACTTGGCCTACTTTTCTTGGCCGCCTAATCCTGGAAGCTGCAAAGTTTGCTTTTTGTCCTATAATGCTGGCCACGATGATCACCAAATGAAGCATGTTGTCAAGTCACTGTGAGCTACTCACTTTGAAAATGAGGCGACTAAAGAGGCTTAGCTGCTTGTTTTTAAATCATAAATTCACCATGAAAATGAGTCAACAATCTCGACTTGAGATGACAAAGTGTTCTAATGAGTTCCCCTGACACTCAGTGTCCTGCAGATACTGTATTCACTTTGACTGCATGGATTCTGTGCCAGTTTTACCAGCATCCATGCAGATTACACTGGTAAACAAATAAAAAATTGTCTGGGGTTTTTCATCTGTTTTAGGGTCGTGTTGATGAGCTGAATCCAATAATCACAATCAGGTCAACTTTCTGAACTATGGAGCAACATAAGCATCAAAATCCAGGACTTGTTCTCACATCTGGATCAGTTTCCTGAGAATCTGATCAATGAATGACGAGCAGGAGGAGAGATTCCATCAGGACAGGAAAGAGATGGAGAATTTTACACAAGGAAGACGTGATGTTCAATTCACATGTACTTACCCTTATCAGTGTTTATTATTCAATTTACAGTTTTTCTGAAGTCCAGTCTACTAGGAAACTCTAGAGCTCTTCCTGCTTCCCTCTGTTAACAAGCTGGATGGACATGCTGACCTGATTTTCCACACTGCCAAATGTACCAACAGCTGCTTCAGTGACCATGGAGTTCCTGTTCCTGATTGGCCAGCAGACTCCCCTGACCTTTAACCCCTTAGAAAATCTCTAGGATGTAGATGAGAGGCATCAGACCCACCAAGGCAGATGACCTGAATGCAGCTGTCAGAGGAATCCGAGTTTCCAGAACCTCATCTGCTGTTCCATGCCACGCTGCATCGATGAAGTAATTATTGTAAAAACTGAGTGAATATTCAGTTCAATCTTTTCAGACGGCTGACATTTGTGCTTATAGCATCTGTTTTGATTTGGTCTTGATTTGGTGTTATTCTAATGTTCTCAGACACTCAATTTTGGGTTTCCTTTACCATAATCACTAAAACTGCAAAACAGATACACAATATTAAAAAGATTTTTTCCAGACGTACTAGTTATGTTCAAAAGGTAATTCTGGTCAGCAGTGACTGGCAGAAAATATGGTGAATAAACAGAGATTGCTCTCTTTCAGTTAAAGTGTGATTTATTAAAGGTTTGAGCATCAGTGCTGTGCATCAAAAAGGTTCTGGGTTCAAATTGTGACCTTTAAGTGTTCTAGAATGTACATGTTATCCCTGTGCATGTGTTGGTTCTCTACAGCTTCCTCCTACAGTAGAAAATTCTGACTTTTCACTTAACTAGTCTCTCAAACTGGTCGCGGTCATGTGCATGTTGGCTTGTCCTTCTTGTGTGTGTGTGTGTAGGTGTGTGTCGGCGTGTGTGTGCTGCCCTGCCATGGAGTGGCAACCTGTCCAGGCTTCCTCCTCCTGCCCCACTGTCTTGATTAAAAGTTGCTGTCGGTGCAAATCACAGCTTCATGCTGGACTTGATGGGTCGGTTTGCTGCTGCATGTATTTAGCTCAAGCTCTTAATTTTCAGTAATAAAAATGCAGCAGGAGAAAATCAGCTGCAAGAAATGGAGGAGATTAAAGTCAATTCAGTGAATTCCCCCCTGAGATCAAACATAGTGACTTTTACTCAGTAAGTGGATATTGTGCCTTGTTTTACCTTAACCAGTCTGCTAACTGGCTCAGTTATTATCTATGAAAATCTTGAAGTTATTGAGATTAAGGTAAGGTTCATATGCTGTATAATGTGCAGAGGGAGAGTTTAGCTGGACGAAGCAGAGCTGAACTGGCAGCAGGATGCAGAGAGGAGCAGGAAACCAAAGACAGAGCCTGGTGACTGTTCCCAGATCTGTTCATACAAACAAGCTGATGAGCTGAGCTGCTTGACTGCCTCCGAGAATAAACATGGCTGTCCTGACCTAACCACAAGTATTGATTTAAGACAGAAAGCAGGTGTACAGACAGCGAAATGTAACTGGGTGCACTTATAGCTACGTGTTAGTATAAAAAAACATAGATAAAGAGCTGAGTCTGGACATCTGTGAGTACGAATGAGGAGAAAAGGCCTCTTTCCTCTGAAACCTTGGTGAGAAATGAAACAATATTGTAGCTGGCTTGGCTCCAGGCGCGGTGAGGGAACAGACATATCAGGGTGGCTGAAAGTTTATGAAAATAGCAGCGGATGTGGCGGTGATTTAACGCCTCGGAGGGATTTTCACAGAGAAGGACCTACTTTATCCGTCTTGATAAGTGGTGCATGCCCCTTCCCTCTCACACACTCTAACTGGCACTGAGCTTTTCACAATCGGTTTTTACATGCAAACGTAATTATGACTATTATTAAATGAGCCAATGAATTGGTACATAAAGGGCTCATTAGCTCTTTATGTCCTTGGTTTTCAAGCAGCTTTTAAATAAATGATAGTTACAGTATGTGTTTGTTATTTAGCGCATTGAATGGAGTTTTTGTCCCAGTTTGTGAATGAGAAAAGGCTGACAGGCAGTTCCAAATGCAAGGTAAGATTTCTGTGATTAGACTCTGTTTCAAGTAAACAAGGGCTTTGAATGTTTCACAGTAAATGTTGGATAATATTATTAATTGCATATGGTTTTAGATTTTATGTATATCCATGTATATTGATTTCCACTATTTAATCCAACACTGGTATATTTGTCATTTTACCACAACTAAAAAGCACATATTTCTTGTGACTTTTCACTTGTGAAGTGTAAATAAGATTCTTAAGAGCATTGCTCCACATTTTTGTGTTGCAGTTGGATGGAAGCTCAGCTTGTCTGGATGTTTTTAGGACAGAGGAGTTACAGTGACGAACAGGAAGTCTCCATATGACGGACAGGAAATGATGAAATGAATGAGACAATCCAGCTGCCATCTATAGATACAATCAGATGGTTTACACCAGCGTTGATTAATGTGCTAGAATGGCCTAGTCAAAGTTCAGACTTAAAATGTATTTTTTTACAATTCTTCTCCATCCAGCCTGACTGAGCATGAACTGTTTAGTAGAGATGAATTGACTGAAATGAAAGTCTCTTCATGAAGCTGGTAACCTGCTCCAAAACAGCTGCAGCCCTAAGTGCACTGAAACACTTTTGTCTTAGTGGAATTGAATAAACTAATAACAAAAACACACCACACCTTTGAGTTTTTTATTTGTAAGTAAATCTGGAACCCACATATCATTTTCTTTCCATTTCATAGTTACTCACTGCTTCATGTTGGTCAATCCTAATTCCAAGAAAATACATTTTAGTAGGAAAAATAAAAGTTCCAGTGCACTGCACTACTATGTTGGTGAGAGACAAACTAGGATGTATGGCCATATCATATAACATATCAAGACTCATTATTACAAGCAAATGTTTAATTGTAAATGAGCAACATCTTAGAAACCTCAATACGCAGTATGTTTTAGTATTTTGTGACTTACAGGAAGGGAACGTTTGATCAAAACAAAGAAATAAAAGCCATGGTTGCCCAGGATGAAGATCAGTCTGTAGTTTCACAAACTGCAGGAGGAAATGAGTTGTGAGCGAATCCTTTCTGTTTGGGATTCTCACATGTGAAGCGCTCTGTTTTCTTTCACATGCAGCTTTGATTGCTGCTCAGTCTCACCTGCACTTTGTTTTGTCTTCTACTAAAAGAACTTCAGGAAAAAAAGAGAAGAAAATGAGAGATTCTGAGAAGTGTGTGTGTGTACTGTCTCGTTATGGATGTTTGTGTGTGTGAGTTAACAAAGCATGCCTCATGCTTCCAAACATCTGACGTTCAGGAGAAGTCCCATGGCTCCTGCTGCAGCCTGCTGCAGTCTGCTGCAGCGCTGCATCTCCAGCAATCTGAGGAACTCCTCTTCATGTAGCATGATGAATAATGTGCATAATGAACGGGGGCAGAGGGTGATGTAGCTCCACAGCTCTGCTATGAATAATGAAAATTGTTTTCGTGCTGTCTAGCTGATTAGGTGAGAGGATGTCATTTATCTCATCCCTTAAGGGAGAATAAACTCCCTCTGATTGGCCTGCACCTGAAAATGATGCGGAATGGATTCTGTAATTGATCCCGGTATGACTGATGTGCAGTTGGTTGCTGTCGAAGCCCCTCCAGCCCCAGACGGACGGCGCTGTCGATGTGTGTTCCTCCATTCAGGTCTATTGACCTTTCTGCGAGGCATGTTAGCACCACTTGGTCTCGGCATTACAGCTATGATCTAGATGCAGAGGGGTCAGCATCTGAGGGACCCTCATCCGTCAGAAAGATACTAAACAAATAGGAAGGAAAGACAAGGGGAAATGTACAAGAGAAGAAGAATGATCAGACAGAGGCAGATAACTAGAGAATGTTCAGCAGCTGTAAAATGTCACTGCATGATAACCTGCAGAAATAAATACCAGTTTTGGTAAGATAAAACAAAATATAGCACATGAATTATCACTTATTGGTGGAATTAAGCAGCAGTAATTATTCCCACTGTTTCGTTCAGTATTTGTCTGCTCTTGTAACTTGTAGCTTGTAGCTTATAGTTCTTTTAAAAACATTTTTCAATCTTTTTTTTCTTAGTTTTAAAAGTAATACTTTAGTGGGAGTGAGGGATTGTGCTCCTTTAGCTTTCACACCATAACTGTCAATGGTTTTTGTAACTGGAATAATTTCCAAAGTTGTCTTCCATATAAGGAAGGAAAAAGTGCTGTAGTCTTGTTTCAGCTGACTGCAGTGTGCAGCAAGCTGACCTGCAGTGTGCAGCAAGCTGAGTTGCAGTGTGCAGCAAGCTACAGTCAACAATCTTTTTGTGTCTCCGTTTGGAGAAATTCTTCCTGGATCGAGGAAAGCTGCTACAACAACAATCACATCATCAGACTATAAGAAACTATTAAATAAATGAATAGAATAAATAAATGAAAAAAATAATTCTTCAAACAATTATCACAGAACCATTTACCGTCTTCCCTCACAGTCTACTGAGTCACAATCAGTCTTATTCATTAATCCTAAACATCAATGCTAAATAATTCATCAGCAGGCGCTCAAAGGCTTCCTGGACTCCAGATCATCTGGTTGATTTGGGTCATTAATAAGGTTGACAGAACAGGATATAAATTAGTTTTTGTATTCTTATGTTTGCAAAGTGGAAACTTAAACCATCTTCTTGAGTTCAAATATATTCAGCCTGTGCTCCATGCGGCTGCAAAGCCTCCAGTCATCCTGCCATCTTGTTAAAAGTATTTTAAACTTCAGCCCAAAGTTTTGCAGTGAAACTGAAAATGGTTAAAGCAAGTCCAAACCCACTGCTCAGTTAATGCTGCAAGTCAGTGACTCCATGGAATCTACTGGGTTTCCAAACATAAAAAACTTTGTAACTAATTAGACTAATAAACTCAACTTGATTGTTTGATGGATTAATCAGAATTGATGTGATTTGGAATCTGTCTGTCTGAACTCATGGTAAAATGGCCATTCAGTCTGACCGGCCCAATGAGGAAAAGTAATGACCCTACAAAACCTGATGATTGATAATGAGTTTTTGTTTCACATTACTGAAGTAATATTCTTCCTCTCTGCTTTTTATTTTTGCATCTTTTTTTGCATCTTAGTGCTGTCAATCCATCCGTGTACATGCTGCTCACATCCTCTTAATAAAACTCTGATATGGACCAAAGAAGTGAACTCTAGTTGGTCTGGGTTCGGTTAGAGTGAACTTTCATGCGGTTCAAGTGCAGAAGTTGACGAGGTTCTGCTCCAGAAGCAGGAAGTGGACAGCAGGTCAAAGCATGCTGGGTGAATACAGCCCAAACAGATACGTGAGTCTGGCTGAAATCAGCTGAAAATGGAAGAAATGTTGCAGTTTTGTTCTCCAGTTGAACCGAGTCACCAGGTGTGAAAACAGCCTCAGGAGCTGCGAGGAGTTTGAGGGATTCCTGAGCGAGGAGGAGCAGGCTGGTGGTCGGTTCGGAAGCCTGAGTCAGGAACAGAGAAACATGTGGGATTCTCTCTGCCTCCATCTTTCTACGCTGATGAGCCTTCATGATGGTTGAGCCTGTCAGCTGTCACTGACACACACACTGACACACACTCAGTTCTGCGGTCAGATTGACACACACACAAAACCTCATGCTGTCACTCAGGTTCTATTTAAGTGACTTCTTCTTTCTGCAGGTCAGACAGTGAGACTGACCTGTCTGGGTCTGGATAGACAAACTGAAATCTGCAGTGTAAAAAAACTCTTAACCAGTTAATTCATGATGTAACTGACATGTGGGCGGGGTTACTCCCTCACCGCCAGGTTGGATTGGACAATTTTATCTTTGATTTGTTTGATGTGAAACGTTTAAGAGTGAGAAAAAATGTCAGAAGAAATCTGTTTAGGGGTAAATGTTGTGAGGATTTGTTTTTTCTGTGTTTTCATTTAGTTTCTGTGTCGTCTTGTCTGCCCTGATTGCTCCCAGCAAGCTTGAAATATTCATTAAGTCATCAAACTCAGTTGCTGCCTCACCTCTCTGCTTTAGGGTCCAAACTGCAACAACTGCAAATCATGACATCATCATGTTTAAAAAAAAATTTAAAAATCTTTCATTAATTTCTGATCTGAACTGATTGACAGCGATAGGGTCAGTTTGAAATGATGAAATTTCTGATTTCTGTAAAGTGTTTTGAAATGACATGTTGTAAATAGGTGGTGTGCACATAAATATCTATTTATTTTATCTTTTTATGATTTATAAAGTAAATCATTTTAATCAGTCTTATTACAAAAATATTTAGTGTTCAATAAGACTGATTAATCTTTGACTATTATACAGAATATTTTGTTCTTTAATATAAAGGGGGATGGCTGATTGAGCACATCAGGAATTATTATTATTATTATTATTTTTTAAGTATCTCAGCCTTCTGAGGAAAAGAGGATAATTCCACAAATTCTGTACCTACAGTTTTGCTGTCTTAATATTCTAAGAAGCTTCTGCTTTTGACATTGGCCTTGTAACAAGTACTTCTTCATAACAAGTAATTCCTCTTTGGATGATTTGATGGTCTCTCTCTGTGTTCCTGGTCTTTGGAATGATGATCATTAGAGCCGTACTATTCATGCAGGCATCCGTTTTGTTTTTATCTTCCAGTAGCGTCTTTAAGAGTCTTTGTTCAGATCCACATTATATTGTGATAATGACTGGAAAAGCATTAGCAGGATCCTAATATTTTGATTATTTTGAAATGCTAAGTTTTGGTAAACACTTCATCCTGTCAAGGCAAAACTCCAGTGAAGTCTCTCATCCAGAAGACTGCGTCTGAATGTTTATTTCTTTTAAAAAGGCCCTCAGTATTTTCTCTGAAGTGATTATGTCTAATTTTATCTCAAAGCATGTATGTTTATACTAAAGAGTGCACTTACTTATGTGACCTGCAGGACATTGCTATGGCAACAAGTTTTTAAGAAGCAGAAGAATATTTTATTGATGCTTATCTGCGGCAGCCTCTGCTGACGGAGCAGGGTTTTTTTTTTTCTTTCAGCAAAAGATAAGGAACAAAACTTATAAAAGTATCACATTGAATTTTAACGTTATAGTTTTATCAGCAACTTTCATTTGGCTTTTAAAGCTGGTACACTGTGTGACTGCCAGCTTTTTGTTTGAATAAGTCAGAGAGAAGTTACTGAGGATGAACTCTTGAAATGGGACAAATGGTTGATTTGTCACAATATTAAGAAAATGCAACTAAGATTCAAGGAGCATGAGTACTTTCATTGCTAATGTAAAAAGATGTGGTCCTCAGTTTAATTCTACCCTCATGTGGCACTGAAAAGCTCAGATGTTTATGCCAGTCTGCAGTTCATGGAAGTGAGTCTGTATACTGTAAATATGCTGCAGCTGAAAGGTGTGATTGAGGATAAACCATAATCCTTCCTGAACCTGTATTGATGATTTATTAAATTTCTCTGACTGATGACTGAATCTGATGTGAACGCAGAGAAACTGAATAAAGATGAGCTTTAATAAGTTGCCAGTTTAAGGTTGCGCTCTATGAAGCCACCAGTTTATTTCAGGTTTGTAAAAACGTTTCTTGTCTCTTTGTAGTGGATTTTTCAGAGTATATTTTGATTAATCAGATGGAGGGAGTCGTCAGCTGAGATGATGCTGTCAACAACTAATTGCTGTTCTTCTCCTGCTGCTAACATTTTGCTTTTCATTGACATAGAAAATAATCCTACATCAGTTGATTTGTTTCTTCCTGTACATTCTGCTCTGTCTTATCAAACCTCCAGTCATGACTGCTTGTACTGAGCCACGTTCTGGTTCAGCTTTGGGTTTCTTCCTGTTTAGAGACGTTTTTCTCTCCACTGTCACTCCATGCATGTTCAGTGTGAGGGATTACTGGAAAGTCAAAGACAACGCAAGTGACTGTGGCTACATTGTCGTTCAGGAGGAGTGAACGACTGGATGCTCTGCTGGGTTTGTTTAGATAGAAACTCTTTGGACTGATCTGAACGGTGAACTGAACTTAATGTACTGATAAGTAGGATCGATTGGAATGTATGTTTGGTTACATGGAAATGAATTGTTTGTAAAGTTTCTTAATATGTCATTCATTCTGAAATTATGAATTTCAGCTGGATGAAGTTCAGAACAGTTTTTTATTTAAATGTTTCTATCCATTGTATCTTACATTTATTTCTGTTCCCTAGATTTCTCTTTGACGTTTTCTTCGTGTGACGAAAAATGAAACCAATCAGAGAAGCACCAATGAGTCTTTTCCTTCCCATTACATATTTCAGTTTTTTAATCTGCTGTCTGACCTGCTGACCCTAATTTTGACTCATTTGTTTCCTAAGGACTGTAACTGAAGAGAGAAAATGTGTTTGTGTTGCAGGACTAACAGAAGGAAACCTCTAAGCCAACCTGCAGGGCACAGCCCCCTGCCCGCTCCCACCGCACTCCTTCCCGCCACCAGGCAGTGTTGAAGTGCTGAGGTTGTACCGAACATTTCCTGACACAGTGACTGCAACCAGGAGGTCACCTGATGGCCTCCCCGGTCACCTGCTCAGAGCTCAGTGTGCCCTCCGCCTGTTGCTGTGATGAAGACCGCCAGCCGTGCCCAGTCCCAGAGCAGTCCTCCTCTGGTCCAGATGAGGCACTACGCACCGCGGGTTTACCCCTTCCTGTTCCCCTCCGTCATCAGCTCCCTGCCTCAGCTGCCACCAGTATTGCCTCACAGGCTGCAGATCCAGCAGCCGTCCAGCAGCACACCTTCACCAGTTGGTGAGTTCAGCTTCCATTCCAGTAAATGCTCCTGTGAAGAAGTGGCTTTCAGCTTCAGAAGTTGTGCAGTAATTAGTCCAAACTATGTACCTGTAATGGTGTTAACAGGAATTAGCTGGATCAGCATAATGGTGAAGATGTGTAAAAATGCAAACCTTTATCTGAGGACATTTACTCAGTCGGCAAAACATGCTAAGAAATAATTAAACCTGAGGAGGAGTCATTATTGACACCCAACAATATCTTGTTTTTCTTTTTTGTTTTTTGAACAATGGCTTTCTTCTCGCTACTCTACCATAAAACCACATTTGTGCTGTGATGATGTCTGTGGACAGATTGCCCTCTGGGCTGTGGATCATTTGGTTCAGACTCACCACAGGCCTCTTGGCTGCATCTCCGACCACTGAGCTCACATCTAAATTTACTCAACACACTAGCAGTAAAGAAGATTTTGAACAGAAAATGTTTATTTCCTCAATATAAAGTTTTCAATTATAATGCGACTAATTGTGACTAACTAATTACAAACCCTGTGATTAACTTGATTAAACATTTCAAATGACTTCCTCTTGCACGATGAACATCTTTATCACATTGAAGTAGTTTTAAAAGTAATACTAGTAAATAGTAAACATGTTGAAAGTTCTTGAAAAAAATACATAAAAAGTCATGGCGGTCCAGATTTGGCCCCCGGGGCCTTCAGTTTGATATGTGATCTCAGTCTGTGTGCTGCAGCCTGGTGATGTGTTACAGTCAGACCTCAGTGTTGTCCTATCAGTATGAAACATTACCAGCAGACACCAAAAACCACAACGTGTCACTGGTGATTTTATTAAAAATTAAAATGTTTGAAAATAGAATTTCAGCTTCCATTAAAAGATTTGAAGGTTTTCACCATCTTTACCTGGAGGCAAGGCTTTGTAGACAGCAGGCAAGGCTAGGCTACTGCATCATTCATACATCAGGTAATATAAAGGGACTGGGTGAGTTCCCTCAACTCTTCCTCACCACTGTGCGTGTGGGCGTGTGTGTGTATGTGTGTGTACCATGCTAGCCTATAATCTTTTCTCTAACAGAGATTATGATGGAAAGTGAAGATGTTGTGATGGACAGTATCATCGTGTGGGTTTGTGAACTCGTAAACCCCACCCGCATGGCGTCCCTACCGTAAAATCCCCATTTCTGAGCTGAACAGGTGTAGGTTGCCATGGGAACAGACGCACACTGCCTCACAACACTTCCCACACAGTCAAGTTTTTCCCAGAAATTTTCTAACTGCTGTTGAAATCTTTTGACACTGTTTGGTTTCAGTTGCCTAAACCTGAGCTCAGCTGTTTTCAATCTTCAGCCCCACAAGTTTACTCTGCTTTTTTTTTTTTCTTGCTGCCTGGAAAATCTGCTCTGATGTAAAAACCACAGGAGCAATTTTCCTCCTGGGAGCAGCTCCAGTCAGCAGATCCCTCTGCTTCTCAGCACTTCTGGGTTTTTAAACTTCCATGGATGTAAGGAATTAAGCAACATTTATTTCATTAAGACCTAAGAGCATGTTTTTCTGCAGTTTGGGCTGGAAAATCATTTCCTTAAACTCGTCGTTTGCATTAATAATATTTCTTAATTCTGCGAATTATCAACCGTTCATTCAGAAGTCATATTCTGTTATTTGCCATTTAACCCTCCAGTATTAAACTCTTCTTTAAAATTTCAGTGTTTGTAGTTTCAATATTTGTTGACTTTTTCAACCACGTTTTCCTAGCATTGTGTGTTATTAAAATAATGTACATTAATCTTTCTCTTTAACTGACTTTATTCTGATGTAACATATTGGGACCACAGAGAGAAATTCATTTGCAACCATTTGCTTCTTTTGCTTGCAGTTGAAACTGTTTATGATAGCTTCATTGTTTAAAGTCAACACTTTGGAATAAGACTGATATTTGGGGAGCTGAAATGTTGTCCAACCTCAAACTTTAGTATGTTATTAGCACATTGTGATGGACCAACAGAAAAAATGCAAAATATTAGAAAAATGTGGCCGGCGTCTGATCCAATACCTTTTAGAACCACACATCATTGCATCTGCAGCTGGTTCCATCTCTTCCACATCTGGAGTTTTGGCCCTTGTATCCCAGCTCAGCCAGGTGCAGTGAGAGTTTGTGAACATCAGTTTTCAGGTGTTGTCAGAAGTTCTCAGTTGATCTTAGATCTATACTGAGATGGTTTTAAGCAAAAAATAATTACAAATTTATACAAAAATGTCAAAATTTGCCCAGAAGCATAAACATATAACCCCACATAAGCTATTTAGAACATTTATCAGCAGAAAATGTTGATTTGGGGGTTTGTTACACTTTAATGTTTTATTTATCCTTTACATGTAAACACCTAATAAATATACAAATACAAAAACAGGTTGAATAATCAACATGATGATATTTGCCCTCTATGCTGTGAAAGAAGATAAAAATCTATCAGACAGTGAGCTCATTTCTTGTCCCTCTTTAGCGAGTTGCACAGATGTTCAGTTTTGTTCTGATGTGATTCTAGAATTCTAGGTCATTGTAAAACTTAGATATTTTTAGTGCGTTGTGCTGATTTGAAGTCACTGTGATTCTTTACCTTCAGCTTGCTGGTCAAAGCTGATGGTAAATAGAACTTTTCACAGTTTCATCCACTTTGACCAAATCCCCAGTAAAACTGAAGAGAAGTAACCACAGAGCATGATGCTACCACCACCGTGCTTCACCGTGGCTATGGGCCTCATTTGGTGTTGAATAATGAGGGAGTTTCTGGTATAGCTCCCCCTGATGGTGCACTGAGTGTACAGATGGAAGGCATCTTGTGGGATCAGACAGGTTATGGTCCTCTGTTAGAAGCTTTTCACTGACTGCCTGAATATGGGTGGGTATTTATTATATTTTTCATCATTTATCATGATAAATTTATCTTCATGATGAGAATTCTGATTTATTGTTGTCATGATAAATTCCAATTGATGACATCTAAAGGAAAAAGACTAAACTCTCCACATTGTTGGGATTTTACACAGTTTGTTCAGTGAGAGCATCAATAAATCTCTCTAAGTTTGCAAATATAACTAAATGCAAACTTATAGAGTTTGCATTTACACAGTGACTGTGCAGTTTCGTGACACAAAACACACTTCTTTATGTGACTGGTGTTCTGAAGAAACATATTAGAAATGGGAATGTTTTTGAAGAGATATATTTTTGTTTGTGGAGCTGTGAATGCTCCGTCATGCAGTCACAGCCGTACAGTTACCTAAAAAAAAAAGTTCCTCTCGTCACTTTTCTCATTATCACAATAATACCACAAAATGCTGATAAAACTTTAAGTCCATATCATCCCACTGCTAAGCCTGACACAAGTGAGTGTTTTCATGTCACTGTTGCAGGTTGAGTTTTCCATTCTCCCAAAATTCTGTGATCCAAAGTTTTATTCTGTATCTGATCCACCGTCAGTGAGACTTTAAGACTTTATAAAGCAAATTCAGATTCAGTTCTTTTACATTTTCTCTCCATGGCTTTATACTCTCTGAGTAAAAACATTACATTACTCTAAAATACTTTTATTTTCACAGCAGACCGGGGTCTAATGAGGAAATCAAATAGAACCAACTTAAAGGGTGATTCTAAGACAGATTTAGCGGTCATGTCTAATGTTTAATTTCCACTTTGTTAGTTAAAAAAAAAAAAATCCACTGCACAAAGGGAGGTTCTGTGAGAATTTCACCTTGCTGACTGGTTTAGCGCAAAGTTTAGGCATGAAATATGCAGCAGCATCTACACAGAAAAAGATGAAAGAAGAACAGCTGCTGCCTCTGTTTTGATCGTCCTTTGAAAAGTAAAAACAGGCCAAATCTGACACTCTTCTTTACTTAATTATACCCAAAAAGACAAAAGTGTGTGTTTGCTTAACGGAGAGACATGTCTGCACACATCTGAACTTTGGACATTAAACATGCACAAAGACATCAAAACAACTGAAACACACTCAGAAGTAATGAGCGGAGTGCTGTGTGTGTGTGTGAATTACATTTACATGAATGACAACTACACCAGCGGTCCCTGGGGAACGCATGCAGACACATGCACGCTACTGGGGTCAGAGGTCAAATTTGCTTCTACCTCTGCTGGGGTGTACACAAAAGGAGCTGAACTCTGCTGCATACATCACACACCTCCTGGGAGGCACTGTGGGCCCCATCAGGACTGCTGGGTTTGTCTGCATGTCGCTGAGTGATGCTGTGTATTCATTAGAGACACTGACAGAGAGACAAAGGAAGCCTTATAATATGCCTTAATACATTCATTTCAAATATGACACCAACATTCCACTTTTTTAACATGAAAACAGCTCAACAGATGAAACTGTTTTGATAAAAAGTGGCAGCATTAAAGGGTTTGGATTGAAAGAGCCTGTTGTGTTCATTATGATCCATCACAAATTTCCTTTTAAAGTTGCAGTATGTAAATTTTATAAACAATGTTTTATTGTTTCTTTTTTACATATTTAGTAAAACTGTAACTATGCCAGCATAATATGAGACATATAATCTGTCAAAAAAGCCCCTTCTGTTCCTCCTTCCTGTGCTGCTACTGCAGAAATACATCAGCCAATCAGAGCCAAGAGGCGGGACTTAGTGCTGTCAATCATGCTCATGATTGCTGCCCAATGAACTAATGGAAGAGAAACAACTTATTGTTTCAGCTACCTAGCTTACGCTAACTAGCCTAGCATTCAGGACAAGCTCCATTGTCGGGAACTAGCTGTAGAGAGAAAGGGGGTAGGGTATGAGAAGTGTATACATGAAATGATTGATATATCTAAGACCCTCCTCCTGGCTCCGATTGGTTGTTTCAGACTGAGCAGTGTGTTCCTGCAGATAGCAGATTATCTGTCTCATGTGAAAAACATGGGAACCTCATACAGAATAACCCCAGGAGGCAGAAATCTTAACTTTGCTCCTTGTGTGTAAACAGAGAAGGCCTATGAATCAAATTCAGAGCACAGTACACATCAAGTTGTCAAACAGAAGAGCAGGCGTCATTAAAAAAATCTGTGCATAACAAAGTAACACATTTTCATGTCAAAAAGTTGGTGGATGGAGCATGTCAGTCAGATTTTGCCAGCCTCTCCCCGTCTGTCATTCCGTTTGCTTGTGTTCTCCTCCTCTCTGGCCTTTAGGGGGCGGGGGGAGGGGATACCTGTCTGAGCCCTACCTGTTTCTGATCCCAGCGAATTATCAAGGCTTTCATCTGACAGGGGAACGTGGGCACACTCCTCGCTGTGCACAGAGATGACTACGCTCATCAGCCAGGAAATGTTTTGTTTTTCTCTCTTCTTCCAAAGCATTACTCGTCTGCCGTTGTGAGAGCATATCATTAGCATTTAAGAGCAGCCTGAGTAAAACCCAACTGGATAAAAGGAGAGAAGAAGAAAACAGGGTGACTGATAGCTCTGTAACATGGTGATCCGGTGAATGTCCTCTTTGTAATGCTGCTGCAAAGTATTTTTAGCTAAAGGTTCAGAGCAACATATTTCAACAAATCAAGTGTTGGTGACATCTTGTATGTAACACAGACTGTGAAAAGAATAAAACACCAATAAATATTCATTTGTTTTGCTGAAAATAAATAAATAAATAAAATAACAGATCTGACCAAGAATATCTGCTCTAGTTTCTACACCGTGATCCAAATTATTATGCTAATTGGATTTAAGTCTCATAAAGATTACATTTTTTGTTTTGCTATTAAATGTATAAATGGTATTATGTGTCAGGACTCTTTGAATCACTATAATTCATTTCAGAGAGCTGGTTGATTAGTTTGTCTGCTGAGCTCAATTAAAGGAAATCTACTTAAAAAGGATGTTCCACATTATTAAGCAGGCCACAGGTTTCAAACAATATGGGAAAGAGAAAGAATCTGTCTGCTGATGAAAATCATCAGATAGTGTAGTGCCGTATGACAAGGTATGAAAACATTAGATATTAAACGAAAACTGAAACGTTATTGTACTGTGAAGAGATTTGTGGCTGATTCAGAACAAAGATGGGTTTGTACAGATAAAAGCAGAATAAGGAAGATTCTGTTAGACAAATTCATCGGATTAAGAGAGCAGCTGTTAAAATGTCCTTACAAAGCAGCAAACAGTTATTTGAAGCTGCTGATGCCTCTGGAGCCTCAAGGTGGAGGATCCTCCAGAGGCTTGCGGTGCATGAACCTACTATTGGGTCCCTAACCAGAGCTCACAAGCAGAACAGGTCGCAGTGGGCCCAGCCGTACATGAAGATTCATTTTCAAACAGACTTGTTCACTGATGACTGCTGTCAACCCTGGATGGTCCAGATGGACGCAGTAGTGGATTGGTGGTGGACGGCCACCACGTCCCAACAGGCTGTGACGTCAGCAAGGAGGTGGTGGAGTCATTTTATGAGCTGAAATCATGGGGAGAGAATCATTGGTCGGCCCCTTCAGAGTCCCCAAAGGTGTGAAAATGACCTCAGCAAAGTATATGGACTTTCTGACTGATCACTTTCTTTCATGGTTCAAAAAGAAGAGCCGAACCTTCAGTAGCAAAATCATCTTCATCATGACAATGCACCATCTCATGCTGCAAGGAATACCACTGTGTCATTGGCTGCTATGGGCATAAAAGGGGAGAAACTCATGGTGTGGTCACCATCCTCTGACCTCTGACCTCAACCCTATTGAGAACCTTTGGAGTTTCTTCAAGCAGAAGATCTGAGGGTTTAATGCAGTTCATATCAAACCAGCAGCTCTGAGAAGGTTTTCTGACATCCTGCAAAGAAATTCAAGCAGAAACTTTCCACAAACTCCAGTTCAATGGATCAAGAATTGTGCTGTGATATCAAAGAAGGTTCTATGTTAACATGTAACTTGGTCTGTTAAGGTGTTTTTGATTGAAATAGCTTTTGATTTTAGTACATGTGACCATTTAATGCTGCACATTCAAAGAATGACCGTTTGCAGTTCTTTATAATCCATAAAATGTTTAGAAAATCTGCTGTGCATAATAATTTGGATCAGTGGATTTTGAGTTTTTTATTTTTGAAAAAAATACTTTTCTCCTGGGGAGCTTTGTTCAGTAAAATTTGATTTATACTGTAATAGTTCATGACTATTACAGTATACTATGACTATACTGATCATCATTTGCATTGACCATTTAAGAAAATCTGAGAAAATATCACTTGCATAATAATTTGGAACACGGTGTAAGGCAAATATCTTAATACAATAAGACAAAACTAATATATAAGAAACTTTTCAGCATGATAAGCTAGTTTTAAGTCAATAATTTGTTAATTATTGACAAATTAATCAATTATTCAATAATTGACAAATTATTGACGAGTATAATATATTCTTTATATTATAATATAATATAAGGAATATAAAAATATATTCCTTATATTTTTATCAATAATAAGGAAAGACTAATATAAGGACCCATATCTTGCTGAAAAGTTACTTGTAAGTCAGTTTTGTTTCATTTGAAGTGTACTAAAATATTTGCACAAAAAAACCCCCAGACATAAACATGTAAATAATATTTTGTATTTTTGCAGTGTTATTGAAAAATCCACATTTGGCTCGGGTCGGTTCTGGTCTCCACGGTTTCATCTGATTAAAAGACGTGATTCCAGAATGCACCGTCCTTCTAACCTTACAGTCCTTTATTCTGGCTTGAAGGCATTTCTTCTGCAGAAGTGAAGTTTTTCTTTGTCTGGAGACTTGTGCAGAGTTTTACTAAGAGTCCTCTCAGAGGCAGCAATTCCAGACTTGGCTAAGTCATTCCTCTGCATCTCGGCAGCTTTGGGGCCTTTGCAGATTTCTCTGACTAGTTTTCTTTTCAGTGTTTTTGAAAATGTTCTTCTTGTGGCAGGCTTCTTTTGTGCCATGTGGCTCATCGTGAGTTTCTTCATGATGCTTCTTACCCCAGTTAGTAACACTGTGATTGGCTTGGTTTCTCCTTTTGCTACTTTGTGAGCTACTGCAATTCTTTTTCACAAGTCTAAATGATTGATTTGGGTTTTGCTGTAATGTTTTCTCAGCAGACAGCTCCAACCTTTAGTGCAGTGTTTATAATATGTGTAAATTGGGAGAAAAAAAAAAACACCAAACAGGGATTCATGCCGAACAAATACAATTTTTTCTATTACAAATACAAATTTAATGTTGTTTGTCCTTCATCATATTGAATAGTTTTTTAGTTGGCAAAACAGACAGTACAGGTTGATGCTAAAGCTAGAGAGAGAAAATGCTTGTGATCTTTTGCTAAAGCCAAAAGAGAAATCTAACAAATAATAAAATAGTGTGTGTGGTGTAAGGGCAACAGCTGGTGCATATTTATTGATAGAATGTAGCATGATGCACCAGATGTTCCCTTTATTAGACAAGAAACCTGGAGTAGACTGGATTGTAAGTGTCATGTTTAGAAATGAAGTTGGTTTTCTAAGCCTTCTTAGTTGACTACAAGAGAAGCTTCAATGGCCCGTGTATTTTTACATTGTGTTTTTTTTCAAAGTCAAAGTGGATGGCAGGAAATTCATATTTAATAAAAAATAAAAAGTCCCCACCTCCTCCCTGGAAGACGAGACTAAAGAGGCCTTCAGTGTTCTGCCCACCATTGTTGATCAAGTCACTTTGAAATAGTAACTTAACTAAATTACTAATTTCTGATTACTTCCACAAGAAAGTGATCTAGTTAGTTTATTAATTACTTGTATTCTAAAGTAATTAGTTACTTAATTACTTGTGACATGACCGAAGTCCAGCCACAGGACGTTTAATCACGTGAGCGTTGGAGTTCCCCAGCAGATCGAGGCAGTGCCCAGCAGGAGTGCTCTGCAGCGCCCCCTTCACGGACACCAAAATACGTGGTAATCTGAACAACCATTTGGTTCATAGGCACAGACACACACACACACGCCCACACACACCACAAGTAGGCGAGGGAGGCTAACTTCCTGTTCACCAGTGTAAACCCCAACATGCAGACCCCAAGATGGGGGCAATGAAGATCCCCACTCTGCTTGGTTCCGGAGCGTTGAGGTGAGTGTGACTGCAGCCAGAACCCCAAAAGTTAACTCCTGTATCCGAGGATCACACTGACCCAACTCCATTGGCTCCTCCCACAAATAGGGAGTCCCTGGAGCCGGACCCCATGAGTAAAAGCCTGACCAACAGGTCTTCCCCCCGGTGCCTCACCAGCAGGACTGGCTCCATAGGGGGTCCCCAGTGATAGAACACTGCTTCTATTGTTATGTCTCATCATAAGCCTCCTCAGGCTGAGCTTTGTCTGATCTCCCACACAGAACCGGCCCTGAAGCCCCTGACTGTGTGGCTCCTGGATCATCAGGTCACCCAAACCCCTCCACCATGATGAGGGGGACGAACAGAACGTCACACCAAGACAACATCTGCTTTGGACCACAGGAAGAGAAAACACTTTGTCCTCAATTGGACATTTATTATTTTAAAACAATACTTAATCATTTGTTCTAAATCAAATTAGAAATTTTTTTTTTTTTTTTTTTTTTTATGGAAATCTTTTAATTTTCAAAAAAATTAAAAGATCTTCAGCATTACCTAATATTTACTTAGCCCTGAAGTAAACTCATTCTCTAACCTGTTTTGCTGCCCATTCAGAGGTCAGTGGGAACAGACCATCTCTATTTTCAGTTAAATCTATAAACACCATTTGCAGTTCCAGTATACATGCCATCGATTTTTGTTTGTATGGCCATGTGGTGTAAATAAATATTGCCTGAAATGTCTTGTGCTTAATAAGATTGGTCTGAGTGGTGTTCAAACTATTTTGAAATAAATATGGTGTTATTAGGACATTGATTTGTAAGTACGTACAGTGAGACAAAAACTGATTTGCATCAGTAAACTCTTTTCCAGTAATTAAGATTACATCAAGCACCACCAGGAACCAAATGTTTTTAGAAAGATAACAACATGACAGAAATGGTTCTCTGTTTGTGGAAAATCAGACCTGTTCTGAGCTGTTTCTTTTTTTTTTCCACACCTACACATCGATCTATTTTTTTTCACAGCCCCCTCCTATTCTATCCTCTTCCTTTGTGTCGCTGCCTGACTGTTTGTCAGGGTTTCCTGTTGTTATTTTAGAATCCGGAGTATTTAGGTCACATGCATTTTTTATTTTTTGAATAATGCTGATTTTTTTCGTTACACCGTGTATCGGCCCTCTGGATTGAAAATCAGTGGGCCCTCAAGTAGCTGGCAGAAGATTGAAGCTGAATTTCCGGGCCTGCTGCAGAGAGAAGTAAAGAGGAGCAAGAAATGCTTCTACCAGAACACCCAAAGGCCTAACTGCATGTCTATCTCTGCATTTGCCAAGTTTTATCAAATATAATATGCTTTTCATCTGCCGTCTGGCACATCTTTTATTCACAGAGGCATCATGTGATGTAGTAAAAGGCTCGTGTAACAACAAAAAAAAAAATCTCACACAAAGAATTCTGGTCATCGACTATTCATAGAGGAATGTCTAAAAAAACCCGACCGTTGTATGAGCGATCGAAAAAAGGGGGCTGGGAGATTTTCTTACCCCCACTGTTTTTCATTCTTTGAATGCGTTCCGTCCGACGGTTCAACCATAGTTCACAGAGTCTGTCTCAAAATACCATATGCAGCGCTGGGAGAATCCCAGGAAAACACGGAAACATACATATACTCCACACAGAGGCTGGAAGCACTATGGATGACAAAATCCCAACCCGTCTCCTGCTTGGAAACGTGCCCACTCTACTACAAGCTATGCTAATAACCCGCTGCCATCACATCGACCGCTGAGGATTTTTTTAATGGTGTTTTCCTTTTTCTTTTTTCATGAGAAAGACCCCTAACATCTGGTCCACATCTGGAGCTCTTTAATGAGCGGCTCAGTCTGCCACAGCTCTTTACTCCGAGCCGACCACCAATCTGATCGTCCTCAAGGCGCTGAGAGACTCCAACCATCACGTCCTCCCAGCCAAAAGCTGCACTATTTGGATTCATGAATGTTAACGGAGTTCGTGGAAAAAAAAAAAAAGACCAATAAACTGAGTAAAACTAATTGGGGAAATGCTTCAGTTTAAACGCAGCTTCTTTTATTTATTTTCCAGGCTGTGTGATGTGTCTTGTGCTGATGGTAGAGCTTGCTGGGTTTTATTTATTCACATAATTTTAAATTAGTAACTATATTCTATATTCGAGGGCAGATATAGAATATAGATGCTATGCGGCTGCTAGCATCTGAAAACCATAAATAGTGGTTTGTAGCAGCAATGAAAAAGAATATTTTTCCCATCACTCTTAAATAGATACAGCTGTATCTATTTAAGATACAGTGAGAAAAGTCATCTAGAATTGCATGAGAAAATATGGACGTTACAAAGGTTGAATAGGTCTTAATAACTGATAAATAACAAACAAGACTGAGAGAGCAGAGCTGAAGATGCTCCAGAAATATCTACCAACACCGTCTGTGTTCCACATGTGGCACTGAGCTCATATCCTCCATGTTTATGGACCATGTAGTGGCTTCCAACAGGAAGCATCCAGGACTGGCCCAATTTCAAACGCATCTAATTGCCATGTCAAATTTTGTTTAAGTCATGTTTGATCTATACAGTATCATTACCTATGCAACTTTTAGATGTGCCTCTGCTGCACCACCTGAATAGAATAATTACAGGTAGGTCATTAGCAAGGCTCTGGAGAACTGATCTACACAAGGAGGAGGAAATTAAGCCATTTCATTCCAGTGTTTTGTACCTGAGACACATCTAAAAACTGCAGGACATCGGCCCTTGAGGACTGGAGTTTGATACCTGTGTATTAAGGCAAAAAAATCGGAATTGGGAAAATTCAGGTTGCAATGTGAATGCAGCCATGGTTACTTGAGTATGCTATAAAATGCCACTATGTGCTTTGAAAACACATAACACCGCACCTTAAGAGTTTTGGAATGGACTAGTCAAAGTCCACATTCAAATCTGTCTGTATGTCAGTCTGTCGTAATTTGATATATTTGGAGAATGTTTTCCTAGTAGAATGGACAAATAATGCCAAGTCAAAATGGTGGACGCTGACGGAATCCTGTCAACATAGGGCTGTGCATTTATGCAGCTAGCATGTAGCAGCTTCCTTCCGTTCTGTGTCCTATTTTGTTTCTTTCCTTCCTTCTGTCTTTCATGCTATAGAACATTCTGATGGAGAAACATCATCTACAAAGTGTGCTCACTCACACGCCAGCAGATATTTGGATTCATATTCTCCATTTTTTCATAATCAAAACATACCATTTCTCCAGAATACGTTTTTGAAAGTTACTGTAGTCTTAAACATTGGATGCAAACTCATGTTTGCATCTCATTTTTCTAGCCAAACCTTCTGTCATTTTGTTTGAATGAAGTTCTCTTCCTGTGGTCTCGGTGCATTGTCCACCGCAACAATTCATAAATCAAGAAATAATCTTTTTTGTATGTTCATCATTAGGCAGAACAAGTGTTTATACAAAACCACAACTGTTCTCTGAATAGACTTTGATTGAATGCCAGCCCTTTCAGCAATAGCAGCTTGTCCAGCTTCTTATTTATTACCCCTTGAAGATGAGACGGTGAATAAGCGGTTTTCTGTTTGCATTGAGCAGCTGCAGCCAGAGAGCATCTTATTGTGTGGCAAAGCTACTGCTCATTTTAAAGATCATTTCTTTTTGGGTGGAGGTGGGTGGTAAACGGAGTGGAGGAGGGGATCTGGAACTAACTGGGGAGCATGGTGGGGGCAGGGAGAAAAGGAGGAGAGACGGAGGAACCAGGAGTCAGTCAGGACAATGAGAACTTTCTGGTGCTACACGTCTATCAGAAGATTCTCTCCATTCAGGTTCTTGCCCGTCAGACGAGCCACCATGCGACTGAAGTTGAAGATTTGAATGATCAAGCGAGTTTGTCCTACCATAGAAATAGTGAGGTGGTGATGGAAATACATCCTAATGGTTTTAGCAAAAGTCCAGTTTTCACACTGTGTTTCCCTGCATTTGATCCGGACTCAGAAATGGAGGCTGCGGATGGGAATCACTGGCGATTCTTAAGCTTCACACAAAGAAGCGATTTACTGTGTGTCTGAGAGTCATGTGTATTAACCTGCAATTATCAGGCAAAGAGCCCAAGTCTGCATTCAGAGATAAGTTGGATGGATGTTTGCTCTAATTCATGGGGACCCAATGCGCTTTACTCTGCTCAATGCACTACAGGGACGGCCCACAACAGGCAGCCTGACTCTGGAATACACACTGACAGCAAAACATGAGGAGATGTGTAAAAACCGCCTGCAGTGTGTTCACACTCATATTCCTATTTTTAATTTTTAGATACCAGCTGCATTCTGACATTCATACTAAATTGAAAGAGTCAAGCTTACAACAGCATGAATCTTGTATATATAAATATATATAATATTTCTCTCTAGCTGCAACATGGTTCAGGGTTTTTATTGCATTCAGTGAAAAGTTGGAGCTGCACATTGGCGCAGTTGATACCACTGTTGCCTTACAGCAAGAAGGTCCTGGGTTTGATTCCTGGCACAGGGTCTTTCTGCCTGTTCTTCCTGTACATACGTGGGATCTCTCTGGGTCTTCTGGCTTCTTCTCACTGTCCAAAAACATTAATGTTACCCCATTAATGTTAAGGTTAATTTGCCTCTCTAAATAAAAGGTGTGTGTGCATAGTTGTTTATCCTGTGTGTCTATGTGTTGCCCTGCGATGGACTGGTGACTTGTCCAGGGTATACCCCGCCTTTTGCCTGTTGACAGCTGGAGAGAGGCACCGACCCTTGTCAGGAGTGGCCAACCAACCAAAACTAGAGCAAATCAACTACTCACCCAGGGGGCCACAAAAGGCCTCTAAGAAACATCTAGGATAGGCAAAAAGGGCCTCCAAGGGAAAGATCCAAGAACAAAACTTCTCTTCTGCTGTCATCTGTTGGGGCAGCAGCATCAGAACCAGTGAAAGAAGCCTGGTTCTGCTTCTGGTTCTGGTTTTGTTCTGGGAATGTCTATGGAACCTCTGGAGATAACGATGAAAAGAAGGATTTTACATAAAAATCAAGAAAATGATGAGCAACTCTGACCATCCTCTTCATGAAACTGTCTTGGAAAACCAGAGTTTCTTCAGTCAGAAGCTTTTTCAGATTCACTGTACTACAGACTCCTACAGGAGATCCTGCCAACAGCCATCACTATCTACAATAACTCTTTAAAGAACTGCAATTAATATGATTCACAACAACATGTCATTTTCCTTTAGGATCAATAAGAAAATTTTGAATTTGAATTTGAATTTGAAACCACTGTTGGAAAAATGGAAACCAGCAAACAGAGCAAATGCTCTCCTCTGTTTGAGGAGAGCATTTTTGAAAAGAAGCAGATCTAATGATGTGTCTCACATTTAGCAAAGAAAAAGATTGATGATCTTCAATACTTTTGTGAAAAGTTTCTGTGGACAGATGAGATAAAAGTGAAACTGATAAGTGGCCATAAAACTGCCACTTATGCTAAAAAACCCTTAACATACTTTTTCATGCCACGGTTGATGCAGAAAAATCCCAACTTTCCATCCTTTTTGTCACACGGATACCGGCAGAGCTGAACAAGGTCAGTATGAACACTGGACACGTTTTTCAGTCTGATGTAAAACTCCTGCTGGCAGCGACATGGCAGTGGGATTTATTTATGAGTAAAGTCAAACAAACTTCAACTTGTGATAGTTTATTTCAAATATTTCCTGTCGTTTGCTCTCTTCAGTAAATATGGTAACATGGAATACTGTTGTCATGGCAAAAGATAAATGTTTTGACAACATACATGACTTGTGCACTGAACGTGGACATGATGATATGAGCCTTCAGTGTTGATTCCTGGGAGCTGCTCCTGGCTAACAAACAGGTAAATGGGATCACATGGTAGTGAACGTTGCTGTGAGCCCTGCTGTCTCTGCTGTGATCCGTCACACTGCACCACACACACTCAGCTGTTGTGTTTGCAGCGTGTCAGACTCGGTTCACCTTTTTTGTTCAACCCCGAGATTATATTTAGCCTCTTCTCAGACATACTCTCCTCAAACATGAGTTGTGTTCATTTTTTTCAACATTTCTGAATGATTACTTGATGGTACGTAGAAAGGATTAAGATGTCGGATTATTAGGACTTTAAAGAAATTGTATATCTGCAAAGCTCCTTTCTCCAGCCCACTCCTCTTTGGCTGCTGGCTCTTGGTCTCCCCCAGTACACACAACCCATGAAAGGATCTGTTTAATTGAGAGAGTTCCTCTTGGGGAAAAAGCCAGCAGACTGTGGAGCCTTTTGGGGAGGTTTGAAAGCTTCGATAAATGGTTGTTTATACGGAGAAGCTGTTTTCTCTTAGAGAGTACTGGATTTGTTGTACCTGTTTGTTTCGATGCAGGCACTCATGCTTTGAAAAGGTGCAAGGCCCCACTCAGTACTCTTGAGTTCTGCAGCATTGTTCATGCGCTGCAGGATAAACAACCCACAATAAACAACCAGCTGCATGAGGCCTGCAATGATAAACTCTATTCATTGTATTTAAAGCAATAAACAGTGAAACTGAATGCCAGGAAGACTATCATGTTCCTTGTGTCATCCTTAGCTCTTAGCATTGGTATAAATACTTCATGTTAGAGCTGGATCCCAGTGCTTTTGCTAGGCTGATGCCTGGGAAGACCTACGATCATCACTGTCTGTTTTTATGATATTCTGATTACCAAAAACAGAGCTCAGCTTGTAGTACATTTTTGTACATTCTTCATGCACAAAAATATATTTGTACATGTTATCAAATATTTGCTTCTTGTGTGCAGTTACTGAAAAAGAAGACTTCTATCTTTTTGTGTTATCCACATTAAAATCAAGTCCATCCTTCATCAAGATGAAAAGTTCATTTTGAAGCAAATAGAGACCAGGTGAGTATAAACTCATCTGCCCTGTGATGAAGGTTTTCTGGAGATCACTGGAAAACAACCAGCATCATAAAGACCAGGGAACACAGCAGACAGGGAAACTGTGGAGAAGTTTCCAAGTAGAGTTAGGTTCTAAAACAAATTCCCAAGCTTTGGACATCTCACAGAATTCTGTTCAATCTGTCATCTAACCATGGAAACAGGTTTGACCAACTGCAGACCTAACAAGGCATGGACATCCACCTGAACCGACAGGAATAATGTCACCAGCTATAAACACAAAAGGTCCCATCTAGGATCTGAAAGAGTCCTTCTATCCCAGGGGACTCAAACTCCAGTCCTCAAGGACCGCAGTCCTGCAACTTTTAGATGTGCTTCTGCTGCACCACACCTGAATAGAATAATTAGGTCATTAAGGCTCTGGAGAACTGATCTACACAAGGAGGAGGTAATTAAGCCATTTCATTCCAGTGTTTTGTACCTGTGGCACATCTAAAAACTGTAGGACAGTGACCCTTGAGGACTGGAGTTTGAGACCCCTGTTCTATCCAAACATCCAAGGCCTTTTTCCTGCCTTCCTCCTTCAGAAACACTCAGCCCAGATGTGAAGGCCATGGTTCTAGAATCCTTTGGCAGACAGAGAGAATGAGAAGGGTTGGAGCAATCTCCCACCTTGCATAAGATCCTGAGATCAATAAGGCCATACAGCTTGAGTGGATTGTTATGTCATTATGACTCGTCTCCAGGCCTTTAGACGGTGTGCTCTTATCTCCGGTTGAAAAATCCTCTCAGTGCTGAGAAACAGATTCAACTACTGGCTTTTTAAATGTACACAAATTCAAAGTTTAATGGGAATAGAAAATAACTTAATTTATAATTTAATTAATGTTGGACTATATGACACAGATGTACTTATTCACTCTGCAGTAGTTTAATTGAACAGCTAATATAAGATCAACCAACAAACTTCTGAGGTTTTCACTAAGCAGCTGTAATTATACTGAGATGAAATTATTCACAGGTGGGCTCTGACAGGTAGGTGACGTTTGAAGACAAGTGGCAGAAAATGTTATTTTATTCCATCTATCATTTTATTTGTTTTGATATTTTGATTTAGTCAATCATATTAAGTTCCAATCAAATAAATTGAAAGTTGTGGTTGTAAGGTAACAAAATGTAGAATAGATCAAGGGGTATTAATACTTTTGCAAGGCTCTGTAAAAATAACAGAACAGAGATCACTGAGATGATTAGTCTGACATGTTTCATATGTGAACTTGTCAGAGTATGTATTTTTTTATTATTATTATTCTATCAGCATTAAAAATGCATATGAGGGAAAAATGTATTTTTTTAAATTAGCAGTTAGCAATTAAGGAACACTAACATTACTATTCCCTCTACACACAGACAGACACACCCCTACACACACGCACACACATCCCTGTAGCATTCAATGCTTGGGAGTTCTTTTCTTTAAACCCAAAAGGAGGAAACTGGGAGCTCGACTGAAGAGTATTGATTTTCTGGCACTGCCTTGCCTCGATCAAGAAATGCCAATACGAGGATTCCACGCCGACTTTCTGGTTCATGTTGAGTTCACTTGTCATTTTCTATAATTCTGACAAAATCAAGATGCTTAACCGTGATGTAGTTAGACATGCCGGGCCGCCCTCAGGCTTTCTAATTGAATTAGGTGTCTGCGTTCTGCCATTTGGTACCAGTCTAAAGTATCCCCATGATTCAATCGGGGCAGAAGTTTAGTGTTTAAAGAGGGGATTGGGGAACAAGAACAATGCTGCGGTTCATAAATCCAGTAATTCGATGTATCTAAGCTTTTCCACAGCTAATATATCACTTTTATAGAGATATAATAAATAAATAAATACTGGGAGAAGCTGGTCAGGTCAGATAAGCTGAAAGCTGAACTTCAGGGTGTGGATGGACACATCCTGACTAGAGGGTGGATTGTTCTGTCAGATTCTCTGTCTGATTATTTGCGCTTTTTTCTCCTTTGCTCTTGTTTATGTTGCGGGTCGGATTTTCTTAGGCTTCTCCAATAGATATCATAATATAGATCTAATAAAGTATTCATATTTTCATGACTCTATTTGCCTCTCATAAAATTTTGATAGGCCTTTAACTATACCATAAAGAGGTGAGCTAATTGAATGGGGAGCTTTCAGTCACAAGGTTGCAGCCTCCTCCAACTACTAACAAGTTTGACAACTTTGTCAATTTTGCAGCAGAACCTTCCAGAGGAAAACTTCTGTCAAACTCCAACAACAGATGCAAATCCAGTCTGATGTGTCGACTGGATTTCTGTTCTCCTTGTGGACTTCTCAGTGGGTAGAGTGAATGCTTGAGGCTATGCTGGGTTTCCTTAGATAGGAACTTTTAAAATTACTATGAATAATTAATTGAGCATACTGTACTGTTTGATAACTAGGATCACTTGGAATGTATGTGTGATTGAATTGAAATGATTTTTGTGTAAAGTGTCTTGAGTTGACATTTGTTGTGAAGTGGTGCAACATAAATAAGCTGAATTGTGACTTATATTGTGACATGTAATTGTGAATTGTGACTTAAGCTGAATTGAATTGAACTGAACTAAATATGTTCTCTACTTGTGCTTTTGTCATGATGTCACCACCAGACTTACTACTACTTTCCTGCTGCAAATCACTATTTGTACACCCTTAGTGTCATTAAGTTTATTAACTCCATAAAGAAAGTATGGTACATTTTTTTGTTGTTATTGTTTGCATTGGGTTTCTCTTGCTGACCTTGCAATATAAAACATTTATAAACGTTCATTTATACAGCACCAATTCACAACACATGCAGTCTCAGGGCACGTACAGTGTTTGTATTTTTAATTAGTTCTATTTCAGAGCAGAACCTTGAAACTGATAAGTCCAAACACGTTTCATACTTAATTCTGCTGTCTTCCAGAGATAATCGGTGTTCTGCACAAAGCGATCATGAAACACTGGACAGTCATTTTCTTTGCCGTTTGTGTTTTATCACACTCGCTGGCTGTGTGACAGCCTCTGAGTGTGCGTCATCATATTCATGTTTAAGATGGCTATTGATGCAACAAGAGTGGAGGAAGAGATTAGCTGACTTTATGTGCTAATCGCTGTGAAATGACAGGCCCTGGAGGCCTTTCTGATCAGGCGGACTGTGCCTCACCGTGTGAAGCCCCCTCAATGCCCATTAATCCCTCCCCGAGCCACAGAGAAGCCTGCCTGACTGATGGGCAGCTCCCTTCAGTGCAGACACCAGAATCTGCCTTTCAAACTGTTGATCATGGGCAGGACTGGGAAGACGGCTGCTGGGTTAAGGGGCTAAGGGGCTGAGGTGATGGTTTAGTGGGGATAGCTGAAGAGAAAGCTGGTTTCACACAGCAGTGCTCCTTCAGCTTTCTGAAAACTTTCTTTCTTTATGGCTAAATTAAATTAAAGCAAAACTGTGTTTCATATTTGCGTAACACAGAATACATAACACTGACTAAACCATCAGACTGATCTCTGTAAATGCGCATTAAAAAGTAATAAATTAAATGAACGCTCAATAGAAATGCGAACTGTTAGAAGAGTGGCTATATTCCAGCAACCGTGGATTTACCTCCTGAACATGGCAGCCACTTTGGTTTCAGGAAACACTGAGTACACCAGGCAGCCAGGCAGCCTGCACAGGCAGTAAACCTCTGTAAGCCGTCCAAATAGGCGGCACAGTTTGAGATGGAGGAAAGCTCTGCATCAAGATGTGTTTGGGTTTGTACCCTGATCCCGGCTGAGGTTTGGCTTGGAGAACTAAGTCTCTCCACAACACCCTGCTGTCCCCAGTGAGAGGGAGAAGTTAGAAGACTGCACCGCAAAATAGGGATAGGCAACTATCCTGTAGTTAAATAAATACATTTTGTGATTTATGTATTTATTTTACAGTGTTGTCCAGGAGTTCAGAAATCAGAATTTTTCTCAGTGTCTAACCATCTACTTTCACAAGTGGAGCATTACAGCTTTCATCAAGTAATATTTAAACTTTATTATTATCTGCTTTAGGTTTATTTCAATTGCAAGCGAATAGAAATGAAATCCAAAGAAGGAAAGAAGAAGGGAGAGATTCAATGTGATGAAAATAAATTCATCAAATGTTAGCAAACCCCAAAACTGTCAGTGCTAACAATAATACTGTTCAGGGAGTGCGCTAGATTTTTTAGTTTTCTGCCATTTTCACTGACAGTATCAAAATTTAAGGTTAATTGGTTCCTCTAATTGTTTGCACTCTGCCTCCCACTCAGTGACTGCCCCAGTCGACCCTCTGCCGGGGTGGGCAACTCCAGGCCTGGAGGGCAGGTGTCCTGCAACTTTTAGATGCGTTTCTAGTTCAACACACCTGAGTCAAATAGTGAGGTCATCAGCAAGACTCTGGAGAACTTGACTGAACTTAGGAGATGATTCAGCTGTTTGATTGAAGTGTGTTGGACCAGGGACACATCTAAGAACTGCAGGACACCGGCCCTCGAGGATCAGGATTGCCCCCACCTGCTCTAGTCGGTCATGACCGCTCACATTGAACCAGGTTCTGGTTCTGCTCAAGGTGTTAAAGAGGAGTTTTTCCTTTTTTCACTGTCGCTACATTCATGCTCAGAGTTGGTATGAAGAATTGCTGCAAGGAATCATTACATTCTGGTCCAGAAGGAGTCAGTGACTCGATGCAGTCTGCTGTGTGTCCTAAGACAGGAAACTTTTTAACCTAATTGCATAATAAACTGAACTTGACTGCATTGTTTGATAACCAGCGTCATTTGGAATGGATGTACTGGATTTTGATTCTGTTTGTATGATTGGATTGAATTAAGAACCTGAACAGCTGCTCTGATCTTAAAGAAAACTGTAAATTAGCTGACTGATGCATCGCTAGCTGAAAGGCTCTGAAGGTTTATCAGTGATCCGTAACAATTCAGTTCACCTAGCAGGGCTTCTGTTTTTCTATTAGGTTATTTCCAAGGCTGGACCCTTCAAGTTGTAATGTGTCCGTTGTCTTGGTGACCCATCTCAGTTCTTTTTGCACAAAAATAACTCAACATATCATCATGTTAGACGTATCATCAGCATAAGACATTTGTTTAGGAGTTAAGAAGTATGTCGATTCAGGACAAGATGTCACACACCTCCATACACAGATCTGACTGGGAATGAAAACCTGCCAGTGTTTCACAAGAGACGGCAAAGCAAACAATGGAGCCGGTTCTGTTAAGACACTTAGACAAAATTGTAACTTACTGCTTCTCCATCGACCCACATTTTCAGCAGGGACACACTGCTGAAGGAATGCAGGACATAAGGAACAAGAAACTCACTTTATAACCTCTCAGTTAGAGATGTGTCTTCTTTCCATCCCACTTGGCCAGGAGACAGTCAACAAATCACAGTCAGTGTTTATTAGCCGCTGTGCTACAGCTGTAAACAATCATGTGAGCTTGACACAGTTAATTGTTCTGTCGTTAATAACGGGTGATTATGCTGAAGATAATTTCCTTCATTCACTTTATGTTCACCTGTTGAGGTGGAGCAGAGTTTGCTTTTGTGGTTCCCATCAGAGTTCGATTATCCATTCACATCTCCCCAAACAAACCGGACTTCCTAGACAAATGAACTGGAGTTTGATCTCAGCAGACTAAACAGGTCTGCTGGGAATACATCCTAAACGTCCCAGTTGTTCCCTAACTAGGCGCTGACCTCATACAGGCTTGTTTGTCCTGTTCCCTGCATCATCAATTGCTCATTATTTCTTAGCTGTTTCTTGTATTTGCTCATTAAAGAGATAATTAGCATTTGAATTTAGCAACTCAGAGAGCTGGCAGCAGTTTGAACCGCTAGAAGCAGCTGAAAATGGAAATCACTTATCTCCATGCAGATGACTGCAGGAACTTACTGGCATCTGCCAGCGTTCATCGTGAAATTCAAATTACTGAACAACATTGTTCAAAACAGATGAGATTTTTTACCCTAAACTTTAAACTCTTACACTGACTCTGTGCATTGGTATTTGTTCTCTTCTTGTTTTAGTTGCAAACTTGATCCTGTCATTTTTTTCTGGCCTTCTCATTTCATTAAGATATTATATGATTCATCTACACGGGTGGTGCATAGTTTTGACAGGGAATGAAAAGAAAACATAGTTTTAAGATTTTTCTGAATAAAAATTTAAAATGTGGAGTGCATTTGTATTTGTACTGATCTTTCAGTTCAAATAGGTGAACTAAAGGATGAAACCACTAGTCTGTCATGATGGTTCTCAGTCACGTGTTTCCTTTAATTAATATTCCTTCAAGAGACTGAACAGGCTCAATATCAAAAATATCCTCTTCATTACTGCAAACATTTATTTTAAGACATAAGGCCCTTTTGTAATGTGTCGATAGTACAAAATCAGCAAGCAGTAGGCATGTAGCAACTATTCGGAAAAAATGAACAATTCAAGTACAGCACAACAGAAGATAGTACTTGTTGAAGAGTGAAGTATGTACATTTAATTTAAACAATCAAGTCTAGTTGGAAGTTAATACATAAAATCCTAATAAGATGAATTCAGGTATGTTGTTGCAACAGGTCTGAAATGTGAAAAAACTGAAGGGCTGCGAATACTTCTGAAAAGTGCTGCTTGTCCTAAATCTGAATGGGTTTTATTCTAAAAGGATTTCAAATTTTTTGAAAAGGAAATATATTAAAAACCTTAAAAGTTCCATTCCTCTTACAAAAATAAAAATTTGTGCTGAGGATTTATGCCAAAATTAATCCTAATCTCCTGTTTCACGGTGTATCCTGTTACAACACAAAGGCTTGATTCCAATACACATTTTGGCATGATACTCAACCTGAGTGGAAAATACGGCTGCTTCTGCCACGCGGCTTCAATTAAATTACCAATAGCATAAGTGCAAGTGTAACTAAATATAGCAGTCTGAACAGGGTTTGACCCAGCGATGAACTGAGAGCACCAAATTCAGATGTGCTCATAAATATGCCATGAAATTCGGCTTTCTTGTGCAAAAAGAAATTGTAATCAAAAGTTTCCCCGATCCTCCTGCTGCTGTTTGGTTTAAGCTGTTAGCTTCCCGGTTGGGTTAAAGCGCAACGAAAACAGGGGCCCGGACACGTGTGCATTCCTCAGAGCTGCTGGGCTTTACCTGGCCTTATTAACTGCTCATCTACGCCATGTACGCCAGTCACAGACTGCTGAGTGTTGGCCTCGGCTGCCACGGCCACTGAGGCATGGATGCCAAAAAAGCAGCTTATCTTGATGGATGGATTCATTATCACCTTCTAATTACAGGTGGATTTTCAGGTGTATTCATTACGTGGGCTGAACAGTGCGGTGTGTATGTGTTTATCCAGGGGTTACTGTTACATCGGTGAAACTGCAGGGGGTCAGCTGGTGTGTGTCAAGGGGTCCAGAGGTTCCTATTTCAGGTCTGCTGTTGGCTCCTTACAATATTCATTAGCTCTGTGGGGATTGGTGTGTGGTGCAGTCAGCTTGGTTCTGCTCTCAAATCAACTTGTTCACTCCAGTATTGATATCAGAGAGAGGCTGTGCATGGATAGAGTGGATATTGCCATACATACATAAAAAGATAATTAAAATAAAGATCAGACCAGCACTTAGACCTATGCTAAATGCAACATGAAATGATCAACAATACCAGGTACGTTGGGGTGCACAATCACATAACACACACTTCCTCTAATTTTTTAGAGAAAAAAGTATATGGCAGATCTCTTTTATTTTATTCAGAACCTGATTACTTTAAGGAATGCTACCATACCATACCATACCAACTTTATTTATAAAGCACTTTAAAACAACCACAGCTGATACAAAGTGCTGTACATCAAAACACAACATAACAATAAAAAAAACATACAATAAAAACTTACAGTTTAAAAACAAAAACATACAATTTAAAACTAGATCCCGCTAGAGTTGAAAGCCAAATAAAATAGATGGGTTTTAAGACGAGCTTTAAAAGTGGACAGTGAAGGGGCCTCCCTGACCTGCAAAGGCAAGTTGTTCCATAATTTGGGGCCCATGACAGAGAAAGCTCTGTCCTCTCTGAGCTTCCTTCTTGATCTCGGTACCTCCAAAAGCAGCTGATCTGCGGACCTAAGAGACCGATAAGGTATGTATGGGTGAAGAAGCTCAGAGAGGTAAGCTTTAAGGAATGCTAAACACAGAACTTCTCCCCTGCATCCAAAGAGGTGCAGAAACTGACAAAATCTCATTTTAATTCTAATTGCAAAGGATTTGTGACAGTTGGTGGGATGTCTACTCTAATGGAGCTTTCTTTCAATGCAGTACACCATCTCCAACAAGTTTCACAGATCCAACATCCCCTACTCTCTACAGTGAGTAATAAACAAAGTGACAGGGTCACTAAAAGCAGGTAGAATTGCTCTATATCGGCGTCTCATCTGAGCCAGTTTTGGATGTGTGGCAGCCAGGGGGTTGGGTGAACCAAATGAGTCACACCGATACAAAAATAAATAATCTCTGGTAGCATATCAGATCGCTAAGAAGGACTTACTGTTAGTTACTGATGAAGTGACAGATGTTGGAGTCATTATTTACTATTCAGCTGGAATTATTATTTTCAAGAGATGTGTGTGTGGGGGGGGAGGGGGGCGTTTGCGTGTAGGGGTGGGCGTGGGTGTGTGCATGTGAGAGTGGTGTGTGTAGTATGATGTGTTAATCAATCGATAATCGCTGTTGTGCAACAATAGTTTGGCTATGAATAACCATATATAATTGCTTTAAAGGGTTTATATTAATTATTTTACAGGCACATGGAGCCATTTTAATTATCAATTAACTATGTTACCTTCAGTTGTTATAAAAGTGCTGTATATATCAAACATAACTAAAAAGAAATCTGACTTTGCAATTTGAATCCTTGAAATTGGCCTCTGTTTCTTTAAGAAGCTTGTGGTCTATCCAACATCACAGCAGTGCTCCTCCTTTGTCACGTTACAGACGTTCTTAGGAGCGCTGGACTGAAAAGTGGTTCCTGTGATGAACTCAGCAAATGTGGAATTCCACCAGCTGTTTGGTAATTGGTGCTGCTGCTAGTCTTTAGGAGCTGTCTGAGGCAGAAGCTTGGCTGGAGGCTGCAGACCCAAGCATTCGCTTTGTGGAAATATGGAGCTTTGCATCAGCAGGAGATTAAGCATCCCTGAATGGTTGGAGATTCAATGTTTCCTCAGTGATGCATGAATCAAAGCAACACTCCATGTATGTTTTTGATGAGGGAACAACATTTTAAGATAACATGATGGGCAATTTTACACACCTCAGTCATTGTTAGAAAGCTGCTTTTTGTGTTTACTTAGTGCACTATTAAAATGTGTTTGATGATTTGAAGCATTTTCAGTGCAAATAACAAAACTATTGATTTAGATCAAAATTACCCAATGAGGTACAATGTAAAAAGAAATAAACAAACAAAAAAGAACCCTCTTAGTTTACAATAAAATTTTGAAATTTCAAATCATCAAACACATTTTAATAGTGCACTAAGTAAACACAAAAAGCAGCAAGCAGCTTATATATATATGTATTTAGTGTAAGAAAACAATTTTTCATTAAATTGCTGACTTAAATATCATTAATCTCCTAGACCATTCATTCTTAGCTTATTGATCAGTCACTGCTGCAATGGCTGTAATTTAGTCATTTTCGATGCCAAAATGTAAGTCACAAGATGAACTTAAACAAACATAAAGAAGCTCGAGTTTGGCTGTTTTACACAGTACCTAAACTAAGCACCTAAAGGTTCCCTCCCCTCACTTATGTGAAGTGGAGGTAACAACTGAAAATGTTTTTTGAAATAATAAATTTGTTCCAGACATTTGTGTTCAGCTGTGACTCTGGAGGAGCTGCAGAGAGCCTCCGCTCAGGAAAAGGAATGACCAACATGATATCTATCAGTCATAAACTCTGGTCAGAACTTTTTGTCCTACCTGCATTGCTGAAAACAAACACATGAACAGTCATGAACACACTATCCTCTCTGTTCTTTTTATCTTCCTGAATAATGAGGTTTAAGATAGCAAAGTAAGGATTAGTTTGCATTGAAACGTTCGCTGACCGTATTCGGCTTGCCCATAGCAAATTATTTCAAATCCAGGTTGCACGGTTCGAAATGACTTCCATTTCAGTGTGACGGCTTACTTGTCGAAGATACCATGAAGGTCAGCTGTCCAATTACATTTCAGATTCTGAAACATTTCTGTCCTACTAAATTAACGCTGAGACAATATGCATCATGGACAGATTTCTTTGGCAGCCTAAGTCTCAAGAAACACAATTTCTGTCCACAAACATAACTCTGAGTCCATTTAGGAATCATTATAACAAAGCAGAGATATCAAAGCCATGAGAGGAGCCATTTCCCATAAACTCATTAATGAGAGATTATGTTAGCTGCTAATTGTAATTCTCTTGTTAGTCCTCATTTTGTCCTTACAGTGTAATGCCAAACTGGTGCCATTAGAAGAGTCATTTCTTATGAAAAGTTCCTGTTTTTAATGGAGCCAAGGATGTGCAGAAAATCTTTATATACATATATTTATTCATTACTACTGTTGTCTCTACAATAAATCAGTTCTGCCCTGAAAACCGGACTATGCAATGTTTATAGACAAAGAAAATCTCAACATTTTGTGACGCTATTACAAACAAAATCTTTCCCCATGAGATTTCAATACAGTCAAAAGCTCTGCCTCACCTGCCATCATGGCCGTTAAAACACCAACAATGACTAGAGAAAATACATTTGTTAAGTGTTCTGTAAAGTTCTATGATTTCAACATTTTTATGGTCCAAATCACTGAATTCACACCCTGCCATTTCAAATACATGAGCTTGAGGCGAGCCAGTGATGACCTGTGTCATCAGCATCATCATCGGTGTCGGCCAATGTTAGTTATTTCTGACATATCCGTCCAATGAGGAGAGATGTGCTGATATTAACAACCGATGTTTATTTCCCTTTTCTTGCTGTTTGGGCATCAGGAGGGGGGGGAGGAGTCGGGGGGGGTTGGCCATGTGGTTTATGTTCAGTCAGGCTACAGTGATAGTAAAGCAGCAGGATTGTGGGGTGTTTAACTGAAGCAGAGCAGCAATAGACGACGTGGCAACTTTTGCATTCTATCTAAATACATACATTCAAATTTGATAAACACTGGTTATCAGTTATAACAGCAGCATTAATATCAGATATTGATATCAGCCCAAATGTTTATAGAATTTCATCCCTAATTATCTTCATTGTCATTTTTTGTCCTTAAGCGTTGAAGAGCAGGAGCCAGTTGCAGGAAGCAGGGAGGTGATCAATACGAGTTCACTCTATAAAGAAAAATCAAATACTAAAATCCAGTGGAAATTCAAAGTACGAAATCACAGGAGGAGAAAAAAGGAAACAGGCTGGTGGGGATAACAAAGGGAGCTGACCAAGAGCTGGCTGCAGGCTGCAGCTGTGAGGGAAGGCCTGGAACTGAAGCTGAACTGAGAAAATGGGAGAAATGACTGACAGAACATACAGAGAAACGGGGAGCAAATTAGAAACACACAGTAAATACTAAAGCACAGAATAAAAGCACCAGGACTGTTAAGACAATGAGGAACAAAGGAATGAACTGAATATGAAAAAATCCTAAAATAAGTCAAAACAAAAAATGTACTTTCCAGAAATTATTAAATTTTATGCATATATTCAAACTCCAGCTTATGAACTCAGATAGTCATTGGATTAAAGCATATCCAATAATATGTATTTATTTAATAAGATCAGCGACCTATATCAAAGTATGCATATGTTTGGCTGCTTCAATTCATCAGACAAAATGGGCCAAAAATGAAGATATGATGGCAACAGGAAACATGTTGAGAATATTAATATGTAAGTTAACAACCAAATATTAGACACAAATCAAACATCAACCGATTTTCCTCCAGCACTGTGATAAATACAACTGCAATGTAGTTGGAGAGTCCAGAAATACAAGGTTCAGAGTTCAGACAAAAACACTGATGAATAAAGACAGCCTGAGCAACTCTGTGTGTGATTGGCCGGCAGCGCCAGACTCCGCCCTCCCTTGACAACGCTGGAGAACTCTGGGAGTTTCTTAGCCCAGGTGTCGATGACGTGGCTTTTAAAGCTTCCAACTTACAGCTCACTGAATGAGGAAGAATAAAAACATCTGTTCCACAGAGTAAAAACGTCCTCAGCAGCACAAACAGAAACCACAGCTAAAGTGTGCGGTCCTAATGACCTTCACTGGAGAAGGAAAAGGTTTGCTACCATGAGATACCATCCCAATTATGAAGTACAATGGTGGCAGCATCATGCTGTGGGGATGTTTTGCTGCAGGATGGATTGGTGCGCGCCACAAAACAGATTGAATTATGTTGAAATAACATATTTTGGTTGTATAGCTGTACTACAGAAACAGATGAGCTCAATGTGTTTTGTGTCACCTGATTGTCAGCTCTGTAATAAAAAGCAAATATAAATAAATCATTTTTTTATAACAACATTCATACACAGAGCAGACCAATGTGCTTCTCTGGAAGTCAAAGGAAAGGAAAACGGAAAATAAAGCCTTTTGCAGACAGTTCATTAGCTGCTGTAAACAAAACTCTTTTCAGTCCTGATTTAATGGAATCAAGAGTTTCTGCACATTTCAGATTTACAGACAGTTTGTTCCAAAGCAGAGGAGCATAGAAACTTAAATGCTGCCTCGTCTGGTTTGATTCTGGCTCTGGGAATCTGGGTAAGGAGATCTCTGATGACCTGACGGGTCCACATGGTTCATATCTCACCCACAACTCAGAAATCTATACCATCCCAAAACCATTTAATGTTTCTAAAACCAGTAACAGAATTTCACATTCTGTTAAGCTGCTATTTTTGTTGTTTTTGTTTTACAGAGATCAGTGAAGACATTGTTGCACTAATCCAACCTACTGAAAATAGACATTTACAATATAAAGGTAAATTGAATAGATTCAAACCTGCAGTGAATTCAGAATTTTTTCATAACTCTTCACTTTTTCCACATTTTGCAGCCTCATTCAAAATTGTATTAATGAATCTCTGTCCTCAAAACATTGTACACACAAGTACTACATTATGACAATGTGGTACTTGTGGTACATTTATATAAGTATGTACTTTACCTTTACTTTACCTTTACCCTTTACCAATGAAGCTCAAAACTGAAGTGTTTCCTCTGATCATCCTTGAGATGTTTCTACAGGTAAAATGGAGCCACCTGTGGTGAACTCAGTTGACTGGATTGATTTGGAAAGGATCACATCCGTCTATGTAAGGTCCCACAGTTGACCGTGCAGGTCAAAGGTCAAACACCAAGCATGAAATCAAAGGAATTGCCTGTAGACCTCATTCACTGGATTGTTTTGAGGCAGAAATCCAGAGAAAGATCCAAAAACATCTCTGCTGCGTGGAGCTGAACGGCCTCCATCGTTGGTCAGTGGAGGAAATCTGGAGGAAAATGTTGAAACATAAAATGTGGATAAAATGAAGCTCTCTGAATACTTTCCAGATCTGTATGAGATCAAACATTACAGAGTTTTTATCTGTTTCTTCTATTATCAGCATTTTCTTATGCTGATAAAAAAATCAGCATAAGAAAAAAAATCAGTTCTTATCTGTTTTATCAGACAGATAAGAACTGAGAAAAATATCCAACACATTAAAAAGTTAATCACAGCAGTTGGTGTAAATGTAAAGTACATTAGATAAAGAAATATTTGCTCATTTTTATACTATTGATGGATGATCAACATTAATTCCATGCCCAACATTTCTTAGTTCAAACCATAAATTTCAGACATTATTTGAAAATTAAATATTTAAATTAAATTAAATTAAAAATGTGTTAAAGGGGGAAATCATTTCGTGTGTGAGAGCATTTGGAAGTGCAGTGTGTTCATATTTATTTCCTTGCGTGGTTTTCTTACCATCTAATGTTTCAATGCCTGATTGATCTCCTTCATCAAAATCCTCCCCTACAGGAAACAGGAAGGCATGATGTTTTGTCTCCTGTCTTCTGAGTCCCACATTGAATCCCAAACACCAACATGTTGGCATTAAACAAGGAAGGTCCTTCTTGTTGCCAAAGTTTAGAAGGTCTCCAGATTTTTCAGCCTTTATTTTTACTTCCTGTATGGAGGAGAAACAACATAAAACTGACCATTTTTGTGTTTACACATTAAGTTAGGGGATTATTTAAAAGCCTTTATGATTCGTATCCCAACACTCTGTAGATGAACACAGTCTAGTTAACATCCCCCCTTGTTTTATTAGATACTTGATGAGTAAGTTTAGGTTAAAACTGGAACTATTCAGAGGAATACTGTCTCCTCCTCTCTGCATTATTATTCTTCTCACCAGCAGCTCCAAACATATCTGCACTGCATATACCATATACTGCATAATGCATTACAGTCTCTGAAGGCAGCAGCACACTGCAAACTCCTTTCAGATTCCCAAACACTCATTAATATTACACAATGATCAATGTGAAAAAAAGTTCTTTCTTATTCTGTTTTTGATGTGATTAAATTGTTATATTTTAGAGGCTTCAGGGTTTGTTTCCTCCTCTTTTGTCTCTTTCTTTGATATAATGTTTCTGAATTGCTCTTGATCGTCCATTGGCAGGAATGAAGCAACATGCTTCAGTTGAACGTAGGTTCTTTGTTGGCTGGAAAATGTTTTAAATATTATAAAAACACTCTATGCGCATCGAACAACAACAAACTACTTTGTTATCATAAAATAACGTAGACATTTCTTTTGCTTTGACTTTAATGTCCCAATATTTGGAAGCGCGACCAACAGACTGAATGGCTCCCTTTGCGTCCTCCGCTGCCATTACTGAAACAGGTGGACTAAAATTATAAAACAGAGCAGAAAATCAATGCCATCGTTCACGACCCCTTCTTCTGTTCACTGACTGGCCAGATTCCTGAAAAACCAAATTTAGTGGGACAAATCCCAAACGCTTCATAAGATTAAAACTGGTCCTAACAGTCCAGCCAAGGCATATGAACACATGATCCAAACACATTTCAATGGGAGAAGAAAACCCTGTGCATAAACATGTCAAGCGTACAAACAGTGGCTTGTGCTCACTGTCTCTGTCCTCACACACAGCCACTTGGGCCAGAAGAGCACGCATGCTCACCACACTTTTCAGATTTTTGCTTTGAAAAACAGTTTTAAAAAACAATATCTCATTTTTGTTCCACTTTGCAGATCTATTCTAATTTATCTTGGTTTACCATAAAATCTATAAAATACGTTGAAATCTTCAGTTGTAACGCAACATGGGTCAAAGTTCACAGGGTGCAAATACTTGTGTAAAATCAGAACATGATGCATTGCAGTGCATGTTGCTGGTTGATCAGCTTCCAGACAGACAGACATGATGAGAGTTCTAAGTTTTACAGCATTCAGGGACTCAAGAAAAAAAATTTAATAAAATTGACTTTATAATTACCATCCAGATCAACAAAAAACGAGCCAGTTACAACCTTTGGTTAATTGACTGATGCGCTTGCATATTTCTTCACTGTACAGAAAACAAATGATAACTAATATAACTGTCACCAATAATAGTTAACTGATTAATCTACTAATTAGGTTATTTGTTCATTTATCACATGACCAAATGTAAGTGAATAAGCTGTTTCCTGTAAATTTACTTGATCAGAAAATTAGTTTAAATTTGACATCAAATTATTTTCCAACAACGTATAATTTTGCGATTACTTATTTACAATTTCCTGTATATTAAATGTTTTCTTTTATTTTTTTAAGCATTAAATGTGCCGAGAAATTAGGAACTCTTTTCTGCGTAAAGGAGACAAACAGGAAAAAAGAAAGAAAGAAAGAAAGAAAGAAAGAAAGAAAGAAAGAAACAAAGAAAGAAAGAAAGAAAGAAAGGAAAACCCCGCACAGAATCGTTGTGGTGGTTTGGTATGAATTCCAAAAACATGGTTTCATATTTTGGAAGTCGTTCTGTTTTCCAAAAGAAAAAGAAAGAATAAATCTTTCTCCTTCCCCCATGCGCTTCTTCTCGCCGCCTTCCTCTGCGCTGCAGAGCTGCAGTGATGTCAGCCTGCCTGGGTCATTTGAAGGTCAGCAGCCTCGGAAGGGTTCACCCAAAGTTCACTCGCATATATTAGGCAATTCAATCTTTCATTCTCGGTGGCAAAACTAGTTGGAAATGAGCAGCACTGGTGGGACGGATAACCCATTCGTCATCGCGGAGGGGAACGGCTGCTTTTTAAACACCGTTCGCGATTATTTTCTGCTCTTAGAATAATAAAGAAGCTCCGCTCCGAGCAGGCGGCAGCGCGAGCGCTTCAGCCGAGAGCCGGGACGGGGCGATCCGCTGCGAACACGGCGGAGCGGCGCTGGCTATGGAGGAACCCCGTCCGGAGGTCCGCTGCAGCGCGCTGACCGCTCTCGGTGCCAGAGACCCGAGCAGGGGCATCTAGGACAAGCTGCGGGACCAACGTAATTCATGATTCCGGTGCGGGACGGAGGAGAAGAAGAGGAGAGAAATCCGCTGCGTCGAGGAGAAGAAGAAGAAGAAGAGAGGGGGAGAAAAAAAAGAGGAGGAGGGGTGAAGAAGAGGAGTTTGATGGAGTTGTGTGCGTCTATGCCGGCGATTTTCCTGCAGAACGCACACGAGTGAGTGAACAAAGTGGTCATGTTTGACTGCATGGACATGCTGGCCGTGAGTCCCGGGCAGATGCTGGACTTCTACACGTCCAGCCCGTCGTCCTGCATGCTGCAGGAGAAAGCTCTGAAAGCCTGCATCAGCGGACTGGCGCACAGAGAGTGGCAGCACCGGCGGAGCGCACACTGTAGGTCCAACTTCTCATCCTCTCTTCCTGTTGCTGCTGTTGTTGCTTCTGTGACTTAAAGTGAGGCTGAGCTCTTAATGCTGGTGTACCAGTGAACCCGGACTGAGTCATCAGATGACCAACATGTTGCTGTTCAGGGCCTGCTGGTGGGAGAACCAGGGAATGCTTAAAATCAAGTTGCTCTTTAGCTCATTTCCAACACCCTAAAAAAAGAAGAAAAAACGGAAAAACCTCAGTTTATAACCAAACTCACTAAGAGTCTTAAGAGCAACATTAACTTACTTGTCGGGGGGGAAGTTTAGCATGTTGCAGAGAGCAACTCTGAGTCATTTTTCAAGCCTCCATAAATCCCCGGCAGCGGAAGCAGCTCCCTCCCAGCCGCTGATGGATGTCTGGTCTCGGATGAGCTGATCTGTGAGAGCTCCATGCTGGCTGCAGGAATGCAGAGAGTAAACAGGTCCAGAGGCCGGTGGGCCTGCGCGCATGGCAGGAGGGGGTGGGGGTGGGGGGCGAGCCGCGACCTGCGCCCCCTGACACTGATTTAGATAAATGACGCCGCGAACTCCTCAACAAGATTAGTGGCCTGTTATCGGAACAGGATTTTTACAAGGATGATCGATGGGCGGCTGCTTGTTGCTCGGATGAGTCAAGGCCAGTGACATTTTAGGGGGAAACGGGTATTTTTTCTATTAAAACGCTCCGGAAACATTTCTATTCAGTCACATTTTGAATAAAAAAAATCATAGAAGCGATGCAGTTATTTTAGGAGAAAACACGACAATATGTGATATGAATCCCAGCGTCATGCTGACGATATCATTGCGCTTCAGAACCACTTTGCCGTGTTTACTCTGGGCTGACAGCTGCTGCTTCTGGTTTGGGATTTATCCCCATCTGATGACGACTGGCCTCTGGCCGTCATTCCTCTACCAGCCTCCACCCAGGGGGCTCTGCTGCGGAGGGGCTGCTTATCTGCGCTGGGAAAGTGCAAAAGTTCCTGCTGCGACCTTTAACCCGCAGCGGTTAAAGGTCAGGCTCAGGGGGTGAACAGGGAGCCCCTTGGAAATAGGGGCGACTGTGTCCTCCGGTGACGCGGTCTTTGGTTTAGATATGACTTTATTTTAACAATAAAATAATAAAAAACCCACCAATAATAATAATAAGAAAAGCCATGTTACAGCAAATCCAAAAATAAATGTGGGCAGGAAGAAAAGGAAAAAAAAAAAAAATATATATATATATATATATATATATATATATATATATATATATATATATATATATATATATATACTGTACATACCTCAGAAGAAAACAGTTTTTTTTTGGACCTTTAAAAATAACCTGATCTCCACGCAGACTGCTCCGTGGGTTTTCTTCCTCTCCATCTTACAGCCGTTTGAGCTCTTGGTTCAGGTTGGAGTTTCCTGTCTGGTCTTTGGAAATTATTTTTTGTTTTTAATGCTTTTCATTTATTGATGTATTTTTTACATGGTTTGCCAAATTTCACATTGAACCAAATATACACATTTGGAAGTGTTAGACATATTCATAAATTTTGAAGTCTGCATTATGGTTGCAGTGTTTTGTGTGTGTGTGCGTGTGTGTGTGTGTTACCCACAGTAATTCAGTGATTAGTGAGGAACATGATGTTTGGATGGAAAGAATGACCTTTTCTCACAAATTAAATATTTTCCGATATTTTAGTTTTCTATTTGTGGTTTTTAGATGATTCCGTTTTGTCACATTTTCATTTTTATTTCCTGCATAGATTGTTAGAGAGCGTGAGAGGGGCCACTCTCTCCTAGCAGAGAGGATTACTTTTCGACATCCCTCATCTAACTGTTTTAGAGATTTAAATCATTTTTCCACATATCTTTTAATCAGTTATTAATTTAGCAATTTATACTTCAAAGCTCAGTATTAATTATTGTTATTTTACTGTTCTTTATGGAAACTTTTTTAGAGTTCACGTCTTGCAAATGCATTATATGTAGATTTTTTTTTTTAAGATGTAAACTATTATTACAGCAGTTATTTCCTCCTAATTTAACAACCATAAATTTCACAAATATTCATATACATAGTGAAAATACGTAGCGGTGGCTGGAGGCTGTTCAGAATTTCGTACACATTGAGATCAATTTCCAGGATAAATCTATTAGTTTCTCTTTTAGTTTATAAAATAAATATGTTGACATTTATTATTTTATATCTTTTGTTTTTCTAAACTCTAATTATAAAAATGGAACAATTATTTTCAAAAAGTGACAAATAAAATTCTGATATTTTTGGTAAAATTTCTCAAACACACCATGTCTTATAAAAAAACGTCTTCCAAAAGATTCATGTTTGTTGTATTTTTCTTTTTTCACAAGGCATTTCTGTGTTCAAGAAAACAGTTCAGAAAAAAATGTTTGTGGAAAAGAATAATTGTAAAATTGTAGTTGAAGATAAATTCATGACTCCTTTCAGCTGTAAAGCTGTTACTTTAAACACTGACTGACATGTCAGCATTTGACGGAGTAATATTTTTTTTTCCAGCGCAGCAAGGGTTACTCATTGTGGGAAAAAAAAAAAAAATTAACAATAATAAATAAAATTGCAGCTAAAAATAACCATGGTGGCATCTTTCCCTTTATCTGTGAATGCTACCACTTTGGAAAAAATCGAACCAACATTCTTTCCATTTAATTTCTCCTACAATCTGATTGGATGACAAAGTGAAGCCTTTGTCACCATGCAGACCAGTTAGCATAACATTCAGTTACAGTTCTGTAGTGACTATATATTAGTTCCATCCTTGATTCCTAATCCTGTGCAGCAAACCCATCAGCTTATCTGTTTAATTAGTGACTCGTCTTTTTTCACTTATGTCCACAGTTTTATAAAAGCAGGACTCAGAAAGAGCTAAATAGGACAGAAGGAGACGCCGCTGCTCTATTTCTAAAAAGACAAAAGCTCATTTGGTCCCTATAAGCCCTGCATTGACCCCCTGACCTGTCCAACTAGAGAACATTAAACGCCTTCTTGTTTTGTTGGAGTGCGCTCTGTTTTTATCCAGGACTCAGATTGAGAAGCCTCTCAGGGTCACAGGATTGTTGGTTTCTTTGTTTATTTATTAGGGATAATGGAATTCTCCTGGGTGTTAATTAGCAGTCTGACAACAAGCCCACCATTAATGCATTTCCTCATCCAGTTTGGATGTTAATTAAGAATGATCAAGGACCTCCTTAACGTAGATGAAATGGGCTTTGCGGGCTGAAGAATGGCTGCGTCTGATGCTCACACCGTAGCAAGGAGGATGAATGCGATTTAATTGCATCAAAATACACCTAAAGATAAGGCTAAATAAATCAGAGCACCGCTGTCTGTGATGCTGCATGGGGATGAATATAGTACAAGTGATGTGTGTGATGGGATAATTGGAGCTTTTTTTTTGTCTTCGAGGCTTAAGCGTCTCTGATGTGGACATGAGAGACCATTAGCACAGCTTGCTCACCACGCTAATTTAGTGGGTGTGTGAAATGAAAGGCGGACGGGGAGAAATAAAAGTCGTGTTCTGCGGTGAAATGAAACGAGAGCTGTCTGGTGCTGGCCGTGTTTAATCAACATGATTAGGATGGCATTGGGGTCCCACCAGGGTTATTTAATGATACTGTGTATCGCATCTAGAATCCTGCCTTTTTTTGTATATCAAACACCAACAGGCTTTAGATAAATGCATATCTTCAAAGTTCAGAACAATCACAGAGATTCATCCATGAGCTTCTCGCTGCCTTTCATGTCACAGAAACCTTAAATAGTAGCCCGGTGTGACCTTCTCCTGTACTTTAACAGGGCTTGATGGGAACAGTTCCTGCTTTCAAAAGGCAAGTTTTGATATGGATTCATGCCCAGGGCGTCCTTACATTGATAGTGTCACAAACACGCATAAAAAAAACATCTGTCAAATAAACACCAAACAACATCTGTGTCACTTGTTTTCATGCTGCGGAATGTAAGTATTGAAATAAAAGAAAAGGTTAATATATATATATATATATATATATATATATATATATATATATATATATATATATATATATATATATATATCGAGCCGGAACCTTTATTGAGTGTTTCTGGGACACTCATAAACCTGACGCACGATGGATTACTTCTTTCGGCCCACTGGGGGTTCATTTTTGCTACATGAATGATTTGATTGGACACTGGAAAAGACTATTATTGTGTTCAACTTGTGCTAAAAGGATTTAGCCAAGTAGTGAAGCTATTCAAACCTAAAATAGCATCTGAAAGCTAAACATGTAGCAGCTAATGCTAATGTCAGCGTTTACAGTCCACATTCCTAAAGACGTTCCATGAATGATCAGCACTTCCTGAAACTCTGGAAAAATGAATAGATAGAATAACATATTGATCTAATCTGATGGTGGAAGAACCCAAAGAACAGCACAAAACAATAAATATCTTTGTTGTTGAGCTACGGTATATCTCTTCTATGATTTAGCAGCAAAAAGGTTTTTTGAACTGTCGATGTATAGTTTTTGATTAAAATGTGATTAATTCATTACAGACCCGGCAATGAACTAAATTAAAAATTTTAAATCTCTAAAAACAATTCTTAATCTTCTATGCAATTTTAATCTTGATTAATCATATTTTATTGCATAAAAATAATGTTTTCATTTAAATGGATTTTAGTGGATGACCGAATCAAACAATAGACAAGGCATGAATATTGTAAAGCAGAGCTCTACTAATCTTTGAAAAGAAAATGCATTTAATTGCTTTTAAGTTCAAAAGAGTAGGAAAAAAAACCTTGCCAAAACGGAACAGACCTAAAAATTAAAGTGAATTGCAAAAAAATTCATTTTAATTTTATTTATATATATATATATATATATATATATACATATATATAATAAAAACATAAAGTACAATTTCTACTTCTTTACTTTTCTGATATTTAACCAGATGTATCAATAGTCATTTGACAGAACACTGAGTCCCAGCAATCAGTAGAGTGGGAATGGAAAACAGGTGAAACCAGAATTATCAGTGTATGTATTTAAGCCACATACATTGTGAAGTTGAATGCTATCATAATTAAGAAAAGTGAAGAAAAATCATCCCTCACTGACACCACTGAGAACCAAAATATGAAATTAGATTTTCTCCCAAATACTTTTCTGCTGTACCCAAAGCGCCTAGCTTAGTGAGAGAAGATGTTCTTTCATTCCTTTAAGGCCACAAACACCAGTGGACTCTAAAGAATCAACTTCATTTCAGCAGTCGGATTCTTTGTGCCTCTCCTGAACTGCCCACCTCTTCATCTTCTGCTTGTTTCACCATTTGAACTTCCTGGTCACCTTTATGAAAACACCTGAGGTGGTTTCACCTGATGAGCTGGCTGCAGAGTGTTGGCTTAACCCTGATGTTTCAGTTTCTGCTGACTTGCTGTAGTGTTAAACTATGGCTCAGACCGTGAATCTGATAACTGAATGCGGGTGCATTTTTTAACCTGAATAACTTGTCCGATTTTTTCTTCAGGTAAATCTTGACTGGAATTAAGTGAAAATGACATGAAACATATATTTTTTCTTGGACAAACCCCATGAATGTATCATTAACTCTGTGCACTCAGACTTTCTTTCCCATAGAAGTGATCCTGAGCCAGTGTCTTGTGTTTTTTTTACGTTTGGCTTCTGTCTTCTTAAACCCCCAGTCTGTCATGGCAAACAGACTCTCACAAGGAGTTGTATTGACCGAATATTTTCTATTTTTGACAATTGTTTTTGAAAATTGGTGATGAAAAAATCTAAAAGCCATCCGCCATTTTTGACAGATTATAATTCACACAGCTGACTTCAACTTTACACAGAGTGCATCGCAGAGGTCACTAAATCAATCAATCAATCAATCAAAAAAGAAAAATGAAAATCCCATCTGAGTAAATTCTCTGACCTGAAGTCAATGCATCTCGCTATCCAGGTGCTAACAGCGTGTTGAAGAGTTATGGGCAGGTAGGTTTGAAGCATGTCTGGTCAGTATGACCACTGCTGTAGGATTTCTTCATTCAGAGCGTAATGTTTCCTTCCATTGGAGAAATGTTCCCTGATTTTACAAGGTTAGCTGAAGTGGCCCTTGTAATTCCAGGTTCCAAAACAGCATGAAAACCATGAGACATTTGGTTACACGCACGCTGTGCAATTCAGGTCCATCCAGACCAGGAGGAAGTTGTGAGACAGTCGGTGAATCATTCATAATTCAAGGGCAATCGTTTAATTTGATTGTTTATTTGCAGTTACTGAGGCCAGTCAGTGGATTTTGTCACTGTAGATGTCTAATGGCACCATGTGGATTCTCTGTTCAGCGTGTTGAATATTAATTAAACCAAATGAAAATTAAAAGCACTTGAAAATGTCATTATTTATCATTAAAAAAATTGATGGGTAAAAATAGATTATGACAAGATATTATTGATCCAATCAAAATGACCAGTATGAGTGTGTCACTCAGTCATGCTGGTTCCTGCTTCCTGTTAAGAAGAAGTAGTTCCTGACCATTGTCACCACATGCTCACTCTGGAGGAAGGATTGCTGTCAATGACTTAATGCGAGTCTCAGCTTCCTTACATTGATCAAATGTTTGCATGATTAACTAAATTATTCTGTCATCTGTTGCATTTACAGTCAGCTTAGTGTCACTGATTCTAATCATAGTGGTATGAATTTGATTTATTGTGTATTTATGTATAATTGGAAGTAAATTGAACCCATTTTTTTCGGTGAATTAGTGCTACTTCAGTAAACTGATCTGAATTAAACCAGATTTTCTCTTTGCCCCAATTTTTGCTCCCCTCATTACATGAAGTCAAATGACTCTTAGCTCTTCATTATTTCCATGTTGTGTGAGCTTGAATGTTAAATCCTCCCTCTCTGTGAAATGTGTTTGTGGAGTAAAACTGTTTGTAATTTGGTGTGCTTCGGATGAACTTTGACCGTTTCCTTTGACTGTGACTGCTGGATGTGAGCGGCGCTCCTGCAGAGAAGACACTTGTAAACTGAACCAAGTGTCAGCTACAGGGAGAACGAAGTGCACTGAGTAATATTCCTCTAATCCTCTCTGGCTATGCCCACCAGTTCACACTCAGATTACCAAAGCTCTCTGCTCAACACAAACCAAATAAATTGATACCCTGAGGAGCTTCAGGAAAGGCCTCCCTTCCTCTTTTCATCAACCCCCCCACCCCTGTCCACACACACTCTCCTTTTTCTTCTCCTGCTTCTGGCAATCTGTTAATTTGTCAGGTTTAACTCAATCATGCGATTTATAATTTCTTTGAATTTCTATTTCATTTAAATTAAAGTCAGTGTTGGATTTAAAGCACACTTGTCCCGCCATTATCTGCAGCAGAAGAGCAGCTTTGTCCTAATTTCCGAAGTGGCGTCGTTGTGTTAAATTGCCTGTGTGCAGCGACAGACTTTGCTTCAGGTTCTTTGCCATCTGTTGGTCATGTGGAGCATGTGGGCACAGCTTTACATGTCACTGGTTTTCTGACTTGGAGAATGAGATACAGTAGAAGCACACAGAGGACAAAGAGAGGACAGCGTAGGACAACCGACAACTTTTATGTACGTTAGTGTTGAAACTATTTCATGTAGTTTAGTAAAAAGAGAGTACAGGAAAAATGGAAAATCTGCCAGACTGTCAGTGTTCAAATCGCCTACTGGGATAAAGTTTGAATAGCTTGACTCACTGATGACCTTCTCTTCTCCGGCTTAATACAGTTTAGAAAATCCACAATGCAAAACAAATAAATAAATAAAGGAATTACACAATACAGAACAATATTTAAATTGTTTTGATGTAAACTATCTCTGCCCAGACAAAAAGCCTCTTTTTTTTTTTTTAAAGCAAAGCAATTTCTCTGAGGAACGAAAGAGGCTTTTTGTGGTGGCAGTGGGGGCAAAAGAAGAAAAGGTTATTGAAGTAGATGGAAAAAATGTGAGCCTTCGCAGTGTTTGCCGATTGAATAAATCACAGGGGAAACCAGCTGCGGCTGCCGCTCTGCTACCGGTGGGCAGAGGTCCGTCTTCTCTTAGCTCCAGGGCCGCTCTCTGGCCTGGGCCGAGCCAATCAGAGGGGCTCTTGGAGGTGTGTATTGCTGCGGTGCTTCTCTCAGAACAATGGCAGCAGCATCGGTTCAGTGACAGGGTCAGAGCCAGACTCTCTAACATTTAAAGATTCTTTCTGCAGTGCTTCAAATAAGCCAAAGTCAAAGTTTATCCACCAACTGGAGTAGACAGAATATCTACTGTGGATCCAGTTTTTCTCTGAAAATGTAATGCAAGGCAGGAAGTGGGCAAGGAGGCCTGTTTTGTTAACCGTGTCATGTGACACTGCAACTCTTCCTCCAAGAAACTGAAAGTGGGTTAATGCAGTGCATTGTGGGATTAATAGTTTCTATTCAAGTCTCTTTTTTTCTCTGTATTTATTTCAGTCCTTCATGGCTGGTCCCAGCAGTTTCCACTCAGGAATTTGTAGCTGTGGCTTTTTTAAAGTCATGGTATCTCAGCCCATGGCAGGCGTAGATGTTGCTGCTGCTCTGCAGATTATTCCTACATTGGTAGATAATCTTGCAACATCTCTTCTCTCACTGCTGTTTTTCAAGCATATAGGAACCACAAAATTATTATAAAAAGATCCACAGGAGTTTGTTGACTAGTTTTAACTAAACTTTTCCTATTACTTCACAACACTTAAAACAATTTTGATATGCAGTGACATGCTGTGACATCCACAGCATGTCATGCAGTGTTGTGCAGTGACATTCTGTGACATATCATGTCACTGCATGACACTGCATGTTATGCAGTGACATGACATGCAGTGACATAACATGCAGTGTTATGTCACTGCATGTTATGTCACTGCATGTCCTCTAACCTCTCTGATTATTTATTAATTATCATACAACATCAATTTATTGGTCCTGTCAACAAATCACACCATTCACTCCTGAAGATGTTAAACTGTTGGGCACACTCTCACAGGATTTCAGACAGCTGCTACTCCTTTAAAGATTGGCAGCTGTCTTAAGTGTTTTTTTAATTCTCCACAATCTTTCTCACTGGAGAGTGACGGACTTCAATATTCATGAATAGTTTTATTAGCCTTCCCAGCATGATGAGTATCACCAGTTGCTTCTCCAGCGTTTGTGTTAAAACATCGGTATCCACCCGACCAGCCAGCTGTCCAACTGCTTTGTAGAGCCAACTGCTTTGTAGAGGTGAAATATGTTTAGTGAAATATCCTCCAAGAGGAATCTGGTGTTTGTTTTTGCACCATTAAGGTTAGCTTCACATCATTTTGGAGCCTGGAAATGGCTGGAACATTTTATTACACCCCAATATGTTAAACATCTGAAATAAAAGATGGTCCACATCCTTTTGACTATCAAATATGCACAACAAAAGCCAGTGTCTGCAGTGGATCACCAAGCAGCTGGTGCTCCAGTGTATTGACCAATCAGGATGGCTTCTTTCTCTAGGCTTTCCCCACATTCAGCCCGGCCTCTGGCAGGGAGTGTGTGCTTTCCTGTCCGACCCCACCGGAAGGTTCATCCAGAGGCTACGAGTTCAAGAACCGCTGCAGCCACACATTTTTCTCTGCCTGCTCTAAAAAAAAAAAAGAAAAGCCAGACTAGTTGCTCATGCTTGTCTGTCACCAGTCTTTCTTTGTCTGATACAGCTTTCTGTGTGTTAACATGCAGCGAAGTCAACTCAAAGTTTAATCACCCAGAAAATGGAAAAAGGCTCCCTTCACCTGATATAGCCCATACAGGTACCCAATGACCATACACACACACATGCACACACACATACCTGCATACGCATGTCCACGCACGCACACAAGGTGCTGCAACACACTTGTGTGACCCATCTGTCTGCAGGTGGCCATGCTACCTTTTAGAGGCAGCCATCAGCTTCAAATAGGCAGCCCGTCTTTATTGTCGCCCTGCCTCTCGTCAGCGTGGAACCACCCAGCCGTTACAAATGCACCAGAGGAATATCAGCAGCCAAAAGTATTTTTCCTCTGGATGTATGTTAAAGTGCCTGCACCACCTGGTGAAGGCTAATGCATATTGCTGATGTGTGCTGTTGGCCATTCATCATCAACACCATATGTTCACACCCTGTTACATTTACATGTCAGAAAGGAGATAAACTTTGGATCTGAGTTTGTGAAGAGCGTACACTTTTCTGTCTCCTGCTTGTCTTAAATCTTGATCAGACTAACAAGAGGAAATGTGTGACTGCAAAACAATTATTAAGTTGTGCCTTTTGAGACCATTTGTGTGTTCATTAACCTGCACTTAACACAATTTCCTTTTTAAAAGATACTTGCAAAATGGCTTGATGATTAGAAATTTGTCTTTTCATGTGGTGGTATGTATGTTTAGCTTTGGCTTGGGTTCCAAGTGAAGTCTCTGATTTGATTTTTGTTTCATTTTCTTACTTTGTGGGACTGTAGGACTGTGGGACAATTACACACTGAAATTGTCCTACAGGACTACACACGTAGTTGTGTATTCTGGGGTACACAACTACCCCAAAAGGTTTTGATTATTTTGGGCAAATTCATTGTTTTTAAGTCTTACACAAACTTTGTTCAGATGATTGTCAAACAGGATCCTACCGTAATCTGTAGGAAGACTAGAGTTTACTTTTTGGTCCGTATCAGACTTTGATTACGCATTCACACCTCCTCAAGCAAACCAGACTTTCTAGGCAAATGAACTGGAGTTTGATTATAGCGGACCAAACAGGGCTGGTGTGAATGCATCCTTTTTCTGCAACTGCTGCAGAGAAATGTCATTAATCTGACCCTGCAGATCCAACTTCTCTCAAAGCAAATGTTGAGAAAGACTCAGGTGTCATTTAATTCCATTTAACCACAGTAGTTCACTTACTTCTCAATCTTTTACCATAGGACAGCATTTAGACTCCCAGTTACACTGATGTGACTTTTTAGAGCTTCACTTGTTCCAAAGTTGCACATTTGACACACACAGAGTGAATGTAGGCGGAGATCAGATTAAATTAGCAGAGGAGTCCATATTGGGAAAAGGATACAATAATTCTTAAAGTTTCTTCCTTGTCATCAGTAACTGGGTTCACTCTGAAGTATGGAAGAATGTAATCTAATCTGTTCAGAGGTGCTTGGAAGACTGAAAGGTTGTGTTTGAATGGAGAGATCTCTGCAAATATTTAGTGCTAATTATGAAATTACTTCAATCTGCTATATTCAATGGGCTTGGTGTCAGACTGAACATGCAGCACAGAGTCCTCTTCTTGTTTAGATTCAGTCATAACCTTAGGTAGTCAGTTGGTTGTGTGTTGGATGACTGTATTTTGTGTTTTTATGATGTAAAGCATTTTGAACTTCTTTGTCGATGAAATGTGCTATACATATAAACTTGGTTGATTGATACTATTTATGTCATGTCTGTTTACACTCAGGATCTATATGCTGACATCTGCTCACATAAAAATGTAAAGAAAACTTTCACAAAGAGATTTTGATGAAAACAACAATAGAATTAGTGCTCAGTCAGGGTGTTCCTGCTAAAGTACTTCCAGCGTTCAACCAGAGCTCCTGCTAGAGCCTGATTTTATTAAAGCTACTGTATGTAACTTTGCTAAAAATATATATTTTGTTCCATATTTTTGTTATACTGACATTATGACAGTATGGTATGAGACCAGTAATCTATGAAAAGATTGAGTTCCTCCACCTCCTCCTTGTGCTCCCAGTCCTGTCTGAATAAACTCACCGCTCCCGGTCAAAAACAACCAATCAGAGCCAAGAGGAAGGTTATAGTGTCATCAGTCATGCTTGTGTACCTGCTGCTTAAGGCAGAGAAACAGCTTACTGTCCCAGGAAAACTCATCACTCACCATCATCAGTTGCTATTCTGTCAAGTCTAAGTATTTGTTAGGAAGATGCTGTAGCATAGCAGAGAGTAAGAGAGAGAGGGGCTGGGGTGCACAGGCTTGATTGACAGCAATAAGACCCTCCTCCTAGCTCTGATTGGTTGTTTCTAGTTAGCACTGGGAGTCAGAGCAGCTTGATCTTTGATTTTCTTGACAGAGTGACAGTTTTAACAAATACTCTCTAACTAAGTGATACTTTGGGTCAGGGTAGTTTGAAGAAATATTGAAACCGATTTCAGAACATTTTCACTGCTATTCTTTGAAGATGATTGAATCAACAATAAGAAAATTATTTATTTAGATGTGGTGGCATGTAGGAGATATTCAGAAGTCCATACATGAAATCATGTGGTCCTGATATGCCCACTAGTATTGTTTCTGAAATAAAATAACTTGAAAGCTACAAGTTGGTTTTGGTGCTTAAACTATTCCGAGTCACATAACTCTACACTTCAGTGGAGTTGAACTACTGAGACAGGAGAAAGCGTAACGGCCTTTTTTATGTCTTCACATAAAAAGTACAATTTACCGGAACAAGAGCACACTGGAGCAACAGCCACAGATGAACTGCAAAGTTGTCCTAACAAGTACTGCACGACACATTTTCTAAAATATTGCACAGAGAATTTATTTTTCATCCCATTTGTGTTGTATGAAGAGAAAACAATTTTGTCAACAAAGTCTTGTTTTGCCTTCAAGTTGAAAATGAAAAGGTCCGTTTTTGGTTTCTAGAACCCTAACTGAGTTATTTAGTCATTTGAGCAGAATCCTTCTCATCCTCCTCTCGTTTGCTCTCCCTGCAGCCATCGAAACGCAGAGCACCAGTTCTGAGGAGTTGGTCCCCAGCCCGCCATCGCCGCCGCCTCCGCCCAGAGTCTACAAGCCCTGCTTCGTCTGCCAGGACAAATCCTCTGGATATCACTATGGAGTCAGTGCGTGTGAGGGCTGCAAGGTAGGACTGGCCTGCTGCAACACACATCAACAAGCTGTGTATGTTCAAAGCCTGTGTTGTCTCTTCATTACCACACTGACATAACATAGACATGAAGAGCTGTAGAGTCGTCACTTCATTTTAACCCAAATAGTTTTGTAAAACCTGCTCATACTGTCTAGTGAGGGTTGTAAATTACAACTGCTATTCTTTAAAGATGATGAGTGAGGGTTTACAACCCTCAATTACAACCCTCACTAGAAGCTGAGCTTCCAGCTCACAGAGCAGCTCTCCCCTGCCTTCTACACTCAACTCCTTCAGACTAGCCAGCAGCAATCAGCAAACACCTGTTGGAACTGAGCATCTGCTCAACTCATTGTACGTCTCTGTGTAAACCTCCGAAGAAGAGTTGTAAACGGCATAATGAATGAGCATTGATGACCACAAACCAGCATTCTCAGTTTACATCTGACTCGCCCTGCGATCTACCACATCTCTCAAATAACATGAGATTTAACCTTTAAAAAAAGCATATAATCATTACTTTTGGTACTAAAAATTAAACTTTTAACTAAACACAGATAAGATATTTGAATTACTTGTGAATTATACTTAGAATGTATAAAACTTTCTTAAATGTGCAGGCATAAAACTGGGTCTTATTAACAAATCTGTTTACATGGTTCTTATTTTTAGGAAAGGCCTGCTTTGCTTTTAAATTTGATCCAGAAAATCTGATTCATTTTGATACTTTAGTTCCACTCCTCACTGCAGTTCCTTCACAGAATTTACCAATCTGCTCCTACTTTCAGTAGTTGTTGCTAGGAAACTGTATATTTAAACATCCCCTTAAAAAATATTCATACAACTTAACCTTGTCCCATTTTCTCACATTACAAAAAGAAACTTCACATTTTATTGGGATTTTTGTAACTGACCAACACACGGCCGTACACAGAAGGATGGTCAATTATTTTCACCAGTTTTACATGAAAACATTTGAAAAGTGGGTTTGTATTTTTGTGTAATTCCAGAATCAATACAACAGCCTTTTAGCACACCTATCAAAAAATGTACTAATTCCACTGGCAGATTTTTTTTTTTTACTTATGACATGGAAAGTTTTGTTAAAAGTGAAAAAAAGCTGCTAGTTGAACTAGTACTAAAAAATACATATTAAAGAATCATGGACTTAAAACAAGCTCTTGTGTTTTGCTGAAACATTACTGTATAAGTTAGTTTTGTAGAATCTAGAAAAAGAAAACTTTTTGGTTTTGTGTTTTTTCAGTGTTGACTTGGAATCTGGTTGTATGATTGGATTGAAAAGGAAGTTTACTGTGAATTGGAGTTAATTAAATTAACTGAGTGGAACTGCATTAAATTGAAAATGATAAGGCAGCATGTCAGATTCGTGTGTACAGGAAGTGAGTGGTGTATTCCAGGTACTTAGTTCCTGGATGGTTGGCTGCTGCTATTCTCCTGTGCAGTTGGACTCAGATGTGTGTAAGTGAAGCAGAGGAATGTCAGGAATCCTCTGGAGGTTTTGGCCCAGGGGGAGGTGGTGATCTGCTCACTCATCGCTCTCTGGGTCAAGTCAAGCTTTTGGTGTTCCATTAGAAGCCAGCAACAGTCACAAAGGTCTGCCATGACCTCTGACCTCGCGGAAGTGTTCAGGGTGAGTGACAAACAGCACGCTGGACACATTCTGTACAGATATGTACATGATCATCACATGGCTGTGGTCGAGTCCATTTTATGGCAGATAGTGAATCCAGTTCATCTAATGGAAAGTTTCTGATGAAACAAACATGCTGCTGGATGATGCTGATGTGGGGAAAAAAAGCATACATAAAATATTTTGGATTTGATTTATGTGACATTCTGTTGTAAAAGGAGAATGTTTTCATCTCTGTGTCTCCCTGGTGAAGCCATTGTTGTGTGTTGTGCCGGGGCCGAGGCCTTTCTGTTGAGCAGAAGCAGCTGAGCGTTCTGTACAGCTGTAGGCTTTTACACAACAAAAGGAGCCTTTTACTCCCCGGTGAATGTGCCAATTAAAGCCAGAAATAGACCAAAGGCAGAGTGGGGGCTTCATCTGTGTGCATGTAGAGGACCTGTTGAAGAAAGCTCAGACACATATAGTGATATCTGCCAAGCTGTGGAATAAACTCCTCCACTGATCAGTGTTCAAACATTACATCATGTTCAGTACATTCATTGTGGAAGGTCAGGCAAAGAGCCACTTCAGTTCTTCCTAAAATGTTTTGAATCACTTGAATGAGGGAAGTCTTCTGCTCCAAGGATGCGCATATTTGTGTTTTATCTTAGATTCTTCTCATATTTATATACATTTATATTTTAAGCTCTATTGATATTCACCCAATCACTCATTCAGGTTTGATCAGTTTTATTGCTTGTTCAAGCCTTGAAAATGACCACAATCTTTAATAAAATAGCAAAACTGTAGTGTTTGTGATCATAACATTGAATAAATGAAAACATTGTAAAGATACACTAACAGGGATTTTCTCCCATTCTATCCTCTTTTCTTAAGAGGAGTTCCTCATTAAAACTTACTTTTATTTAGGACCTTACATTTTTGTAGAGGTGTAGCAGAGATTGGATCAGTGGAACAAAACTTGTTTTTAAGCAACATTTGAATTTTAGTTTTACTTCTCAACAGTTTGTGCATGTTTGATGCACATTAAACATGAGAAAAACATGTTGGATGTGCATTACGAGTCATTTTTGGTCCTGTATCTGGAATGTGATTTAAGAACTTTTTAAACCACATTTTATGTTACATTTCACTGTAACTTTGTTGACAGCTATGAAAATTTTGTAATGATAGAAAAGGAGAAGTTTGAAGAAAAAAAACTTATATTATTCAAAAGTCAATTAATTATACCATAAGCAACAAAACATCAATCAACCATCCACATCAAATAAAAATCAAACTACATTTTATTTTTATAGCACATTTCAGCAACAAAGGCAGTTCAAAGTGTTTTACATCATAAAAACAAACAGAAACAATTGAAACATTACATTTTTCTGTCATTACACATCAAATTACATGCAGCCATACACATGTTGCATGTATATGTACATGCATGTTTCTGCGTCTTGCATGAAAACTTGTATGCATACGGAGACACCACTGGTTCATTCTGTTTATGGGATTTCTTGATTCTCTAGGTTTGACAGTACGGTAATTTCCCACAAACAGACAACTTTGTCTTTTTGCAGGATATGTTGCTTTGTACTCTGAGCCCCCATACCCTGGAAATTTGTGCCACCAACAGCACATCATAAGAGTACCAGGCCTGCTGATGGATTTGTGAGTGAGCCTCTGGTGTTTCTTGTCAAAGTCACTCCAACTGTTGAGAACAACTGAAGGAAATCATGGGTGGCTGAGCAGACATGCCCAGAGCCACTGAACTGCTCTCTAAATTCATTGCGTGTGTACAGACTCATAAGCACTGAAAAATGTCTGTGTTTTTGATCCTGGCAAGTGTCATTTAGTGTGTTGCCCAGCCTCAGCTGATGTGTTTTGTTGGACAGAGCTCATTTGAATTGTTAAAACAGAGTCATGGCATATGGACCTCCAGAAGCACATGCATATGCAAAAGATGACAGTCTCATCTGTGTTGACCCAAAGTCAAGCAAATCTTACAAAGTCAAGACAGACTTCAAATTGTTTCCAACCCTCACCCTTAGTTCTGACAAGAGACAGAACTTCCTTTGGAAAACCACAAACTTCTTTTAACAGAGTGGAACAGTTCATTCAGCCTTCCTGTTATCAGATGCTCTCTCTCTCTCTGGCCGCCTGACTGAGCCACACACACACGCCCACACACACATCTTGACATGTTGTAGAAAACACTTCCTTCTTCTTTTTCTATGTGCTTCCTCTGACTGGCTTCTTAAGCAGTTCACAGAAGTTGAACATTTCTAACTTCACTCATTTTCCCTCAGTAACACCAAAGACTGTTATGATGAGCCCAAACTGGTTATACTTAGAGATCCTACAGCAGCATGACCTGGAAGACACCATCAGTTGTTGGCTAGCTCTGCTAATCCACCTCATTTGCTTTTGCCGCTCCTCTTTCAATCTATGTCTGTCTAGGACGCCCGGCAGGGTTAATTCTCTTTACCCGCATTGAACAGTAAAAGTGAGTACGCTTCTGCTGTTTTCTCAATAAAAAATTGGCATACATAAGACAGAAAAACCCAGCTCATCTCTGGAGCCTTTCTATAGAGAGCAGTGCAAGTTGCAGCTGAATCTCTCAAAAATATTTTAAAACTCAGCACCAGCAGCGGCTGCTTAGCATGGATTTCATCACAATAATTCTCCTGGCAGAAAGAAAAGCAAACCTAAGCATTTCTTTCACCTTTCAGTTAGCAAGCAGGACATGTTTGTAGTGAAGGTGCAAAGCTTCACGTTGCTTTTCCTGCACTTCTCTGCTAAACTAAGGAATAAGAGAAACCAGAGCAGGTATAAGTCTCCAGTAAATCTGTCTTCGTTAGTGGAGCAGTATGGGCAGTGACGTCGTGGGACTAGTTTGCATAAGATGTCCAGAGAGGAGGGCGTGATTCGGCACGCGTGTCGCTCGCGCTGACAGCTCTCAAAGCATGAAGACAAAACTCTGAGCCGTGAATTCTCCTCCCCTCTCTCTCCTCTTCTTGTTGGGTCCCGAGGTGTCGACTCAGTGGGATTAGCTTGATGGAACTGGTTTGACAAGCGAGGGACCACAACCCCTGTGAATGAGCTCAGCATTCTGAATGCTCACACTGGCTGACACACTGTTGTGTTTCTGAACTCCCAGCGCTGTCTGCTCCTCTTTTCTCCCCAAAGCCACACACAGGGATGGAATGTTGGGGGAAGTTTAACAATTCGGATCGCTTCAGCGGCTCTATTAAGTTGTTGCGCACATATTTTTTCATGCTGCTATAGAAACTCATTTCTATTGTTTCACTGTTTCGGTTTGGTCTGAGCATGACGTGCCCTTTACTTGGAGAGTCGTGGATGCTCAAGCTTGACCCTGACAATTTAATGGACAGGACTGGACTGTGCTGCAAATTGCACAGGCTGTAGAGCATTTTGTCATACTGGCTGCAAATGCCCATGCATTCTAAGGTGAGAATAAAAATAGAGATTTTAGGAGGAATGATTTAGAAAACTTCTTACTTAATGTTTGGTTCTCTTTCAATTTTTTCAATGTTTTTCCACAGCCTCCCACTATTACTCTCACAGCAGCTCTGTCAGTGGCACGGCTCCCAGTTTAAGGATGGATTCACACCAGCCCAGTTTAGTTCACTTTAACCCAACTCCAGTCCGTTTGCCCAGAAAGTCCAGGAAGATCTGGTTCACCTAAAAGTCTGCGTCTCATTCTGGTCTTTTCTTTGTAAAAGGAGCATGACACACACTCCACCCTCAAACACACACACCCGACCTCCATCCTTGTCACAGGGTATTTTGCAGATTGCATGTTGTTTTAGGTCTCCTGCTGACAAACACACAAACAATGCTAAAAATATATTCCACTTGGTGTAATAATGAATAATGCAGGATGTTTTGGAGGCGATAGCAAGACTGCTTCTGCAAGATGTTTCTTCTGTACCACATAGTTTATTAGTATTAGTCATTAATCAGAAATGAATATCTTCTGTTGTGCTTGTTTGTGGCTGAGCGATCGCACGCAGCAGCCTCCGAGTCCTGTGCCCTCCTCATATCCTTGTTTCCTTCCTGCCACCAGCTGGTGGCACAGAGTGCTGATGACAGAGATCCCGCTTCAGCTGACAGTTTAGTGCAGAGAAAGAAAATTGTCGCTCCATCTTTCTCATCCTGCGACCATAATCTATACGGCTCTCCTCGGTGCACACTTCATGGTGGGATTTGTCATCTCTGTGCAACAAAAAAGGCCTGGACTAACAGAGGAAAATCAAACGTAGAAGGTCAGTGTGGCAGAGGCTGAGGGGGGGAGGATGTATTACAAAGTGATATTCTTCTACTCTCTCTAGACCGATGTTTGCTGCTCCATTGATGAACTTACTTCATATTTCAGTTCATTGGTTAATGAACAGAAGAAATCATACAACTTTACTTAACTCAGACAAGGTCAATGAAATGGAGAAGAAATAGGAGGACAGAGTATAAAACAAATATATTCAGCCTGACTTGGGGCTTGTAGTCATCCAAGCTCAGTGTTTCCATGCTATTGAATATATTTGTTCTAAATATGCCAGGAAGTTTATTTAGAATTGTAATAATTTAGACACATCTCAGTAAATTAGAAAATCTATTGTAATGACGCTCAGATTGAAAGTACCTTTTGCAAATAAAACCTTTCAGAAGGTAATAAATATACTTTTCACTAAGCCCACAATTCTGTATAAAAAGTGTTTTTTATTTGTCTGATAATATTCTAATGACTGGCGTAACCCAAATCTTAACCACTTTTTCTTACTGTAGTCTTATAAGTAGTTTCTAGGAAAATAATATTAATCATCAAAGCAAACATAAAAATGTCTCCAGAGCAACAATGGATCAACACGGGTGAAAAACGTCTTGTGGCAAAAGGCTCTTGGTCATGCCCCAAAACTGGAAACAGTCACAACAACAAAGGTACTAAATGGTCAACTATGGCGTGGGTGTGTGTCTGTGTATGCACTCCTCCACAGTGAGGAGGAGAGCATAGTTTCTTTCACAAAACACTTAATTCTCCTTCTTCGCGTGACAGCAGCAGGCTGACGCAGCGTGGGGGTTGAGCTGTTGACCTACTGCTGTTATTCCTTACAGCGGCGAAACGGATAGTCAGAACAACGCTGAGCTCTGACTGCAGAGCTCCACTCTGGTCCTGTCAGGTTGGGGATGTCAGCTTCATTAATGGAAGCATGTCTTTATGGGATGTGTTCTGCCTTTTTACCAGGAGGTTCCATCATATAACCGCCTTTACGTATCACTTGGATTTTTAATGTATTTGTAAACCAACAGCAGAACAAACCATGTTATGCTTAGATGGAGGGGAAGAGAAAAAAACACAAGGCTGGAATAATTATAAGGAGAAGACGGGATCCAAAAGGCACACTGCAAAAACAAAACCTTATCAAATGTTATTGGTTGAGTTTCTAGTGCAAATATCTTGAAATAAGACAAAACTGTTACAACTAACTTTTCTGTAAGATACAGAAGTTTGTTTTAAAGTGGATTTATCATGCTTTTAAATCCTTCCTTTTCACATGTTTTTTTTTTTTCTTTCGAAAATTTTTATTGTTACTGTAAGCATTTAAAAACATTACATTATTGCAATCATACAGAAACTTTCAAAAACTTCCTTTTCACATGTAAGTCATTCACTTGTGATCTATATAAAGTAGAACTGCAATGCTTTGGTCTGAATTTCTGGTTATTGTAGCTCCACAGACCCTGGTTTACCTCTGATCTGAGGCTCTTTCTAGAGCAACTTGTTTTAGAGCAACTTGTTTTAGAGCAACTTGTTTTAGTGCAACTTGTTTTGCTGCGTTTTTTAAATGTTAATGAGACATTTTATGGTTTACCAGTTAGATTTTAGGATTTATTTTGTAGCAGTGGAAAGAATATCACAATGTACTGCAGTGAAAGAAATATAAACAAGTTAAAAAGCAAATTTTTCCGCAGGACCTCTGGAGATGGGTACCAGCACCTGAGGATAAATGTGTTGGTTGGTTGGATGGATGGATGGATGGATTTTTCCATCAAAGTGACTCAGATTTGCATAAGATTTCCCCTTATAATTACCTAACTGAGTAATAATTTTGGCCTTTAATATATATAAATGACTAATTGTTTACTTGCATATCTACATATTTTTAATTTTAGATGTCAAGAACAACCTGTTCTGAAGAGGAACATTGTTTAAAAACCTGTAAATATAATATGAAACAGACATGAGGGGGATGAAGGTAAGAAAGGATGACCAGCCTCCTCCTCTCTTCTTCTTCTCTCACAGCACTGAAAAAAAAATCACAATAAAGATCATAAAGCATATCTTACATGCTGGCTAACTTTGTTCACCCAAGGTAACATTGAAAACAATTTAACAGAATTTGTTTTATTCCTCTACTGAATCAAATGAACTCAGATTAACGAAGGAACGGTTTCAGTGTGGGATTGTGCTGCTGCAGTAAGACATGAATCCATTAAGAGGTTTTTTAAACACCCAGTAATTCAGCAGCAGGACTGGCTACAGAGGAAACCAGCAGGCTGTCTCTTTTTTTGTTGATTTGTTATTGAGCAGAATCTCAGTGGGGAGCAAGGGACCCTTGTCAGGTTTGGGCCATACAGACCTACAGAATGGTGAGAAGATTGGTGCAACAGTGGAGCATCTTTGTTGTGGTTGTGATCTGAAACCTTCTCATTCTCTTCTCTGTTGCCTTTCTGCCTCTCGCTCCGTCTCCTGTTCTCTGTGTGCAGCTATTCAGAGCGGGCCGGGGTGAGTCCCACCGCTCCTTCTACTTTCCCCTTATTCACTGCTCAGGGCCCGCAGTATCTGCTGCTCCATCTGGGCTCCTCACGTGCTTGGATGGTCGGGTTGGGACTGATTGGGTTTCGGGGGATATTTTGCAGCGAGGAACACAACAGATGACTGGGAGTCTGAGAGAGTTGTTTTGTTTTCCAAGTTGTAGCTGTTGACTGCTGTTTGTGCCTTATCTGTTAAGGTTTCATGTTTGCCACGGTAACAGAGCAGGCCTTTGTGCAGCCACTGCCTCTTTTTGTCTAATTGTCCCGTGTGTTCTGTTGCTACAGCATGTGAACCACACCGTCACCGCTGACCCCATTTTGGTTCTCAAAAACGACTGTTTCTTTCAGGAGACCTGGCATCCTCAGTCCATGATGTGTTCACTGGTTTGTCTGTTCATGCAGGATTCAGCATGAAAATCTTGTCTGGCTGTAAAGTTATAACATTTAACAGTTGGAACCCAATGCTTTTCCCCTTTGAATTAATTCCAATTCAGTTTATCTGTATAGCACCAATTTATGACTAACGCCATTTTAAGGCACTGTACAAAGAACAAGAACAACAGAAAAAATCTAATATATATACAGAAATAAAGTTGTGCTCATAAGTTTTCATATCCTGTGGTGTTTTTTTATTTAAATGCTTTGGCCATTTATCAGAGAATATGAATGAGAAAACCTTTTTTCTCTCTCATGGTTAGGGGTTGGATGAAGCCATTTGCTATCAAACAACTGTTTACTCTTTTGAAATCATAATGACATCAGAAACGTGGTATGATGAACTAGGGGGTATGTAAACTTTTGATCTGGGCCAGTTTGGTGTTTTCTGAGTCATTATAGTTTAAAAAGAGAACTTTAAACTTACCCCCAAAAATTTAGAATTCTAATAGGGTATGTAAACCTATGAGCACAATTGTATCAAAGTAGCTTCAGTTGAGGGAAAGCATTAGTGACATCAGGCTGGAATGGTTTGGATACGTATAAAGGATGGATACTGAATATATTGGACACATGGAATACGGGACTGCAGGAGGAAAAGAAAAGACAATCAGAAGGTTTATGGAGGTTTATGGAGGGTGTGTGTGTGTGACAGGAAAAGATGCAGGCATAGAGCGTGATGGAGTGAACACAGTGAATCAGAGAACATTCAACTTGCAGTGAATGTTAGATTTTTGAATAACCAAAAGTTGTTCAGTCGTTTTCTGCACTATCACTGAGCGTTGCACAGTCTGCCCTCAGGGTGAACTAACTCAGACGGCCACTTCTAAGAAGATTGGCGGCCGTCTTCAGGGTTGTCAGCCATGGATCAGTGATGTAGTGTCGCCTTTCATTTGGAAGCTTCAGGGTGTGATACCCAGCCAAGTGTTTGCTTTAATGAGAAGCACATTATAAATGCTTAGTGTAAGTTACCTGAGGGTAAAAAAGTCCTATGTCTGGCCTAATTACATTTTCTTATATGCATCATTCTCACTGCATAAGAGTTGACTATTGACTCACTTGAGGTTGTACTTAAAATGTGTAGCACATATACAGTTTTTCCCGGCTCTTGCATGTAAAAATGAGAACATTTTAGAAATGGACTAATCACAATTTACTGGCTGATATCCGATCTCAGATTTGTGTGAACTGTTATAGTAAAATGAAGAAACGGACATGCAAGTAATCAAGTTCACATCATAAGCTGGTTGATTGTGGATCTCTGCCATATTAATTAGCTGAACTAAATTAAAATTGAAACTGGTGTTAGCATGTATGTCTGCCCAGTGCCACAGGTGGCCTCGGTTGAATCCCAGCCTGAGAGATTTCTGCATGGAGTTTGTGTGTCTTTCCAGATCATCTGTGGGTACGAGTGGAGTGTGTGTCCATGGTTGCTTGTCCTATGTGTGTCTGTGTATACTGTGTGTCCACATATATATATATATACAGTACAGACCAAAGGTTTGGACACACCTTCTCATTGAATTCAATCAGAAAGTGTGTCCAAACTTTTGGTCTGTACTGTATATTTAAACGTATATTGACCAATTCCAATCCAGAAATTGGTCAAAAATGTGATTAGTTTCTCTCTTAACAGTTCTGATCAGGCTGCTAAGTGTGTGACTTAAAGCAAAGTTGCTGTTTCCTCCAGTGTGGTCAGGTCAAAGTGGACCAGTCAAGACAAGACCTGGTCATGTTGGTTTTCCTACTGACCCGTCAAGGTCTCCAAGTTTGCCAGGGATTTTTGTGATAAAAAGAGTTGGGCAACATGACGTTGAGAACAAAATGAAGTGATTTTCATCACACAGCTGCAACAATGAGAACCGATTTTTTGTTGTATGAATTATAGCTAACCACAGGGCATTGTTATATAACATGAAAAATATGTAAATATGTTGCCCTAATTTTAATCACTGGTAACACGTTGCTGTACAGAAATCTATACCACTATAGGATTTATTAAAAAGAAATAAACATTTGTCAAGATTGGTTTAGTTTGGTTCTAAACACTTCTCACGTTTCTTTGCTTCTTTTCAAACACCTCACTGATATGAAAAAGAGCTACCTTTGAGTTTTTTCCAGATCAGAGAGTGTTGTTGTCAGCGCAGCCAGGTATCACTTAGCATGCTGTGTTCACTGACAGGAAAAAAAAAAACAAATTTTTGAGTTTTCAGCTGTTCAACTCTTGTTCCACTTAGATAGATAGCATTTATTGTCATTGAACAGGATTCAACGAAATTTCTATTGCAACTCCCGTGCAAAAAGTCAAATATATACAATAAATAAAATAAACAAACAAAAAACTTAGGGCTAATAGAGCTAAAAAAGTAATTTTTGGTAACCAGCTAATTTCTTACATAGAAATTAATTATATATAGAAAAATAATGTAATCTTGGAATGAGACCTGTATTGTGATGATTGTTTTGTGACGACAGCCAGTGGCATTTTTCTGATAAACATCTTCAGAGGTAACGGAGACGTTCCAGGAAGCATGTGCCTCCTCTCTCCTCCCTCTCGTCTGCACACTGCGAGTCCTTTTGCTGAACTTTGAGGCGTTTTTCACCAGTGAACCTGAGGTGTAAGTAATAGCCTGCACTGGATAAACTGGATAAATATCACCCCTCTTTTACACACACATGCACACACACCTCTCCTGTTCCAGGTCCCCACTCTACCTGTGCTCGTTTTACTGAAACCCCCCTCCCTGCCTCTCCTCCAGGGTCTCCAGTGTCCTCTCCACTTTCCACAGCAGTGATAAGATGTCAACACGATTAAGAGCGAAAGCTAATCCACCACCAACCCCCTCACACACCCACGCGCACACACCCCATACACACACACACACCACCATGGCTGTGCTGAATGCTTAAGCAACCCAAAACAGTGTGGCCCCGGCCTCAGAGCCGGGCCCGGAGCGGCAGGCCGCCAGCTGATGTCAGGAGCACAGAGAGGGCGGGAGAGAGAGCGAGAAAGAGGAGGAGGCCAGGTGGACAAGGAGTTGGATTGTAGCTGAATAATTAATGGGCCGCACTTTCGTTTTTTAATCTGTAAATGAGAAGACCTAAGATAGCAGTGCTGCGGCTCTGTTATCCAATCCCCCGCCCATTAAGATAACAAGATGTTGGATAATGATCTCGGTAAAGGTGCAGTTTATCAGTCCAGAGGGAAGTGGCCTCGTTTCCCAGGTGGCTGTGGCTGTGTCCACTACTTCAGGTGTTTGTATTGCTAAACAGCATTAATAAAGAGCTCCATATGAAAAGGGCTCTATCTGTCACAAGATCTGGGTCTTTTAGCTGGTGGTTGCTGTTCAGGGGCTACAGCAGCAAGCTTAAGACGTAATTTACCGTTACTCTGGCTTGGTTGCCACTTCGGATTTAGCATTCTTCATTTGTTCTTTGTGGTTGCATTTAGGCTATATGCATTCACCCATCAGTCATCAATGACTATAGACCTGTTTGCATGACATCTAACATCATGGAGGTCCTGGAGAACCCCTGTTGGCCCACCTGAGTAAGCAGACAAGCACAGATCAGAACCCCCTGAAGTTTGCTTATCACCATGGAGTTGGAGTTGATTATGCTGCTACCTCACTAACAGACCACAGTTTGTGAGACCGAAGAACTGAGTGTCTAACTGCTGCAGATCTTCTGTAGCTCTGTTGTTGAGAGTGTCACCTCATCTGCAGTCATCTGGACCAGGGACCTTAAAACAACCTGATAAAGAAAGCTGGTTCTGTTTTGGTTCTGTTCTGGGGATGACTGTGGATCGTCTGGAGAAGATGATGCAAAGAAGGATTCTTCATGAAATCAAGAAAAGTATGGGCAACTCTGACCATCCTCTTCGTCAGACTGTCTTGGGAAAACAGTGTCTTCAGTCAGAGGCTTCCTGCGACTCACTGTAATACAGACTGCTACAGGAGAGCTCTCCTACCAACAGCCATCACTATCTGCAATAATTTTTTGAAGAATTTTAATGAATATGAATTACAACATTTAATTTCTCTTTCTGTTCAATAAAGTATTTTTGAATTTTTTCACTTGATTGTGATTTATTTTTAAAATGTTTTCCCCTATAATTGACATTTTTGAGTCCGTTGCTGTAGTTGTTGTGCAACTTTTATTTAATGTTGATTTCCTCTATTATAGGTTCTTCTTGTCCTGTTTTCCTGTCATTTCAGTCTTATTTTCTATTCTCTCTCTTTTTGTCAAAAATACAATATATTCATCATCCAAAGTCTTCAATAAACTCCAGCATAGGGCTGGATAATATGGCTGACAAAATTAACACAAGTTACTCGACAGGTTGTTGCTAGGCAATCAAAGAGTGAGGCCACCGAGTGTGTGGCCGACAGAGGTTGAGTGGCTAAAGCCTTTCCTCTGCCTACATCCCCCAGAATGCTGTGCGCTTCTGGATCGGAGTTCAGTGAATAATGTATTAAACATTCTATCAGATGTAATATTTATTGATATTAACAAGTCTAATTCTGCATATATAGTTACTGACTTATTGTCCAGCCCTACTCCAGCACATACAAAACTCTGCTGCTCACCTGCTCACACACACTTACTCCTGTGACCACATCAACCTGGATCTCCAGAAGCTCCCTTGGGTCCCTTTCTCTCAGCACATCCTCCTTCTTACCTACAGAGCCCTCCATAACCAATCCCCATGCTACCTCACCAACCTGCTCCATCATTACACTCCTTCCCTCTGATGCTAACTTCCTGCCTCCAGCACTCAGACCCCAGTGTTGGCCCTGGGGTCAACGCTGAGGACAGCGTTGCAACTCTTCTCCATGACAGCCTCCACCCTTTGGAAACCTCCCCCTAAACACATTCACTACTGTACAAACCTATCAACATTCAAATCACATCTTATAACACACCTTTTCTGAACAGCTTTTAATTTATTCACTTTTCTTGTGTTTTTCAATGTCCATAGTTATAGACATTAGGTGTTTTCCTTTTATGTTTTCATTTTAGTGTTCTGGTTGTAGTTTTGTTTTATTCCTGTAACGTGTTCTTGAGGGATTTTTTAGTAAGTGCTACATAAATAAAATGTATTATTACATTATGTCCTCCATGTGGCAGGAAGGATACATTGCAACTAGATCCTGGTAACATGACAATATGTGAAATAAGAAACTGCTCCATTTGAACTGATTTCCTGTAGCAGGTATGGTACTTTTCAGAAGTCCCTCCCTGAATGAAAAGTTGTGAGTTGTGAGTGCACAGCCATATTGTCACTTAGCAACAGTTTTGGCTCAGTTTAAACATTGCAGTGGAGTAAGCGACGTTAGCGTCTCTGCTCTCCTTTACTTCCTGGCATATGAAGTGGGATTCATCCTCAGCATGTCCCTGCAGCTCAAACCTCTGATCCTGTCATTTATGTAGCGCTGCAGCTGCCTCCCAAATCCCCCACTGCACTTTACCGAGGTAAACACCTTTGTACAACAAGGAGCTCAAGGGTGTTTTTTGTTTGCACATTCATAAGCCTCCAACGAGTAAACCCGCAAGACGCACGCTGGTAAATATCAGAGCAGTCTGCTGTCTTAGTTCAGCGCTCGTGTCATGTGTCCGCTGGAGGGAACGACGAGACTGCAGGCCAACAAAAGAGGAGGAAAAGAAGAGAAAGAAACAAGAAGAGGACAAATGAAAAGACCTTAAAGGAGACAAGGTGGTTATAGATGATTGTGTGTCTCTGATGATTGGTGATGCCCTAATGAGGGAATAACATTATAACATAATGTACAGCTCAAAAAAGTCACATAGTGATCCCCCGCCCTTTAAAGTCAGCGCAGGCTTCAGCCTTTAAGCCTTTTTAAGAAATTTTAAATGATAAAAGTCAGAGTATTTTGCTGTGATATCATTTATCATTCAGTTTTAATATTCTCGTTCTTGAGATGTAAAAATAAGTTAAAAATAGGATCTATAAGGACATTCTACAACATGAATAACTGATAACACTGAAGAGGTTTGTAGAGTTCTTTCTGCTCTGGTTGGCCTTCACTCTTCTTGTCTGTAACAGAGGCAACAATCTGTGTGTCTGTGGCAATGGAATAAAAGCTGTAGTAGCTGTCACTCTGGATTTTGTAATGATACTTTATGGATATCCATAACTGTTTGTTAAAAAAGTACTTATTACTATTTTATGGTCTTTACCCTTTCAGTCAGGATGTATTCTTGCTTAGCTGCGGCTCCAAACAGTAAAACCTGGACTTCATACTGCCAGTAAATCTTTTTGTCTTGAACACTTCAGGCTCACACACAGAGAATTAGTCTCAGAATGGGTTCGTTTTTAGGGGCACAACACAGCAGCTCCTCAGTCCGACCCTTCGCCTTCAACACTGTTAGCACTTATCCCACACACGGAGATTTCTGAGGTTAAGTGACCTGCATCCTCCCAGCTCTGAATGACATAAGTACCAGAGTAGCCTTGGTTCCTCCAGCCGACCTGAACACACTTCCATAGCAGCTGATGGGAATGCAGGATGCTTCTATTCATCCATCAGAGCTTAAAGGGAGTTTCTACCAACACACTCAGCCTGCATCTCCCAAGATAAGGGCATCTATTAAAGAAAATGAGTAATATCAGCTGATGGTGGGGTGGAGTTGTAGAGGTGTGGGGGGGTTGACCTCGGTTTGGTCCCACAGCGGGACACAAAAGGCTGCATTTGACTAGTGCCTGTGTTGCTGGGAGGTTGGTGCCACAGTTGACAGATGCTTTAGGCCGATGGAAGATGGGCTTCAGAGTCAGCCATTTCAGTCTTGTGATCTAATCTGTTACCCATCATGCATCCTGGCTCACTAATGAAAAGGCAAGGTCCTATCCATCATAGACAGCTATGGTAAATGGAATTTTAACCCTCCCATGGCCTCATAGGTGTGAACTCCTCTGAACATGTGCAAAAAGGCCTGAATGATGGACGATGATTTCAGAGGACCTCACAGTAATGGCAAATGAATACAAAGTGAGGAACAAAAATCTGCCAAGGCTCAGCTTCCTGTGTGAGGTCTTGGGAGTAAAGATCACGTGTTGTGCCTCTATTTATGAGACCCAGTAATTCAAACCACAATGTCTTCGATGTTGATCTCCAGCAACATGCTAAGGATGAGTCTCAAGGGCTCACGTCTGAATATGCCATTTATCTATCAGGGTTAGCTTTGACTAACCTTGATAGAATGATTGTTTTTCAATAGAAACGTCAGGATCATTCAGGATAATGCAACAGCTCCTTTCAGTTTGCTTAGTGACAAAAGTTGTTGTACATCAGCTTGAAATTAAAAAGTTTATTACTGTCATTACATGTCATGTCTACCTCACTGCCTTCTTTTGTGGTAGCTGGAAAATGTACATTTGAAACCAGACGTTTACATACACCATGTACAAAGACACATTCATCTTTTTTTTCACCTTTTGTTTCTTCATTATTTCAAGACAATGTTCTTTACTCATGATGCCATCTATTTTATGAAGTGCACCAGTCCTTCCTGCAGCAAAGTAGCCCCACATGACGCTGCCACACTTCACAGTTTGGTTTGGATGGTAAAACAAATCCACATTTTGGACCAAAACACACCAAACCTCTGGGACACCAAACATGCCTAATTTCTGGGCATTTTGATAGTTGGACATTCCCATCATGTCTCAACTTGCATATAATAGATTGAACAGATGACCATGTCATTCCACAGGATGACCCAGAGTGAAGCAGCTCAACAAATCTCTTCCTGATTTCTGCTGACTTTACCCAGAAAGCAGTGTGTTCCAGGTGTGGCCTCTAAATACATCCACAGGTGATAGAGTTTTATGTGAGATCAACACAAAGCAATGACAACCTAAACAATTAAAACAATAAAAAGTGCTAAATGTCTAAAATACAGTTAGGGCCAGAAATATTTGGACAGTAACACAATTTTCGCGAGTTGGGCTCTGCATGCCACCGCATTGAATTTGAAATGAAACCTCTACAACAGAATTCAAGTGCAGATTGTAACGTTTAATTTAAAGGGTTGAACAAAAATATCTGATAGAAAATGTAGGAATTGTACACATTTCTTTACAAACACTCCACATTTTAGGAGCTCAAAAGTAATTGGACAAATAAACATAACCCAAACAAAATAGTTTTTTTTCAATATTTTGTTGCGAATCCTTTGGAGGCAATCACTGCCTTAAGTCTGGAACCCATGGACATCACCAAACGCTGGGTTTCCTCCTTCTTAATGCTTTGCCAGGCCTTTACAGCCGCAGCCTTCAGGTCTTGCTTGTTTGTGGGTCTTTCCGTCCGAAGTCTGGATTTGAGCAAGTGAAATGCATGCTCAATTGGGTTAAGATCTGGTGATTGACTTGGCCATTGCAGAATGTTCCACTTTTTTGCACTCATGAACTCCTGGGTAGCTTTGGCTGTATGCTTGGGGTCATTGTCCATCTGTACTGTGAAGCGCCGTCCGATCAACTTTGCAGCATTTGGCTGAATCTGGGCTGAAAGTATATCCCGGTACACTTCAGAATTCATCCGGCTACTCTTGTCTGCTGTTATGTCATCAATAAACACAAGTGACCCAGTGCCATTGAAAGCCATGCATGCCCTTGCCATCACGTTGCCTCCACCATGTTTTACAGAGGATGTGGTGTGCTTTGGATCATGTGCCGTTCTCTTTCTTCTCCAAACTTTTTTCTTTCCATCATTCTGGTACAGGTTGATCTTTGTCTCATCTGTCCATAGAATACTTTTCCAGAACTGGGCTGGCTTCTTGAGGTGTTTTTCGGCAAATTTAACTCTGGCCTGTCTATTTTTGGAATTGATGAATGGTTTGCATCTAGATGTGAACCCTTTGTATTTACTTTCATGGAGTCTTCTCTTTACTGTTGACTTAGAGACAGATACACCTACTTCCCTGACAGTGTTCTGGACTTCAGTTGATGTTGTGAACGGGTTCTTCTTCACCAAAGAAAGTATGCGGCGATCATCCACCACCGTTGTCGTCCGTGGACGCCCAGGCCTTTTTGAGTTCCCAAGCTCACCAGTGAATTCCTTTTTTCTCAGAATGTACCCGACTGTTGATTTTGCTACTCCAAGCATGTCTGCTATCTCTCTGATGGATTTTTTCTTTTTTTTCAGCCTCAGGATGTTCTGCTTCACCTCAATTGAGAGTTCCTTTGACCGCATGTTGTCTGGTCACAGCAACAGCTTCCAAATGCAAAACCACACACCTGGAATCAACCCCAGACCTTTTAACTACTTAATTGATTACAGGTTAACGAGGGAGACGCCTTCTGAGTTAATTGCAGCCCTTAGAGTCCATTGTCCAATTACTTTTGGTCCCTTGAAAAAGAGGAGGCTATGCATTACAGAGCTATGATTCCTAAACCCTTTCTCCGATTTGGATGTGGAAACTCTCATATTGCAGCTGGGAGTGTGCACTTTCAGCCCATATTATATATATAATTGTATTTCTGAACATGTTTTTGTAAACAGCTAAAATAACAAAACTTGTGTCACCGTCCAAATATTTCTGGCCCTAACTGTAACAGCTGAAGATGTAAAATGTATGAAGGAAGTATTGCAAAGCTGCAAACCTGCCAGCATATCGCCTTCTATGCAGACAGATGTCAGTTTAGACAAGGCCCAGGATCTGCCAAGCAGTGTTTCAGTCATGTGAGATAGATAGATATTGCTGATTCGTACAGAGTGATAACCTGAAGGAACGGTATGACAGAAAACTGGTGTGTGATATTTTAATCTGTTATGAAAACCATGGCAGATCCTGATGTCAGTAACAGTGGCAAAGTTATGGCTCCTAAAGGAGAGTGTGTGCAGAAAGGGAACCCTGAGCTTAGACCTGTCACAGGATGTGATGTAAGAGCTCACCCTGCAATCAGCGGGTTGCCGGTTCGATCCCTGCTCCACCCTCCTCTGTCATTGTGTCCCTGGCTAAGTCATTTCAGCCACCTTGCCTGCTGGTGGTGGTCAGAGGCCCAACAAAAACTGATTCTGAGTAAAAACCTCCAACACACAGGGGATGACTCTGTCTATTTGTCTGAGCTGTGTGATCCTTGCTAGTTTGAGACATCTGCAGCTTGTTTATTACAGCCACGTCTGATGAAATTATGGTCTACGCAACATGGCTGATTCGCTCCAAACCAGTTGATGAAAATGCGTCTAATTTGTTTTTTATCTTTGCGACACCATTTTAAAAATTTGCTCAACGTTTGCATGTCAATTAGATGCAAACAAGACTCAGAGCTATTGTCAGGCCCATGTAGGGAATGAAACCCCTGAGCTAAATCTAAACTCCCGAGGCAAAGTAATAAAATCTGTTAAGAGTCCTACAAACACAAGCTCTGCTCTAATGCATGGATTTCTTGTCTAAGCCACCAATAACTCTTAACTAGGGTTCAGTTAAGGTCGTTTACTTCTCTGCTGTTTCACTGAATTACAATGAAAGCATTCATTTGGAAGGCGAGAAGCTTTGGTCTTTCACAGAACTCAATGTCACCTTGTCAAGTTCAGAAGTGGTGCGTCCCAGCGCAGCTAAACCAAAGTCCTTGGTTAATCTCCCAAACAGCGCCAGCAGCCTCTCTGTCTGATACTCCAAGGTTCTTCCTCTCTGTTCCCACCAGCACTCTGTGTCTGAGCTTAAATCCAACATTAGAGGCTCTGCAGAGCTCCCAGCAGGCATGTGCGGACTCTCTGAGCAACAATGGCAGCGAAAGACAAAACAGGCGGCACATGGTTATCCAGACTGCTGTGACATTATGTTCATTTGCAGGAGAATACTTTGTAATTGCAGAAATTTATTAATAAAAACAGGCATCTTTGAAAGATTAAAAGAGCAATGATGTTCAGAGGGGTTCCTTCACATGAAACTCCTTACTCACCTCGCCATTCCCCTTGGTGTGTTTCCTCAGGGCTTTTTCCGTCGAAGCATTCAGAAGAACATGGTGTACACGTGTCACCGGGACAAGAACTGCATCATCAACAAAGTGACGAGGAACCGCTGCCAGTACTGTCGCCTGCAGAAGTGCTTCGCTGTGGGAATGTCCAAAGAGTGTAAGTCTCTGACGCAGCTGACTTGTGACAAGATTTTTGAAAGGTTTTTGTCTTTTGAAAATTCCAGCACACATTGTATGATGGTTTACATTTGTGAAAACTAGCTTTAACTAGTTTATATTACAAATATTACTTGGAAGCAAAATTGAACCTCAAATATGATGAAAAATGGGAAGAGGAGCTGTCATGTGGAACCAGTATGTGATTTGATTATATATTATACCTGGCCCAAATTATGAACGCCCTTGGGTGTATGTGTGGACTAAAGAAAGTTGCTAAAAAAAAAAATCCCATTTCATGTTCAGCTTCCTGGCAGACACCAGAAGGTTTTAGATTAAACCTTTGCTGGTATTTGGAATTATTCATCATTTCATCCACCTTGACGAAACCTCCAGTTCCATATGAAGAAAATCAACCTTAGACAGAGGTGGCTAGAGTAGCTAGGAATTGTGCCCTAGTAAAAATAGCAGAACTTAGGCATATTTTTAATCAAGTACAGTAAAAGGTGACAGGACAGAACAAAGTACTCTGTAAAAAGACAAAAAAAACCTGAACAACTGCTCAGATTATACTTGGCTTAGAAGCAATGACCATAGTTTGTGGAGTATTTTTAAGCAAGAAAAAAAAAACAATACAAAGAGTATCGCGCTGGTGTAAGTCACTCGCTATAGCGGCTAACAGGCGTTGTCCTACCAGGTATCAGTGAAGTAAAGTATGGCATCAAAAACACTAACACAATGTCTCCTGCTGTGAAACATGGAACATGTTGATGGCAGAGTTTATATGGCATAAAGATTTTTTTTTAAATATCATTTTCCCTCAGCTTGTGTTTGTGTATCTCACAAAATCCCAGTGAAATACATTAAAATGTTTGAGCCTAATGTGACAAAACGTGTGGCTAAATGCAAATATTTTTATGGACATGCACTGTTAATGGAAGTTGATTTATTTGAATGATAATGTATCGCTCATGCTGGTTTTGATGACATCCAGAATGTTAATGGGACAGCTTTTAGATCTGGCTGGAGATTCTTCCATTTGCTGGTGTGGTCTGAGATCTGCACACCAACAGGTTCTGGAGACATTAAACAGTATAAATACTGGAATGAATTGTGGTTTAATTTGATTTGGCTGACTCCAGTTGTGGGGTCCTGGTGTTGCTCAGTCTGCCACATGCTGAAGGCTGACTGAAAACAGCCACTGTGGATGTTTTTCTGAAGCTGACAATTAAAAATGTCTGCTGTGAAAAAGCAGCTAAAGATGTGTCCTCATGCATTAGAATGATGGGACGTTTCTCGCAGAATGAAAATAGACTCAGTACTGTTTAAAACACACAAACACACACAGACAAATATGCTTTTACTTATATACTGAGGAAAGAGAACAAGGTAATAAATGCAAATGAAGTGCAAAATGTTATGTAGCTGTTCATAGCAATGAAACAACGTGTACAGTACACTTCAAATTATGTTCTATTTTTGAAGGTGGTGGCCTAGATTCATTCTCTGGTTCTCCCTTGCCGTTTTTTTTTGCACTGCAGCGACTATATCAGATAAAATATCGAACAGTGAATGTGAGTGGATTACCAGCGGTATCAGTGCATCGCTATCAGTCTTACAGGTTCTGACTCCTGCAGGACTTCCACTCTAGCAGCAACACTCATGTTTCATTCAGTTCTGTTTTCATGCCCTGTCTGGTATTTCAACCAGCTTGGAGGAGTTGCATCAGCCACAGAGGTTTGTTGGACATCCTGTTGGTTTCAGCTGAGACAGTCAGACCCTGTGGACCAACGACGACCTTGTTCCACCGTTCCTCAGTCCTGATCCTGTGCATGTGTTTACTTACAAAAAAGCAAAGAGCCATATTTACAATGCAGCACAAACATGCCAGTCAAGTAAGCAACATCTATTATTTGAGCTATATCTTGCAGTTGTCTTGTCACATAACTAAATGTGACCTTTGGCCCCAAGATTGGCAGACACATCATAGGTTGAGTGAATAAGTAAAGTAAACTTTATGTGTCAGGGACAAGGTCACTCTGTGATCTGTATCAAAGGCAATTTGGAGTGAATTCTTAGTGAGCTGCTGTAGGTAAACTAACTACTCAAAGTGTTTTATATGGGCCTGGCATTCAGGGGCACTCACAACACACACACACATTCACCCCCACATACACTAGAGGTGTGTGATACTGCATATTTTGGTATCTATCTGATGCCAAATGAATACAGAACCTGTATCGCCGATACCAATACTGATACAGATACTTTTTCCTGAGGTTTGATATGTCATCATACTTCAGATCTGTAGGTTTTCTTGTGAATTATTTTTGTTCAAAACTTGAACAGAATTTGGACAAAGTTTATAGCTCACTACGAAATATATTAACATATTAACAAGGTTTGTGTGTATTTTTTCTAAATAGAGTGAAAATTGAGAAACTACAACACAAAAATAAAACATTTCATAAAGGAACCTTAAACAAAACAAAAAAAAAATGTAATAATTTCCCTGCTGGGATGAATAAAGTAATTCTATTCTATTCTATTCTATTCTATTCTATTCTATTCTAAACTAAAGTATTGATCATACATGGTAGTAATGATCCGATACTAATACTAACTTGCCATCAATATTATCAATATTTAATATCAGTCTACTATTCACAAACTCCTTGTTAACCAAACGTTAGCATGAGGTTCAGTGCCATGCTAACATTTGATAGCAGGAAGCTGGAATCAAACCCACAACCTTATAATTCCTCTTTAACAACATTAATAAAGTTGAATATTTTTTCCAGTCTTGTTGAAAACATAAACTGTACATTTGGAGCAGAGGTCACCACACTGCATGAGAGCAAGCAGCCACTGTAGAGTTTTCACTAATATTTTGAATGATCAAGGAGTTTATACTTCAAACTGTAGCATGGCTTATTAGCATAAACGGTTGTTTTAGAAATTTTTCTGCAAGTTCTTATGCAAAATCTGCAATTAATATCTACAGCAGACTTTTCAAACTCTCTAGCATCAAACTATCTTTCTTTGTTTTCCATGTTTATAAAAAAAATTACGATTTATTTTTCTTTTGAAATGGATGATTTATTTTGTTCTAAAATCTGGAAATAGATAGATTTTAATTTATTTTGTTAGCTGGCATAAAACATTTTATTTAGTACATATTTAGAAAATAGAGGTGAGTTTTACTTTGTGTGGTCTAGCATCTGTCGGCTATTAGCTTGTTTAATGCAGGTAGCTGTAAGCATCAGTTTAAATTCTACCCTTTATGAAAGGGTTGAGTTTTTTTTTTAATTATGATTATTAGAAAAGTAAATAAATCCGTGGAGTGGCAGAAGACTCACAAGCCAGTAAATACATTCTTCATCAGTCCTCTTCATCAGCTGATTTGACAGACCCACAGGCTCATTCTACTAGTGAAAACACAAGTCAACTATTAGAGTACGGTAATTCTCTCTAAGTGTCTACTGGGTATTCTAGTGATCTTCACTATTTTCAGTCACTGTCAGATGTTAAAATCATGTATTTTCACATGTTACTCAAGATGAGCAAATCAAGTTATTCACAAACGTTTTTACCAGTTTGACCCCCCAGTTCAATCAGGACAGACTGTCTGTCTCAGTCATTCTAATAATCTCTTTTTAAAAAGCTACAATTACACTAAATATTAGATTTCTGTTTACAAACTAAAGCCACGCGGATTTTAAAAGCTTCTTCTCATTTGATTTTGAAACATTCTTTAAAATTTGGATAAACTGTGTCAGGTTTCCTGTCAGTTCTGCTCCCTCTGCTATATTGTCATCTATTAAGAGAATGGCACCGTGACAACAGTTTGCATTTCACAGGTTATTGGCATCCTTTGATTGCATCAGCATTTATAGCTCAGGCCCACTTCATGCTTCATTAGTCCTGGTGGGGGGTGTCACTCCTTTCATTTATGCTGTTTCACACCTCAGTGGCGGCATCATAGAAAAGATGATATCTATATATCCTCAGGCTAAACCTCCCACAGGGCTGCTGATGAGAAAGGAGACTTTTCTCCTTGACTGCTGTAGAAGATCAACACCAACTGGATGCCCACTTCAAGGCCTTCTTTCATTCGACTGTTTTTATCGCAAAGAGGAGATCACCTCCAGAGCTGACTGTTACTGTCTCCAGCAAAACTTTGTAGCATTTCAAACACAGTCTGTGTTTCCTATGTGCTCTGTGTGCTCAAGGCCTGGCAGAAGTCATTGACAGACGGGAAAAGTGGAATTTGGACAATTTCAAATTTTGATATGCTGATCTCAAGCTCAGCTGATTTTGATTCTTTTACTACATAGATTCCAAGATATTAAAATAATTAGATCAATTAATTGCTTATTTTTGTAGTTTTATATACAAAAAATCCAGAAACAGATGCTCTCTATTGTATAAACACCCAAACTGCATCTGACCAATAAAAGATATCGCAATACAGAAATGTGCAGAATCTCCTCTAAACTCTAATAAACTGTATTTCAGTCTCAATGCTTCGGTTTTCTCTGTAGCTATCACACTTTCATCAGTAACAGAATCATTGTAACTTTTTTTTGTATTTTGCAGTTTAATCTTTGGTGTGTTCTTCACGTTTAAAAGACAAACAAGATTCTCTGGTGTGGATGCCAGTAATGTTTGAAGGAAACAGGCACAGCTCATCACCATAACTACAGTGACACATGATGGTGGCAACATCATGGTATGGGGATGTTTTGCAACAGCAAGAACTGACAGACCAGTCAGGATGGAGAGAAAGATAAATGCAGCCATGAACAGAGGCATGCTAGATGAAAACCCACTGCAGAGCGCCCTGACCTCAGATTGGGGCAACTGTTCAACCCAAAGCACATGATCCAGATCTGAAAGGATACAAAACCAATCTGTGAATGTCCTGGAGGGGCTAAACCAGAGTTTAGAAAATTATGAATCTGATTGGACATCTCTGGAGAGAGGTGAACATGGCTGACAGACGTCTCCATCCAACCTGGTGGAGAAAAACGGAGCAAACTGCCTGAAGAGAGGAGGGCTGAGCTGGAGGCTGCAGGTTGAGACTGGAGGCTGTTAAAGCTGCCAAAGGAGATCAACATAGTATTATGCAAAGGCTGTGAACTTCCTGGCTTTCTACTTTTAATAAATATGCAAAACACTCCAGACCTTTCCCCACATTTTCACAATAGAGTGTTTGTGTGTTGAATTTTCAGGAAAGAGATTAATTTAATACAACTTGGAATAAGGATGGAACACAAAATGTTCCAAAAAGTGAAGCGCTGTGAATCCCTTCCAGACACTCTGTAGGTTTGCTGCTAATTCACAGCTTCAGCTGATCTGTTACAGCAGGTGTTCTCACTTCCAGCTGTGTGAGTGGGCACACTGTGACACACTGTGGCACACTGTGACTGTGACTGCGACACACTGCATAGGGCTTCCACATAATGAGAGTTGGGGCCACTTCGCAGTGCAATAGGTCCTGGCTACATCAGCCTATCTGCTGTACAGTTCAGACTTCTTTCCCACCTCTAAATGTCTCTCAGTCTTCCCCGTTTGCAGTTGCTATGGTACACCTTCTCTGTAGTAGATTATAAAATGGTGTCTCCCATGTTCTCCTTTGCTTTCCCCTAAGTACCATTAAGCTTAATCTCAACGTTGTGCTGGCAGCAAAGACTTATTGTCATTCCTCGACACCCACCTGGTTGCTGTTGGTGAGCTGCCATGTTAAGTGCTGTGGCAAGCAGCCCGGGTGCCGCAGCACTCCAGATAGATTGTGTTTATTTACCGCTGCATCTGTTTACTTGCCCTGTGCAGAGCTTGGCAGCAGGCAGATGGCTGCCAGCAGCTCCTCACAACGACCACCAGCCATGCACCAAGCGGAGAGGAAACGAAGTCGCTCCAACAGGGTTTAATGCAGCCATAAAAACTACAACAAAGAGATGAACAAAAAACAGGGAGCAACCTAACACACTGGAGGAGAATAGAGACGACACTCCTGAAAAGCTAAGGGACATTAGATTGTTGTTAGGCACTTCTGAGAAAAGTGTGTTTAGCATCTTGTCAGAAGGCCGGTCGATGATCCTTCATCCCCTCATGAGAACTCTCCAGAAACACCTGACACTCTCCCATTCACAGCTCTGAATCAGAACCTGGCAGCAAACAGCAACATCCTTCAGCTCTCAGCTGAAACCACAACCTGTAATCCTGAACTCATCCTGCTTACAACTAAAATGGTTTTAGCTTGCTCAAAACACAAGCACAAACACAAGCTAATGTAACAGCAGTTAAAATGGATGTTTAACTGCGAGACCCAGAACAAATTTTTCCCAAAGCTTAATTCATTTAGACTTTCACTTCCCCAGACCATCTCCTCTGTAGAACATGATGCTGAGTGGTAACTCCTACTGCAGCAGTGTGGCTCTCAGATCAGCAACTAAATGTCTGACAAATACTCTGATTGTGAAATTATAAGCTGTGATCTTCACCACTAAGAATAAACAAACCTTTCTCCGGATTGGAAGTAATATTAACATCTTGGAGCGGCTTGGAGAGGCAGAGTCCTGACGTTCACCTGATGGAGATATGAGGAGGAAGCTAAAGATTAGGGGAATGGTAGGGAGTCCTTCCATCCTCAAAGACAAGGAACTCATCACCAAGGGTAAATAAATCATCAAAATAGTAAATATGCAAAAAGCTGCTCAGAAACTACAGCAAGGGTTTGACTGACATGCCAGTTTTTGCACAAAATGTAAATCAAGACAGTTGCATCATTGATCTGAAAATTTATTCTTATTTTCTTTTGGGAGCTGCAAAAACAAAACAAACAGTGCAGCAGCAGCTTCGAGTTTCTTAATAAAATCTTTAAAAAATTAATCATCCACAAGGATTCAGTTGTTTTTATTTTATAAACTATTTCAAACCGCCTACCCCTCACCTCTATCTACTGATATTAATGTAACAATTCAAAAAGCTGAGCACTCTATCTCCATATCATTCCAGCACATTCCTGCTAAATGAAGATGTTCTACCTCACTATGTGGAGTCTTGAGGTAAAACAAAGTCTGATCGTTTGTTTTACTGCAGGAAATGCAACAGAAAACGGCTCTGTTTCCTGAGAAAGGTTCTGAAAAAAGGTTATCCAGTATCCAAAGTAATCTTGACAGAGAATTCAGTTAGAGTCTTGTAAAGATATTTTCTACATTTATTATGTTCCAACCACAAAGTGAAGTGGAAAACTGCATTGGTTCCTACACTTCAACATCTGATCTGTCAATTTCTCATGGTTTTAATATTTTTACTTGTATTATTAAAAGTGTGGTGTGCATATCTGTTCAGCACTCTCTACTGAAATTAATAAATTGGAATCCAGATTAGGATTAATCAGGGATCCAGTTATTATTAGCTAAATGTAACTTTAAGCAAATGGGTTTTTAGCCTTGATTTAATATCCTTCTCTGTGTTGCAGTCATTAATTCCACTTTTACTGTTCTTTCTGAATTTGGTTGTGGTCTTGATTCACTTCAAGTTTTATTGTTTCTTTTTTTGCACAGTTTCCGGGTTTCTGTGTCATAGTTTCTTTTGTTCATTGTATATTTTGTTTATTAGTGTAATGAGACATGATGTTGTACTCTGAGTTTAGTTTCCTAATTCCATCTAATTTGAGGTTTATTTTTAGAAGGTGGTTTATTTAGCACTTTCTCTAGTGTTTTAGTTTCATATCTTCTCTACGCTGTTCCTTATCTGTTCATTAAACTCACGTGTTCAGTAATTAAACTCACTAGTTTGGTTCTCTTACTCCTCGTCCTGCTATTACCAGTCTGTTCCTGTCTCTTGAGTTCTGTTATTAAACTCATTTGTTCTCCATGGTTGTGTCATCCTTGTCTCTGCATTTGGATCCTCTTTAAAACCAAATCTTGTGACTATTTAAGGGGAAAAAACAGACTTGCCAAGAAATGCTGTAACACTAAAGATCAATATCCAAGCAAACACTTTTTTTTTTTCCTTTTCAGTTCCTATTATACTATTTTTTCATCCATCCATCCATCTTCTTCCGCTTATACTTAGGCTGCTACCATGGGGGTAGCAACCTAAGAAGGGAGGTCCAGACTTCCCTCTCCCCAGCCACTTGTTCCAGCTCCCAAGGCGTTCCCAGGCCAGCAAAGGAACATCATCCCTCCGGGAGGAGGCCCCGGGTCTTCCCCGGGGCCTCCTCCCGGTGGGACGTGCCTGGAAAACCTCACCAGGGAGGCGACCAGGAGGCATCCTGACCAGATGCCTGAGCCACCTCAACTGGCTCCTCTTGATGTGAAGGAGCAGCAGCTCTACTCTGAGTCCCTCCAAGATGACCGAGCTTCTCACCTTATCTCTAACCCAGACACCCTCTGTAGAGTTTTCACCCTACAGAGAAAACTCATTTCGGCCGCTTGTATCCGCGATCTCGTTCTTTCAGTCATGACCCACAGCTAATGATCATAGATGAGGGTGGGAACTTAGATAGACCGGTAAATCGAGAGCTTCGCTTTTTGGCTCAGCTCTCTCTTCATCACGACGGACCGGTACAACGGCAGCTTCTCTGCAGACGCTGCGCCAATCCGCCTGTCGATCTCCCGCTCCCTTATTCCCTCATTTGTGAACAAAATCCTGAGATACTTAAACTCCACTTGGGGCAGGACACCCCCCAGAACCAGAGAAGGCACTTTGCAATTGTTTAAATACAAAGGTAAAATTCTAACAAACATGAGTAACACATTTTTTTTTTACCTAAAAAATATCTTAGATAACTGAAGTTCTAATTGATTTGAACATATTTCTCAGTCTGTACATAGCTGTGATTATTTCATGTGATGAGACAGTTGAATGTCGAGCTCAGCTGCCATGTGGGTTTATGGTGTCACTGTGGGCTCAGGGAAGGCTGTGCTGATTAGAGCAGCAGAGTTGGAGGTTTCTGTGTTGTCTGTAGAGAAAAGCTGCTACCAGTGAATGAAGTCAGAGAAGGCAATAGAGGGATTTGAACTGCAGAAGAAAATCATACAAATGAACATATGAATACATAACAAGTGTTTCTTCTCAGAAAAAGAGGAATGTGAGAAAATCTTTTCAATGTGTAATCGTATGAAGGAAAACTGAAAAACAAGTTAAACTAAAGTAGCCTTTATATTATCTACAATGGAAAATAATCTAATTTAAATGTAGTTTCATTGTTTACAGGATAACCTTTGCTGTACTCTCTTGGATTGTGGTTGTGTTGAGATAGTAGATATCATGTTTTGCCTTGCCATCGTAACTACACATTACCTTTGACCTCTAGAAAAATGTAACTTGGATTATTTAGTCTGTCTCACTGAAATAAAGATCACATGCCAGCACACATGTTTTTACTCTTACATTGCTTGCATGTTGAAAGTGTCCTTACGGCGGGACGTCCTCAAACCAACATGCATGCCCAGCACGAATAGTACAGAATAATGCAAAAATCAGGAGGTTCCACCGTCTGTGTATGGAAGTGTCTGGGTGTTTCAGAGTAGAGACGAAGTGTGACTGACTGGAAGGTCAGTGAGAAGGTGTTAACACAACTGGCGAGCCACGAGATGTGATTTAGGAAGACAGCAGTTTGGTAAATACATCTCACCCCCAGCTGAGGAAATCAATTACCTCTGCACTTCGAGCAAATTACTGGCAGCATGAGCAGATACATCCAAATGATGCATTAAACAAGAGGCCATGAAAATATATAGCTTTTTAACACCTTGTACTGGGTGCAGAGGGAAGCAGTGGAGCACCAGGCCTGATGCAGAGCCTCTGATCACTGCTTCTGACTTCATCATGGAAATCTTTAAGTATTATATTTATCACAGTTATAAAAAAAAAACAATCGTGTTTCATCCACTCAAACTAAAGGTGAAGAAAATGACTGAATTTTACTAACTAAGGCATATAAGCTTAGAAGAAATTAAGCTCCTCCTCCTTCAATGTCTTGATATCATACACACAACTGAATTATTGAATCTGATGTGATTCAAATAATAAAGTCATCCGTCTAATGAAGTATTTTCCCCCTGGATTTAAAATGATATTAAATCACTACTGGAAAAAAACAATCTGCTAGCGTCACTATTACAGAAGTACAGACCGATCTCCAATCTTCCATTCATCAGTGAAATTATAGAAAAAGATTCACTTCCTAACAATGACTAACTGCTTTGATGTCATTCAGTCTCAGTACTGAGACTGCCCTGGTCAAAGTGTTCAATGGCATCCATGTGGACGAACCACAGTTCTGGTTCTGTTAGACCTCAGTGTTGACCATGACATATTACTGAAATGACTGGAGAGTTGGGTCGGACTCAACTGGTTCCAATCTTACATAAAGGACAGGGATTTCTTTGTTTCAATAGGAAACTTCTCATCGAAGCAGACAGAAGTCACATGTGAGAGGTTCAATCCTAGGACCCCTTCTACTATCGATATGCTCCCACTGGCTCGGGTTATAATAGGAAATAAAATTAGCTACCATAGCTACGCGGATGATAGTTATCTACATTATGATGTCACCAGGTGACTCTGAACCATTCAATCACTGGTCAGATGCTTAGAAGAGATAAATGTGTGGATGTCCCATAACTTTCTCCAGATGAACAGAAACAAAAGTGAAGTTATTATCTTTGGACCCAAAGAGGAACGATAGAGTCAACACTCAGCTTCAGATTTACAGATAGAAACTAGAGATCAGGCTGAAATCTGGGTGTAGTGATGAACTCTGACCTGAACCTTCAGAGACACATAAAGACAGTTATAAAGTCGGCCTTCTATCACCTGAAGAACATTTTCAGGATTAGAAGACTAATGTCTCAACCAGATCTAGAGAAACTCATTCATGATGTGTTTATCTTTAGTTGCATTGATTACTGCAACAGTGTTTTTACAGGTCTGACTAAAAAATCAATCCTCCAGTTCCATCAGATCTGCTGCTGGGGTTCTGAATAAAACCAGGAAGATAGAGCACATAATCTAGTTCTACATCGCTCCAAAAGCAGGAAGCAGAGTATAGTGCAAAGCATTCTGGGTAAATACAACCAAAGCAAACATGAGAGAATAGACTTTAAAATACTGTTGTTTATTTATAAATCCCTGAACGGCTTAGCACCACAATACATTAAGGATCTGCTGTTGTATCAACCCTCCAGTCCTCTCAGGTCTTCTAGTTCTGGTTCTGCTCTGCATCAGAACCAAACATGGAGAAGCAGCATTCAGCTTCTATGCACCACAAATATAGAACAAACTTCCACAAAACTGCAAAACAGCTGAAACACTGAGTTCCTTCAGTATACACAATAAACACAGAGGATCTTTATTGTAAACTAGGGCATAAGATTTGACTTTTGTCTCATCAGACTAGAAAGGTCCCATGGGTGTCTGAGCTCTTGACAAAAGGCCTGGCTCAGTCATTGTCTCCAGCTCCCCTTGTTAGGATTCCAAAAGTGCTGCTGATCATGATGATTATGCTGTGCTGAGTAATAAAACCAGGTAATCTCCTGCTGTGACTGACTTCAAAGATCTGCATCTAATGAAGTACCCAGCTCCATGAACTGAACAGACACGCCTTTGAGCTTCTTCTGCCTCACATGTACAACAGAGAGCCTGCTCATGTTTACCTGGGATTTTACAGCAATGTTTTTGACATAATGCCAGCTTGGCCATATTAAGACATTTTGGGTATATACAGATATATTAAAGGTGACATGCTTGTTTAGTTGTTTCATTTGAACATTGGGCAAGGATACAAGAGCTTTAGTAAGTGCAGTATGACGTAACTTTTTACATTTAGGCTGTGTTCACAATGCAGCCTGAGGTGACCCAATTCCGATTTTTTTGTCAAATCCGATTGTTTTCCCTTGGTCGTTCACACTTCCAAATAAATGCGACCTGTATGCGATCTATAGTGTGAACTGCAAACAACCTTAAAGTGTCCCACATGCACAGCAGAGGACGCAATAACATCACACATAGAGAGCGTGCTCAGTGTTTGGGGAAGTAAACATGGATGCTAACAGCGGATCATAACTTACGATTTTGAAGTTGCTGTCTGACCAGAGCCAGGACGTTAATAATTTAATCCTCATTATAATCCGCCATGATTGTTGTTTTTCTTCCCGCTTGGGCAGAATACGGACATTTGTTGAGTATCAATGATGTTCAGGTCGGTTGGGCGATTCACATTTGAATCAGATACGTATCGGATATCCAAGTGACCTGGGTCGCATTAAAAAACAAATCTGATTTGTGTTGTTCAGATTGTCATGAAAAGATCAGATACAGGTCGCATTACGTCAAAAATAAATAAATAAATAAAAATAAAAATGGAGTCACTTCAGGCTGCAGTATGAACTCACCCATGATTACAATTTTTTTTCTTAAATTATTATTATTAAGATATATTTAAAAATTTCTGACATGTTAGTGACACAATACATCTTAAATATAAAGTGAGCATCAGGGATGTCAGCTTTGGAATCTGCCTTGCTAAACCATTTTTGTCTATATTGTGATCAGTTTCTTCTTCGGTGGTTTTTGTGTCATTTCCTTCCGTGGTTCTTGGTGCAGCGCCACCACACGGGAGGGGGAAACAGGTTTTTCAAAGGGTTTGGTCAGTTCAACACAGTGCAGCGTGAAAGCGAACTGCACCAGTTGAAAATGTAACAAATGTTGAAATTTTGGTCCCCAATGGAACCGAGTCTACTGGACCATCAGGTGTGAAAACATCCTAAAACTCCCTCTATTGGAGTTTTATTCACACCACATGTTGGATGTGCTTGATCCTCTCAGGAGACGTTTTACTGTCTCCACTTCCTAAGCTGCCCTGTCAGTATAAAAGTCTCAGGATTAACCTGAAAGATGTGATTTTTTCTCCTCCAGCTGTTCGGAATGACCGGAATAAGAAGAAGAAGGAAAGTCCGAAGCCAGAACTGGCAGAGAGCTACGAGCTGACGGCGGAGCTGGAGACCATCATCGAGAAGATCCGTAAGGCCCATCAAGAAACCTTCCCCTCCCTCTGCCAGCTTGGCAAATACACCACGGTGAGTGTTTGGCCGGAAGAGACACACATTCCTCTTTGCTGTTGGATCAATGGAGACCTGGGTGTTTTCATTCGTTTACAGTATGTTATCTGACTCATGGAATTGTGCTTCTTGGATCCTGGTTGACAAATTTGCCATCAGCATATTGATAATCAATTTCTTGCACTTCGCTCTTAATCCCCATTTAATTCAGCTTGAGCCCCCAGTTGTACAGTTATCACTGTCTGGACAAATCCTCCACAGAACCTTTTATTCTTTGCCGTTAGGAATTGATTGAACATCAAGTGTGATGGAAGACCAGTGGACAGGATCATTATATAACTGTAAACATTCTGACCTCATGGTTTGTTTCTCCCACTACGGAGCATTAATTTAACCTTTATTTAAACTCAGAACTTACTGAGACACAAAAAAGAAAAAAAATAGTGTAGCAAAATAGCATCTTCAGATCCTCTTCAACTTTTAACAAGTTGGAGAAGTTTGACTGATGCATCAAACCCAGCTTGCTTTATAACCAGCTTATATAAATGTGCAACAGAGTGAAGCTGGATGTCAAAAATGCTTGTCAATGCTGGAGATGGCTTTATATTCCACTGATGTGAAACCCCCTAAACACGAGACCCACCAATGAATGATGGAAAGGCCTGATAGCGAGGGGAAACCAGGGTCTTATAGAAAGATCACATCAGTCGGACACATCGGGGTCTGATTGTCTCTGAGCGGTCTGAACTGTCTAGAGAAAATATCCAACAAAACCCTATGTGGATCAGCTTTCCTTATCCACCCTGAGGGGCAGCGCTGTGCTGAGTAGAACTGTGAAAAAGATGGAGGTCATGAAACTAACGACCTCAACACCTTGTTATGCCTTGACAGGAAAATGTTTGGAGCTCTAAGATGGCTGACAGCTGGAGAGAAAGTGGAGAGCAGCCGCTGACTGAGACGCAGACGCAGCAGCATTGAGACGGAGCTGACAGTCTAATATGCTTGTTTTCCAGCTGACTTACATATAGATTACAGCTGACGGCTGTGAGCCATGATTGGCATCCCGCTCTGCGGTGGGATGGGCTGGGGGGCGTCTGGGGACTGATTTGGTGATGTTAGTTTGTGACAAATCTCACACACCTGTCAGTCATTAGGGTTGGGTTGGCCTACTAACCCCACCCTAAACATGTTTATACGAAAATAATCAAAGGCAACAGAGGCCCTAATGAGCAATAGTGTGTCTCTTATTACAGTGATGAGATCCATTCAGTCAGTGACAATAGGTTTCACGGCAGAGCGGTGGAAGTGATGCTAAAGTAGGGCAGTCAGCAGCTTTTAGCTCTCTGCTGTGCGCAGCTGCACGTCGTCTCAGCGACAGTCAGCTTCCATCTTAATAACCACGTATTTCCCCCTTCTCAATACGAACACAAAGCTCCTAATCGCTGTAACCCTTCTTTGCTCCACCCTCATCCGTCTCTCATGAGACGTTTCTTCCATTTAGCCACGTAAACAGCCTCCATTGAGCTAAACTCCAAGGCTGAAAATAGTCAAACAAAAGAGAAAATATTGCTTTCCAGTGATGATACATAAGCTGGTGCTTGTTGTTTATTGGAGTCGACAGTCGGGCCTTCGATAAAGCTGTAATCTGGATCAGTGGTAATTATGCTTGCTCTCAGGCGTCGAGGAGTTCCTCATTATTTCAAGGGATTGGATCCTGATACAGCTTTTGACTTCTCCTCAACAGAAACAGAGGAGGAGCTCCGGCTTTTCTGTAGATTAGGTTAAAGCTCCAATTATGTGGTGAAATATTCAAATCCTAGTCTGCGGTGATTTAGGAGTTCACTGGCGGGTTAGCAGAGTTAGCTCCACAATGAATAACCCTCCGCTGACAGTGATGGTGATGAAAAACGAGCCTGGCACTTTCAAAGACAAACTAAAGCATTAGTCGTCAGCGAGGAGGCCGAGCGGGCAGCCGCCGCTGCAGAACACGCCTCGGCCTGCAGATATTAGCCACATTACGCTTTGTCCGCTGTCTCCATCCATCTCAGGTGGCGGCTGCCTCCACAGCCGTCCCCCTTTCTGCATGTGTGCACTGGAGCCTGCTGATGTACCTCTTGGTGCTCGTTTCTACACTGCCAGGCTTTTTTTAATGCAGCAACTTGTCTAATTTGTTTGGAGAAATGAACTTAAATGAAATTAGGATTCCCGGGTAACGTCCTTGTTTCCCTCTATTGAATTATGGGACTGGTGTAATTGACTGAGATTGCTGGGTGGGGGGAAGAAGGTTGGAGGAGGTTTTAAAAAAAGCCTAACAGTAACACCTCGTTATGCCCGGCTCTGCCCTGTTTTTCATTGTGCTTTCCCTCCTCAGCCAGAGGGCACAACAAGATAAGTTGCTTTAATATCTGCCACTGTCACTTTCTTCACCCTGTCCATTGAGAAACAAACACTTTGTTACCCACATCGCATCTCCACCTCCTCCCTTCCCATCAAACCGGACGTCAATCAGTGGAATGCGCTGTTGTGTCGACTGTAGCTCGTTGTCTGTGATTTAACACAGCCCTAATGTGGCTCTCACTTAACCCCATCATACTTAATGATCTTTTTCTCTCTTAACTGTCTGCTGCCGCCCTCTTCCTCCCACTGACTCTGTGGTGGCCTAACAGTAGATTCTTTGAGTGTGACCGTGTCCAGCAGCTGCCTCAGGGGGCCGGATGTACGCAGCTGTCTATCTCTGCAGTCACTTCACTGGCTACTGTCCTCAAGCCCCCGGACTCCTCCATGGGCTGGACCCCACATGCTGATTACACATTGGATGTTATATGAGTTTGTTGCTTTTCCCAGTTGCTTCTTCTTCAGTAACATATTTACGATGAACAAAATCAGTTTCAGAGCAACCCTGACTTGTGGGAGAATGTTCCTGGGGTCATTTTAGTTTGTAGAAGAAATCAAAGTTTTGATACAAAAAATTACTTGAAGGGGCAATGTTATGTAAAGTTCTGGGGGTGGGACGGTTGTTTTATATCAGGTTATGATGTTATTCCCTCATCAAAAATGTGCCTGGAGTTATGCCTTGATGCTTTCATGCATGTTTGAGGAATCATTTAATCGCCTGTGGCAACCATTGAGCTAACCATTGAGCTGTTCAAAACGCCTGGATGCACCTAGCTCCGCCTCTGAGGTGCAGCTCCTCCTCAAAGCTGCAGTTTCTAAGCTTTCAAGCTTCCGAGCTGCCACCTCACTGAGCAGCCCTCCCACACTAAGCTCTTACAGACTAGCCAGCAGAAATTAGCCAACATGTGGTGGAACCTGCGCCTCTGCTGAGCTCGTCATATACGTATGAGCTGCTTCTCAGTGCTACGCTGGAAAAGAGGTTGGATGGTTAAATGAGGAATGATGTTGTGATGACTTCCAGAAGGCAGAGTAATAAAAAAGAGCAGGAGCTTTTTAAAGTGACAGAGGCCTGATTTCAAGACGTTAATTTACTAAATCAAACATACTGCCCCATTAATTTGTTCAAAGAATGGAATATGTCGCTGGTTAAATATTCTCAGAATCTAGAAAATAGCCATTTGTCAAGAAACTAAATACAGAAGTTAAAGTGTGGTGTATTTGCCAGGCATATTGTGCCATTAAAGTAAGTATGTTAACTTTAGCTGTTATGAAATATATATCAAATATTACTTAAAAAATGTAATTCCTTGAAATTGGGCCTCTGTCACTTTAAGAAGCTCTTGCTCTTTCTGAAACTCCGCCTTCAGGAGGTCATCATAACATGGCTTGTCTATTAACCCTTTAACAATGTTTTTACTAGCATTTCACTGAGAATTAGCTCCTATTATGAGATCAGCAGATGAGCAGTGCAACCAGGTGTTTGCTAATTGCTGCAGGCTAGTCTGAAGGAGCTGAGTTTCAAGGGAAAACGCTGCTTTGTGAGGCGGAAGCTCAGAATCTTGGAAACTGCACCTGGAAGGTGGAGCTAAGTCCAGCCAGGCGTTTTGAACAGTTGAATGGTTGCCGCGAGAGACTGAGGGATTCCCCAAAAATCCATGAAAAAATCAATATAACGCTCCTGGTATGTTTTTGATCAAGGAATGACATTATAACATGATGTAAAGCTACAAAAAGTTGATTTTACTGCCCCTTTAACAGCTTACCTATCCTCTCTCATCCCCTGTTTTTTCTCACTGAACTGTCTGAGAACATTTAGCTTCCACTTTTTTCATTTTCTTCACTGTAGCTTCGTCATCTCCAGCCTCCTTAGTTCCACTCCTGTATTTGTGTCGAGTCTGTGCTGTGAATGGCAGTCCCAGCTCACTGCTACCTGTCATTGCTGTGTCTCTGCATCCCGCCCATGCTCACTGACACTGTTACCCTCATTACCGCAGGGCGCCGCCACCCGGCTCAGAGTTTCTGAGAGCTCGGGTCGTATGGAACCTCTTGACTGTATATTACTACGATGTGGAGCAGAGCCAGGAGGGCGCAGTGAGCAGATCGTTAGCGGCGGCTCCTTGTCCTGACTCCCTGTGTTTGTATGTTGCAGAACTCGAGTGCAGACCACCGTGTGAGGCTGGACCTGGGCCTGTGGGACAAGTTCAGTGAGCTGGCCACCAAGTGCATTATCAAGATCGTGGAGTTTGCCAAACGAGTGCCTGGCTTTACAGGGCTGACCATCGCTGATCAGATCACACTTCTGAAAGCTGCCTGCCTGGACATACTGGTCTGTGTTTCTGCTTTAATTCTGAAAGAGCATGCTTGTTTGTCATTATTTGTTTTTTTCTGCTTCAAAGCTGATCTACCAATTTCAAATAAGTATCTCTTGATGCTGAATAGTGATCAAAGTGTGCTTTGGTCAATATTAACATTTTAATCCCAAAGGAATTGAACATATTTATACACAAATTGGCAACTAACAGTAACAATTTTGAATCAACACAATATTATTACATTTTGTTTTGGTGCAAAGGGACAGGTCAGATTTTTGAAGTTGGGTTCTATTTTAAGGTTATCTGGTTATGACCAATAAATATGGTTCCTGCAGTAGATCACCCCTAGCAACCTCCATTTGATGAATCTAACAACTGGTGAGAGCAGGCCAGACATCCATCGTCTGTACCTGCTTGTCCTTGCAGGGTTGTGGGGGGCTGGTGTTAATCTTCAGCTGTCATCGGGCGAGAGGCGGGGTCCGCCCTGGACAGATCACTGGTCCATCAACACAAAGATTCACAAGACAAACGTCCATGCTCACTATTTAGAGAGACCAGTTAGCCTAACAGTCATATTTATGGACTGTGGGAGGAAGCTGGAGTACCAGGAGAGAACCCACACATGAAGAAAGACCACAGGCTGGGATTCAAACCTAGGATCTTCTTCCTGCAAGAAAAACAGTAGGACCAACTGCGCCACCATCTAGACTCGAACTTTCAGTTGGCGGGTGGTAGACTGTTGACAGCCAAGGTCTTCAGTGTAGATAACCATGAAAAATAAAATACAAAGTTGTTTGTTGATAAAAAGATCATTTACATGAACTGCTGTGACATCTTGTAGGACTTTGCTCCTGGTTCTGCTCTGAATCTTGTATCTGTTCACTGTTTTTGAAGTAAAGACTCTACAGCTTTGTTTATCCTAGAGCGCCTGGAAACTGCCTGTATTTTCATATGCTGATTGAGAAAAAGTTCCACTTTTACACAGTGCCACCATTCATCAGCTGTAGTTGTTATGCCAGACCACTATGTGGCGCTGTGATTTTAGCATGTCATTGAATGAACATGCACTTCTGACTCTCAGCTTCCACCTCACAGTAAACTATAACTCATTTCTCACTCCCAAGTGCTCATGTAACATATTCCTCATCAGAAACTGAACAGGTTCAGTAAGCACAACGCAGCTCTATGTGATCCGCCATGTGTAGAATAAACCCCATGGCCGTGTGTAGGGTGATGGGTCACACCTGCGGAGTGCTTCACACCTTCATGGGAGGTTTTACAGAAAGGTTTCAGTCAGACCTGATTTAAAAAATGCTGATGTGAGAGAATCCAGTCACTGGTGTAAACAGGCCTCTGGGTCTCAACTAAAATGTTGCTGTTCAGCTGAAGAGCGGCTCCATGTAAACTGTTAACTATCGACGGTCCATACTTCTCAACAAAAAAACTATTCTGGAGGCACCATTTGTCTGATTGCTTGGTTAAAATAGTCAAGTTTGCTTGACTGTTAGAAAGTCATTTTTTAGCTGCTTTCATCCGTTTCTTCATCTATCTGCGTTTCCTGATTGGATCAGACTGACAAAAAGTCCAAATAGCTTTTAATGATGCAACCAATCTGGAAAAGCGGAAATCTCCCTCAAATGTCACTTTGAAAACATTTATTTTTTGTAACAAAACAAGATAAACTTACTCTAACGATAATTATTGGTACAACATTAGCAAGTTTGAACTGCAGTTCACAGGGGATTGCACTGGAATGCATTGGACTGTATAGAATCGGACTGAGTTGCTTTGTGAGCAATGGGATTTAAACTAGATGGCTCTGGTTTTAGTGCGATGCCCTGAAGTGACCTTTGCAGGAACCTGCCTCTGTCTGATTGAACTTTACTGAACTGATTACAGTTCTTGTTCTCCCTCAATTTGAAACAATCTTTTCATTTCTTCAAATAGCATTCTGAGTTAATTGCTTAGCTCTCCAGAGGAAACGCCATTTATCATCCAACTCAGCTCCCATCAGGCCGTCCTGATTGGGGGTTTGTCTGGGCTGACCAGCCGGAGTCAGACACGTCAGATTACTCACCACGTCTATCAATTCAAAAGTTTATGGAGAGTAGATGTCTGTAGTGAGCATTTTCTCTGTCTAAACTGATTTAATCTTTAAGATGGTTTGTGTGTGTGTGTTTGTGTGCGTACGTGAGTGTTTCTTATATTGTCACTGATGACCAGTCAGTGGCTCTGTGTTTGTTAATGATAGTGTGTTCTTTATTGAGCACAGATGCGGAAATGTCTGCAGGCTGCTGGGTGATTGTTTGTCATTTAGCAGTTGTTAAGTGAAGCGACATGCTGTAGTAATGGAGCTGCAATAATGAGATGGAAAACGGCAAATGGCTGATTCTCTTCCCCTCTTGCTTCTGTCATGCATACTGGAGTGGGAGGCGGACGGGGGCGGGGGAGGAGGTGGGGTATTTAACATTCACTGCACAGACGGGGGGGAGGAGGGAGAACGCAGAAACACTGATGACAGGTTTGATATGCATTTTACATTTTTGACCTCTAGGGTTCTATTCAATCAAGGTCATTTTTATTGTTTTGGATCTGGACATAAAATGCATTGTGTTGTCATCCTGACAACATAATGTATAAGGAGTGTTTATATATTGACATTTTATTATCGCCTTAAGTTCTTTTGTCAGTCATGTCACAAATATTTCTGTCATGAACATGTACAGTAGCTCTATATTAATTAGCATCAGCGTTTTATGCTGTCCCAGGTAAAGTGTGCATGTGTAGAGCAGCAATGTTAACATCTACTGAAATATTTCTTGTCATGGAATTGAAATAAATGTACCTAAATAAGGTTGGACATTTCAGAGTGAAACTGGGTTTCCTCCGTTAAAAGAGAATGTGTCTGAAAAATATGCCCAATATGTTCAGTTTTGCTTCTGCTCAAAGCGAAATGCAAGTGTTGGTGAGATTTGTTGAAAAAAGAAATGCTTAAGACTTCAAGGTGACACTTTCAGAATCTCAGAAACAGGTGGATGTCTAGAAGAGGCCGCAGATGAAATAGTGGTGTAAACGTATCCGACCTTTGAACACTGTGCTTCCTGTGCATAATGCATAATGCACTTTCCCAACTGTGGGGAAGTGCATTATGCAGTTTAAGTGTATAAATATAACTATGGCTTTAAAAAAGAAGAACGCCCCCCCTTTTCAAGATAAAGCCAGGAAAAGACGTTGAAAGAAAGAATAAAAACTCCTGGCCTCTTTGAAGATGTCTGTTGGTTTTAAGTCTCCGCTCCCTGATTGTTGAGGATAGTGGAGGCCCCTGGTTCAGAGAGGAAGGTTAAAAAATAAAGTAACAATATGCAACATCATGTATCCAAGGTGCAAATTGGTGTTTCATGTGAATGTTTCACTATACATGTTATGGCCAAGAGAGAGGAGGACAGAGATGAAGAGGAAGGAAAAGGCAGACAACAGGTTGGCCGACAGGAGTGAGCGGGTCAGAAAAGGTCTGAGACCATGGCCTCATCCTTCAGCAGAATTTACTTACTGTTTATGTGACTCTGAACACAAGTGGTTCCACTGGATTCTGTTAGTAGGTTGTAATTTTCATATTTTTATTTGTGTTCCCTTTTTCACCTTGCAGTAATACAATACTTTGTGTTGCTCTGTCACAGAAGGTTGTAAAATGACAAAACGTGAAAAAGCTGAGGATAGTTTTGCGAGGCTCTGTACTGACGCCATCTTTTTTCAAGCATTCTGGTGCATTTCTCACAACAGTCTGAACATTTGCACGACAGCTGGTGCATTTCTCCAAACAACTAACACAAACTGGATGGATGGATGTTCCTTCGTTCGTTTCTGTTCGTTCGTTCATTCGTTCGTTTGTAGTACACCAAACAGAAACATGTTTCGGGTAGGGCTGAGAAGTGCTGCAAACTTGAAGTAAATTGGAGCAAACAACACAGAATACTGTAAATCATTTTTACACATCTAAACTGAAATGGTGCAGACAACGTCACTTAGAGCTAAGTCATAGGATTCAACTCTATCATTGCTTACAAGCTAATGCTTCACACACTCCTCCTGATCAGTGAAAGGTGAGATTCACCTGAAAGGAAACTGGGACACCTTTTCTGGAAATGCTGCTAAAGAAATACATAGAATTACCTTGACATATTTTTACCTGTTTTTTATGCGAGAACTAAACCAATGTAATGAGGACTATTAGTTTTATAGCATTTACAGTAGAGAAGAGTACAGAGACAATACAGATGTGCGGAAGCACTGGAAATTTCTTGGAATAAATGAGAAGCTGCTACAGTGATGAGCACAGATGAGTAAATGTTATGGAGGTTGAACTAATAGTTATGAGAATTGAACTTCTGCTCACCAAACGTCTGAAAAGAACCGTAAATAACACCGCATGTGTGTTTAAGGGGCGTGCTGTGGTGGTGCAGGGGGTTAGCACGCCCCACATTTGGAGGCCTTAAACCCGCGGACGTCGCGGGTTCGACTCCCGGTCCCGATGACCTTTGCCGCATGTCCTCCTTCAAAAATGGCGCCGTCTCAGCTGGCTGCCTGCAGACGCAGCTCCCGTCGTGTGTGTGTGTTAATATGTGTATAAAAAAGTCTTGCTGTAACTGCGACATAATTTCCCTGCTGGGATGAATAAAGTAATTCTTCTTCTTTTGAAAGGATGTCAACTCAGTCTGCTTCAGACTGCTGTAAGAGAGCTGTGAAATGGCTGACAATAAAATCTATAAATTATTCACAAAGATGTTTATTAATAATTGGAAATGCAAACAGTCGAGCCCAGTCTGGACAAAACTGGCAGCACATGCAGAGAACATTATTCTGAAAATGGATTTTTATTGACCTGGTCTGGTCGTCCAGGCAGTGGCATGTTGACGGATGGTCTGGGAGCTAACACTGACCTGGTCCTACTGTCTGATGAGACAAGCAGTGGTGGAGGGAAGAACTGGGAAGCGGGGTTGAGAAGTTGAAGGCCGAGTGTGATGGCTTTCTGGCTGTCGCTCAGCCATCATCATCTGTTCAGCAGCACATTTCCATGGTGAAGGACGCAGCCATTGTGCTAGGTGAGGGGCGTATCAGAGGAGAGATCAAACACAACGTGTATGGATGTATATGTGTGGGACAGAGCCGGAGTGTGTCTGGGAGCTGGCCTGGCCAGCCGGTGAGAGCCACCGCCAGCAGCCATGTTTTATTCTGTTTCATGTTGCAGACACTCCTGCCACTCACTGTCAGAGGCAGCCCACTCAAACTGCTTCAAAGGCTCCACGCTCACAATCAGCTGCATTACTAGGTGCACACACACGCACGCCTGCATATACACACAAACACAAACACACATTCAGAGCAAGGTGATTCTGCAGGGGTTAGTGGAAGGTCACTGTTTTGCTTCTCTGAGGTTTCCTGGTTGCTAAAGCAGCTAGCGCCAGGCTATGCTACATGCTGTATGAGAACATTATTGGTTGCACATGGGAGATAGGGGAGTGCTGTCTTCTGCTTTGCCTTCCTAGGAAAGTGTGTGTGGGGGGTGCCACCCTGTGGGTATGCTGCTAATATAATATGGTATTTTATTGATTTATTATATATTCCTATAAATGTTCTTGTATGCTGAGGGGACAGAAACCGATAAAAACAACTGAACCTGCTTCATATTTGTGCGAGCTAACTGAAGGTTTGCCCAGAGCCTGACTCAGCTACAGAAAGTGTTTGTTCAGTTTTTCCTACCACATGATTTTCCTCCCCTAAACTTTCCATTGCTGTACTTGGATACAGCCAGCTGCTTTATCAATGACCTCTTGTTGCTCCTAGTGACTGATTATTTTCTGTGGTTACTCTTATATTTTGATTAATTTAATTGCAGCAACATATCAGGAGTCAATGATCCTCTGATCTGATTATCTCTTTATATGAATATGTAATGTTCAGTTTCCTGTTTACCGAGGTTGTTCTGACCATTTCCTTGCCCCTCCCTTCCTTCACTCTCAGATCCTGCGTATCTGCACACGGTACACTCCTGACCAGGACACCATGACCTTTTCAGACGGACTGACCCTAAATCGGACACAGATGCACAACGCTGGCTTCGGCCCGCTCACCGACTTGGTGTTCACCTTTGCCAACCAGCTGCTGCCCATTGAGATGGACGACACAGAGACGGGTCTTCTCAGCGCCATCTGTCTCATCTCAGGAGGTTTGTAGACCGGAACTCAATGCCTCTTATCAAACCTCTCTAGTTTTGATTTGATGCAGTAAAGGGCTTAATAAATGCTGTGGCTAGAGTCCTGACCAACATCAGGAAACTGGCTCACATTACATGAGTCTACTGGAATGTCTCAGGTTTTAACCATTTCTTGATGAATCAATAATTTTTTTCTCTGTTAATTTGTTCTTCCTATAAAACACTTTGAAGTATCTTGTGAGTGAGTGGGCCTTTAGTTATTAATGACAAGTTACTAATGACTCAATCTAAAATTGATTGATCTTATCAATCGACTAGCAATTAATTGATACATGGAAATTTTCTTGAAACCATGAGTTCTCTCATGTGTCAGGAGGGTCAGCTGTCTTTCCAGAACTCGAAGGGATGCATTTTATATGAAATGCTGACTTTTAAAAAATGAAGCACATCATTATAGTTCTATAACTTTTTTGTGTTGGTTGTATTAAAAACTGACTGAATAAACAGAAAAGTGTGGCTTTATCACATTACAAAACTCTAAAGACGTAGTTATAAATAAGTTTATTGGTTGCTGAACAGAAAAATAAATGAATAAAATACATAGAACATGGTAGCTCCCATGATAATTTGGACGACAGCCTGTGCTGTCCATCCTGATCCAGCTCTCTGCTGCCAGGTCAGGCTACAGTCAGAGCCACACTTTGTGCTGTTAGTCTTGGTTCCAGTTCAGATTCCTTCTCGTTGGTCGTCATGGTTGCTCCAGAAGGAATGTTACAACTTTGCAAATTAACTCACAACAGACAGAACTCAAAATCAGCCATGCTTATTGGCATCAGGTTTTCTTTCCAACGTGTTCTAATTTTCCACTTTTCTGTCATCACATCCTCGTCTCAATGATTTTTGGTTGAGAAGCAGACGCTGCTCCGCCATGCAGCTCGGCTGAGTGAGTGTTACTAAGGTCAGGAGCTTAAGGAGCTTGTCAAGTGTGTACATTTTAGAACAGGACGGCATAAAGAACGTTTTCAATCCCACACCCGGGTCTGCTTAAACTACCATTCTGGGATCTTGCGCCATCTTTGTTTCTGTATCAACTGAATCAACACCAATCCAATGGAACTCATTTTGCTCAAATAAACATTAATCAACAATTAATCCTGAGTCGAGTAGAAACTTACCAGGAGCCGGTACAACATCTGTGACTGTCGGAAGCTTCATAACAGTCACGAAGCAGTCTGGTGGAAAATGTCTTTCAAATTTACGTTCAAATCAGACTCTCAGCTGCTGAGGTGGGGGAAGGTGGAGGAACAGGGGGTGTGGGTGAGGGTTTGGGTTTGACTGCTTTGTTCATCCCACCTGTCAGATTAATTTAGTTCAGTCTGAGACAAACTTTAAACAGTCTGGAGCCTGGTTAAACCGCATCATTAGCAAAAACCTGATTTGAGGACAATAAGTAAATCTTCAAAGAATGAGCTAATTCACCGCCAATTCAAAGTGCTGGACTGCCCTTTATTTAACTCAGAGGAAGCCTCTATCGATTCCTCCATTTACTACAGAGTAAAGCTGCAGGTTTTGGATAGAGTGAACTAGAAATCAGCTGCTGTTACTTAGAGGAGAGGGGAGGTGGAGAGGATGAGCAGGTATGAGACAGCTGAGCTGCATCAGTCAGCTGGCTGCAGGAGAAGAGTCTGAGGAGGAAAACCAGAGCAAGAGTCCCTCCATCATGTCAGGATGCACAGGCCTTAATGTTGAAGTAGAAGTCCTTCTCATTCAGTCGCATAAAGTTTCACTGGAGAGTTGAACACGTTTGTGTCTCATTATTCCTCTGTCTGTCCCTCCCGCCTCGCAGTTTGTTAGGAGATCAGTCTCCCTCTCCGCTGGGCTCCCTCCGCTCAGCGAGCTTTTACTCAGGCCTGGGAAAACATTACAGGCTCTTGCATAATCTATGAAAAGTAAACCACACCTCTGACTGCACAGTCTGAAAGCAGGTCCAACACTCTCAGGTTCCAGAGTACACACTGCCACCTCCTGGCCAGCTGAGGTACAGCTTAGGTCCAGTCTGTGGGAGGGATGGAAAAATAGATCTTACACTCCACTAAAATAGCTGAACCCAACAGGACCTCGTTGTTGCAACAGGATGACCACAGCGCCACCAGGTGAAAGATTTTAGGACTGTTTTATGATTTTTGTTTATTTATTATTGTAAACCCTGATTCATCCAGAAGTGAGACATTTGCATCACTTCACATTACTTCATGTTGTCAGCTGTAACAGTTGGAAAAACCTTTAGTGGAAATTTTTGGAAAAAAAAAAGAAGCTGAAATTTCTATTGAAAAATGAATGTTGAAAATCATTCTGATGGTAAATCAGATCCTTTCTGTACTATGAATAACCCCAATGATTAGCCTGGTAAAAATGTCTTTTGATCATATATTAGGCTTTAACCTGTCATACAGGCTGACCGTGTGTGTGTGTTTGTGTGTGTATCAGACCGTCAAGATCTGGAGGAGCCTTCCAAGGTGGATCAGCTCCAGGAGCCACTGCTGGAGGCTCTGAAGATTTACGTGAGGAAGCGCCGACCAAGCAAGCCACACATGTTCCCCAAAACCCTTATGAAGATCACGGACCTGCGCAGCATCAGCGCTAAAGGTAGGAAGGCCATCAACATCTGGTGGACGGTGAGAAGATCAGGCCTAGAAATGTAGCAGAGATGGTTAGGAGTCCAGTAACAGTCTGTAGAGGTAGACATGTTTGGATTCACATCTAACTGTATGAGCTCAAATTGAATGTATCAATCAATCAAGTTTATTTGCATAGCACGTTTCATCAACAAAGCAGTTCAAAGTGTTTTACATCACGAAAACATAAAAACGTCATAAACGAATCATGTAGTCAATAATTGTGAAAACCAGTAATAGACACTGCATTTTGTCAAGGAAATGTTCTTCAGGTGATAGAAGGCCGACTTTGTAACTGTCTTCATTTGTCTCTGAAGGTTCAGAGATCAGATTTCAGCCTGATCTCTAGTTTCTATTTGTAAAACTGAAGCTGAGTGTTGACTCTATCGTTCCTCTTTGGGTCCAAAGATAATAACTTCAGTTTTGTTTCTGTTCATCTGGAGAAAGTTATGGCACATCCACACATTTATCTGTTCTAATGAGGAAGCTAATCTTATTTCCTGTTATAACCTGAGCCAGTAGGAGCGTATAGACATTAAGAGGCGTCCTAGGATTGAATCTTGGGGTATTTCACATGTGACTTCAATGAGACGTTTTCTGTTGAAACAAAGAAATCTCTGTTCTTTATGTAAGACTCAAACCAGCTGAGTTCTGGACCGGAGAGTCTGGCCCAACTCTCCAGTGGTTCCAGTAATATGTCATGGTCAATACTGAGGTCCAACAGAACCAGCACTGTGGTTCTTCCACAGTTTGTGTTTATGCAATGCATCTACCATGAAGTTCAGCCACTAAATTGTGAACTCCGTTTAGCTGAACTGTTTCAAGTATTAAAGTGGTCTTGTTCTGCTACTGTCCTCCAGGAGCCGAGCGAGTCATCTCTCTGAAGATGGAGATTCCAGGTTCCATGCCTCCTCTCATCCAGGAGATGCTGGAAAACTCAGAAGGACAGGACAGTCAGATCAGCAGCAGCAGCAGTAGCAGCACGTCCACCGAGGCCGGGGCCAGTCCCAGCACCAAGGACAACGAGTCGCCAGAGTCCTCAGACCCGGACGAGGCCACGCCCCCCCCACCCAGCACCGGGCCCTAAGAGGCACCAGGTGTCTCTTTAACTCGTTCAGACATTCCTTTGCACAAAAAGATCAGCCAACAAGGAGCTGACCCTCTATAACCTCTTTATTCCTTCTCTTTTGCTTGGTGTAACATTAACTTTAAATCCTTATATTTTTCTCTCCAATTTACTCAAAAGTTTTTCTCCTCGAAAAGAAAACAACACGGAGGCCTCAAAGGATGAGTGCTCTGCGTTTGGCTGTGAGTGAAGCTGTAGTTTGGGGTCAGAACTCAGGAGGAGGGCCCTTGGGGGCCTCCCCAAACACCACAGATGATACTCCTCAGGTCTCCAGTGTAAATTCGTATCTGCATGACGGGAGTTTGATAACGATTTCTCTCTCTGTGTTTCTCCGTCATCTCTGTCCATCAGTGGTACTGCTGGCATACACACACTGTACATACCATGGTATGGTCAGGCCTCTGTTTGTAGGATGAGTTTTGTGGTGCTTGTCCCATCATGTTGATTATTTTCGAGGTTTAAAGCAGAACTAATTTTAAGTTCTTTTAAAAAAATATATCTAGAATGTTATTGCACATAGATGTAACTGAAGTCAGACATTTTCCATCTGTTTGTATATTTAAAACTGCTCTTTAGTCTTACGTGACGTGTGTGTTGTTCATGGATGAATGTGCATCCACACCGGCAGAATGCAGCACTTCCCTCCATACCTGCAGCTGAGTCCGTTCAGCTGTTTCCTCAGGGAGGGAAGCAAACAGCAGAGGCTTTGATACACACTCATCAGACCGGCCGGGTCAGTCCTGAGCGAGCAGATTCACACACACACGTGCGCACACACAGAGAGGCAGTCTGCCCAGAAAAACAACCAGGACAAGAGGCTAAAACTGTCCGTCAGCTTCATCAAAATCGGACACAATTCTTGCACTTTACTGGTTAAAGTGCACGTTACTGACTTCACAAAAAACCAAAATCTATTTTTTTGTAAAGTTTTGACCTGTTGAAAAAGGTTGCTAACGATTCCAAACTCTGTTTGAGAACTATAATAGGAACAGAAATGTTTTGCTAGCGTAACAGCAGAGGCACTTATCTTTAGCATCAGGAATATGCAATTAAGGCAGCTAGCATGATTAGCATTAGAAATGAAGCCTTCTATGTGTTCCATTGGAACTCAGACATCAATTTTCTGAAATCCTGCCAACATTCACAGACCCAACATGTTCCTTGACAACAGGCTGGAAAAGAAAGAGGACAAAGCCTTTGTTCAGCCTTCCTGTTATCTGCTGAAAGTCTTGCTCTGTCTTAGATCCTAATAGAACTGCAGACTTAATCCTACCAGGGCTGCACCGATTTCAGTTATCTTTAAAAATCCTCACCTCCCGATTCCGATTTTGACCGATACCAATATTTTTGTCTGAAGAGTCACTAAATATAGAGACAAAGTTTCTAAGTTGTCAACAGTGGAGCGAGTACTGCTAACCGCTAGCGTGCAGATGGGACCCCTTTGGTTGACAGTAGCTGCTCAGATTGCCAGTCATCCGATTTATCGACCGGCCAGTTTATTAGTTCACCTCTAGTCACTACCTCTCTGCCTGGAGAGCACTGTTTCATGTTTATGGAGCTTCATACTACTCTTCTGACTTAATCTGAAACTAACTGACCATGTTTGAGTCTTCTCCAAGTAGAAACATCCACACCATATGGAGTATGGATGGATTTCTAACAGGCACACCACAGCCGATCAATCTGAAGATCATCTGGTTCTGGTTACCAGCTGATGTATCGATGATTCTCTGGGACAAAACCTTTCATATCAGGGCTGAATGATTCAACTATGTTCATCTGGAAGGATTCAGCTATCTCATCTGTAAAAATAAGATAGCTTCTTTTTTTTATTATTGCAAAACAAACAAATTAGGTGAGATTTAGGACTATTCCTAATCTAGGTCATTGTTCCAACCAGATCCAACCCAAAACCCTGGTCCGCTTTCATAGTAAATGTTTCTGCCTCAGTGATCAAACTGTTGTTTTTTTTTCTTCCATTCTGACATCAGCCTGCAGCTGGTTTATATTTCCCAGAATGAAGTCGGCCTAATGAGTGTGTATCTGCTGCTGTCCACGGTGCCAGAGCTCTGCTGTGGCCTTATGAACAGAGCTCTGCCTCTCACCTTCCTCCTCCCTCATAAAGTGTCTTGTTTACACCAGTGAAACACGGGGGGCAATGCAATCCTTAAACACACTAAACACCGGAACACCTGGCCTCATGGGTCCGGATGATTGTAGCTGACGCAGAAAGCACACTGTGGGCTGGGATCTCTAGCTCTGCTCCAAATGTTTGCCTTGCTCTTCTGACCTGACTGTGTAAGCTTTACCTAACGATGCAAAAGGAGATTCCAGATGACCACTGACCCCTCCAGACGGCCAGCCGAGTAAACGCTTCCTTTGGGAGGCGAATCCGGCTGAGCTGGTATGGAGGCGTTAGGAGGTTCCTCTGAAACTAAAACATGATCCTGGAGAGCTGCCTTTCTTCACAGCCAAGGTCACATGTGAAGCTGAACCATAAGAGAAAAGACACTGTTATGTCTTCCTGAAGGATCCAGACCCTCCACTGCCTCAGGGTCCATCAGCTCTGATGTGGTAATCCGTATCTCAGCACAGATGATATTTTTTAATGCATTAACCAAAAGCAATACTTTTTCATTTTGGAAAGAGTCATATTCACTTCTTTGTTGACAGTAAAGTGACTGAATGTTGTTTTAAAGTCTGTTTTGCTGAAGGAAACGTTTTTTTAAGCAGAATTTCCACTGAAGATCTAAAAGGAAAACATCGACTTCGTTGCACAAAATTAACGAGAAAGAAACGTCCACACTACCACATCTCACCCGGTTAGAGTTAAAGGAATTGATTGGATTTTGGGAAGTGGGGTTTTGGTGAGAGATTGTGGGTAGAAAATATCTCACCTGAAGTTGATGGTTATATTAGCGCCTATGCTTCAGTGAAGCAGAGCTTCATTTTAGAGCTAAACAGAGCTAGTCAGGTCTGATCCAAAACACCAGGACATAAGTGCCTTCAAACAACTCCAATCTCTAAATGTGACAGCGGTGCTTAAAATAAACTTCATTTACCACTTAGAGTAGAACAGACTTTATTAATCCTAAAAAGGGAAATTGCTTATTTGTTGTTGACTCTACCCAAAAGTGTTAAATATTACACTTCAGATGCTTATGGTTATACAGATATGACCATAAGCATCTGAAGTGTAATAGTGTTATATTATGAAACCAGTTTTATAATATCACAGTATGTAGACCACTGGTAAAAAAAAAAAATACCACAGTTTCATAGTAATAAAAATTGAAACCAGAAAAGCAATAATAATTACTATTGTTGCTTAATCAATCTATGATACTGAACACAGTGGAGCCCCAGTATTGGTGGGGATTAAGGACCACCACCGGCCCATCTGAACATAACTGTTTATTTCAATAAACAGTTATGTTTATTACTGTTAGCTCATAAACGAAATATAACTCAATAGGCACTATATTGGAAACCGTGTTAGCACTACAGCAGAAGCTAACTCTCACCGTCTTCCTAATCTTCGCTCTTAGGGGTTCAGCCAACCAGTGCCAAGAAAAGTAAATGCCACTCGTGGATTGGCTGCTTTGTAAACTTCAGCCAGTAGAGTTTCAAGTAGCATTTCACCAAGGTATTTTCTTTCAAATATTTAAGATAAGCTCTACAAAAAACTCTGTAAATAGGCAAATTTTCCACAAATGGCTGGAAATTTTGTTCTACAGAAAAGTGTACGAATAGGGGTCTACTGTTTTAACCTTGTATAACATAGATTTATTTTTTTATTTTGACACATAAACAAGCAAACAAAGACCTAGAATGTGTAGCTCTGCCCCCCACACTGCAAAACCACAAATCTTACCCAGTATTTTTGCCATGTTTCTAGAGTAAATATTTTAAACTCATTAGACAAAATGAACCTACCAGTAACTTTTCAGCAAGATATAGGAGCTTATTTTAAGTCAATAGTTCCTTAATATTAACTAAAAAGTTCTAGTTCCACTGGCAGATTTTTTTCCATTTATAACAAGTTATAAGTTTAAACTTGTTATAAGTTCAAAAATCTGCCGGTGGAACTAGAACATTTTCATCAATACTAAGAAATGATTGATTTTAACCAAGCTCTTATATCCTCCCTATTGTTTTCCTATTGTTACAAAGCTGGCTAACTAGCCAGGCTATCTGCTGTAGCGGTGGAAGCTAGCCAACAGGCTCTTTAATTATGTATTTAAAGTAGTGACAGCCAGTGCTTTTTCTTTAGTTGCCTCATGATTGTATGTCGTGAAACTGGATGTACTACCAAATAGTTTGATTACTTTGTTGTAAGGAAAATCATAGCAGCCTTTATGTAGCCAGCTAATCATCAACGGATGGAGGTGGGAAAGATCTGGCCATTTTCTCCTGCCTCCAGTTAGCTAAACGCTTTAGCTAGCATCTGTAATCATTACAATAAAGACACTAAAAGCTTTTTTCTATTTGCTGGTCAGAACCTCTACAGAACCCCACTTCAGAAGATCTGAGCTAATCCTTTAACTTGGTCTGCTTCATTTTTAGTCCTGGGTGATGGTATACTCTTTAATGTTATGACAGTTATTTAAATATGAACATGACTTCAAAATCCAAATTGAACTATCGAAGTGTTTTTCCCTATACATCCGCCTCTGCTGATTCATTCTTGTATTTGATGGGAAGCAGCAAAGCGAGTCGACTCTAAGGCAGCGACAGGTTCTGGGTCTCCAAGGTGCATAACAAACATCCATCTGCATTCCATCATCCCGGCTCCGAAATACATATCATAAGGGAAGTCAGAGCAGTTTCAGCTTTTTGATTCTTTTTTTTCTTTTCTTTTCTGTTTTGCTTGTTTGAATGTGAATAATAACACGGAGTGTCAGAAGAATGATATGCAGTGTTGAGTACTTACACTTATGTCTTTGAAACAGAGGGAATTCTCTTTCTCTCTCTCACTTTCTCTCTCTCTTTCTCTCTCTCTCTCTCTCTCCTGGTGAGAGATGAAGGGAGAGGTGCTGGTTTTTGTGTTTGGCTAGTTTTTATCTTCTGTAAGCTGGTAAACTTTCACAGCTGAAGAATGTCCACAGCTGCCCCTGAAGCGTCAAGCGGCCCTGAGGCATTGGGACTGATCGCCGCTTCCTTTAGGACTCAACTCCACCGTCTGGATTCCTCGTTCTGTTCTGCTGAATGTCGTACTGCCCTAACTGTAAGACTCTACTATCTAGCTCACTGCAGAGATGTTATATAAATGCTGTGTGCTTTGCATTCCAATTGGCAGCTCTGTGGGAAAAGACGCTCACTCGTCCTTGGAAACACAAACTCTCACTGAAGGAAAGGAAGCAACTGGAACACGGTGAGCTGATCTGAACACAGGTGCGACATGAATGGGACAAATGGACCGGCACTCAATACCACTGACGTGTTCTGTTTGTGGCACTGTTGCCCCAGGATGTCAAACGGCTGTCGTCAAACAATCAACCCAATCAGCTGACAGCTGTTTGATCAGAGGGTTACCTTCTGCAGGGCGTGGTCGATCTGTGGCTTTAGCAGCAGAGTTCATACATCAGACATCTCCTCCACACACAGTCGCTTTATCTTCCCCTCAGAAGAGATTCTATAGATGATTGTTGAGACTTTTAAGTGTTGAGGCTGGCTGGTCACAAAAACAACAGAATATCATTAAAATAATAATTTATTTCAGTAACTAAATTTTTTTTTAAATTTGAAGATTGTATTACATTCATTACACATACATTCCCAAGCTTGTATTTCTATTCATTTTGAGGATGAAAACCCAAAATCCAGCTTTCAGAACTAGAATAGTGCACAAGTACACCAATAAAAAAGGCTTTTAATTTGAAATGGAATAGCCTACACCAGTAGTTCCCAAAGATTTTCTGGGCCCCCCTATGGATTACAATAAAATCCCCCCCAAAAAAGAAAAAAAAATCAACTGGGCTCACACATCGTTCAACCAGACATAAACCTATACACATATTTTGTTTTCAAACTCCACTGAAGTTTATTTCACACTTCAGGTTGCAACAAATCACACTACAAACCATCTTTACAGTGAAACACTTTTGTGTAACTGTTTTATTTTTTTTTATTCATCCATACCCCTTCCTGTGCCCCCCTGCAATGGCACTGCGACCCCCTAAGGGGTGCGCCCCACACTTTGGGAACCACTGGTCTACACCATCATGGGTGGTGTAGGTTGATAGTTGTCCACCTTATGGAAGATGTTGGCTGTCGTGAGCTGGCTGTTCACAAGAGGAAGGAGAAAAACATGGCAGAAGTAAATATGGTGCTCAAGTAAAATGAATGGCTGAGGGTTGAAAGGATTGTGAAACAAAGAATGTTGAAGAGTTTGAAGTGCAAGCAGGAGTCAGAGCCTCAAAGGCACCACACATAGAAACATCCAAGACATGGACTACAACTCCCACATACGAGATGTGGAAGCGATCCTGAGCCAGAGACAGTAGAAGTATCTAAAAACATCTGGGCTGTTGCTCGGTGGTCCAGTGTCCAGTTAGCTGAAAGTAAAATCTACTTTTCATTTGGAAGTCCAGGTCCGAGTCAGTGACGGTTTGGGTCTCCATGTCAATTATCTGGTTCTAATCCACTGGGCTTGATGAGGTCAAAGAGCAGCCCTCTATGTTTCCCTCTGCCTACAAGCTACGTAGAGATGCTGATTTTTCAGCAGGATCTGGTACCGACCCAACTGCCGACTGCCAAAAGTATCAGTACCTGCTAGAGCGACCGTGTATTACCAGCAAACGGGCCCGACCTGAACGCCATGGGGTGTCGGTCGGGGACGAGAGACAGCAGAACCATCATTACCAATGAGTTGAAGGCCCAGAACACTTCAGCAGAACCACAGGATCATCTCCTCCATGCTACACTGCACTGATGCAGTAATTCATGCAACAGGAACCCAGACTGGATCTGGATTAGAAAGTCTTTTTTATTGGTCTGATGTAATTATCATACCTTTTTTTGTTTGTTTGTTTTTGCTGCTATCATGAAAATGAATGGAAAACAACTTGGAATCCATCTTTATGTGTGTTTTATCTATGTGGGTGAATGTATATTCTTTTCAGTTCAGTGAAAAGCTTAATCTCTAATACAAATTAAATGTTTTAAATCCAACTAATTTTTTTGTGTAATGGAACTGAAGCAATGAAATAAACCATCTTTTGTCTTGAGGTGAACTTGCATAGAATCACTGCATCCTGCCATCAGTGGGCTGTTCCTGCTGCCGGCAGTCATGATGCTGCCACTGCCTGGGTGCCAGCAAACGCCTCACTGACCAGAAGGTGTCATATACATAACATATAGGCTGTCAAGTCTGTCACTCAACAGTGTCTTACCAATAGGTCAGATAACTCTGTGAGCCACATGTTGGCCTCGCCCTGCACAGGAGCCAGTGGTCCTGACTCTGAGCTTCAGTATCAGTCTATAAAGCAGCACTGTGTAGCTTGTAGAAACAATATGTTTTTCACATATTTGTTAAAACTGTTGAGACAATCAGCGACAGAAATGGAGCTCCTCTGCCTCCCACCTGTGGTCCTACTGCCATCTGCAGAGATACTGTCAGTAACAAGCAATCAGAGCTGGGAGGCATGTATTAGCGCTGTCAATCACACTTATGTACATACTGCTAAATGTGCTAATGGTGGAGAAACAACTTACTGTTACAGTAAACCTACTTATCTGCCACCATCAGTGCCTATGCTAACTAGCCTAGCATTCACATCAGGCTCAGCAGTAATGAGCGACGCATTTCAGCAGACAGTTGCATCACCACAGGAAGGAGGCAGCCTTTTTTTTTTTAACAGATTATCTGTCTCATAATATCATTGTTTTAACAAGTATGTAAAAAAGAAAATAAAAAAAAAACATTGCTTATCCGTTGCATACTGCAGCTTTAGCAGCAGCTCTGTGTTTGTCAGTCTTGAGGCTGTTCTTGATAAACATCCAAAAGTGTCTGCAGTCACCTTCTTCTGTTCAGATGTGGAGAACCTGCCCACCGTCATGCAAAGTCTCTGTGACTGAGACATGACGCTCATATCTTCATGAACATGAGTTCCACAGGGAGCAGGGAGCTGTTAGCCCCGCCCCCTCCTTACAGGGTGACCCAACCAAGGCATGAGCTTCGACACGTTCTGCCCTACATATTAAATATTGTCTTTGTTTGTATAATAACATATGCTTTTCATGTTCATGTACTGTTTAACTTTACCATGAACTGTCCTTGCAAAGTAATAAAATATATTTATTTTAAACTTCTTGTTTCTGAGTGTGGGAGCACTCCAGGTGGGGTTTGGCATTGAGGAACATGATTGGATCTGCTGCTGGGTTTGGATGTTTGCACACACAAAGAGAAATATAAACACAGAGAAAAAAAAAAACATATTTCAGAAAGGTTGTTGTTGTACAAGAGTGGCAGGAAGAATGACTTAAGAGGTCATGTATAAAAATAAGGCCCATTCAACGGGTTTGGGTCAGATCAAAATATCATACCTGTGGTTAAACATGGTTGTGGTGGCAGCAGCATATTGTAAATATGAATTTCCTCATAAAGGTGAAGCTAGCCAGAGTTGATGGGAAGCTGGGTGGAGCTAAATACAGACAATCCTAGAAAAAAAAGCTGAAGAATACTAAAGATCAAAATATAACCAGGTTAGAAAGGTCTAGTCAAAGCGCAGACCTAAACCCAACTGGGAATTTGTGGCAAAACTTGAAAACAGATCTTCTGCATTCAGATACCAGTACCAATATTATTTAGGTTTGATATGTCAAACGTCTGACCTTCACGTGTTTTTTTTTTTCCTTTTAGTTGTTTATGTAAAAACCTAGGACTGAATTTAATGTCAACATATTAACATAATAAACAAAAAAATAGAAAAAAATTGTGCATTTTTGTCCTAAATAAATGAAGTGAAAAAAAGAACCTGAGCAAATCAAAACATTTTTTCTTTTTTTACATAATTCAGAAACTACGATAAAAAAAAGAGAATCAATATTTAAGATGGACCGTCTTGGGATCAATATTACCAATATTTTCGGATCGATCCGTCAACAATGAGCTCAACAATCATGATCATAGTGTAGTGATGCTGTTAACTGTTTAAACTGCCACTAGGCATCAACAGTTAGGTCAGCCAACAAGAAGAAAACGAGTGTAAACATTATGACCACCAGGAGGCGACAACCCTGCTATCTTAGTCCTCTCTACTTCCTGCTTACCACCTGCATGTCAGCATTGTTTACCAGAGTCAAAAGTCAGACCAGAACTGTGAACATTTTATTCTTTACTTTCAACTTCATGTTCAAAAAGTTACATAGTATCTTAACAGTTAAAATGTGCTAAAGAACAGCGCTCTAAACCCCTAAAAGCTGCTTCAGACGAATTTCACGACATTTCAATGAGCGTAAAAAAACAAACCTGTATATGTATATTAATAAAAAGTGTAAAACACCTACACATTAAAAATCATTTAACGCCACCATTAATGAAAAAATAAAACAGGAAATGTACAAAAGTCTGAGGGAACACAGGAGGAGGAACCTTCCAAACAAGCAGGGTGGATCAGGATGGACTTTAATCAAACATGTCGTCGTCGTCTTCCTCGTTTTCAGAGTCGTGGTAGTACTTGACCTCCTTCCTGGCCCGGCCCGGCCGCTCGCGGGACGAGCCCTTTGCGGTGCTCAGGCTGTTGTCTTCGTCGTCGTCTTCATCCTCATCGTCGGACGGAGGTTTCTGGGGCTTCTGCACGGTGAAAACATTGGGACTTTAAAAAAAAACTGCAGAACAACGAGCTCTTTAGAGAAGGTTGTCTTGTCCTTTAGAAACTGACATAACTGCCAAATGCAATAAAGAAACAATTGGTTGGTTATTATGTCTGTGATGTAAAGTTGTGCATTGTTGGCCGTGTCCAAACTGCGTTTTAAACCTGAATTATGCAGGATTCTTTAGTTATTTTTCCTCAACAAGACCAGGATCTGATGTGTTAAGTTAGACTGTAGTTTTTTCTTTTGTTTATCACATTTTGACTGTACACTGCTATAAACTAATAAAGAAGCTGTTCAATTGCTGAGAAGATCATCTTGTTTGTGTTTATACAGTTGAAAGCAGATATTTACATATCATCAATATTTTACTGGCCAACACTGAATCGGACTGTCAGCTGATGAGAGAGAATTTTTAAACAGACGTTTTTAGATTCTTCAAAGTCATACGTTCATATGCATTAAAACTTATGACTATACACTATTTGATAGAGCCCAGATGATGATGCCATGGCTTTGGAAACCTCTGATAGGTTAATTCAGAATATCTAGATTTATTTTAAGGCACCACTTCCAAAACTCTCCATAATTACAAAGAGTGGACCCAGATATGGCGATGTGAAAACATCACAATGTTTCTGCTCTCTGTGGGCAGAAACTGGGGTCCCAGTTTGTTTGGCAGCATTTTTGGATTTCCATTAGGAACCATAAAGAGCAATGAAGTTACAGACAATAAGTAAGCACAGAAAGACATCAGTTTGCTGGAGTTGTAGATGTGGTTATACCCTAATTATTACCATGGTTACATGTAGAGGAACAGACCAGAGCTTTCCTGTTCTGCTGCAGGAGGAACAAACCAGACGCATCATGAAGAAAGAACATTACGCAGAAATACTGAAGCAACATCTAAAGACATCAACCAGACAGTGAGTGTGTTTTTCTACAGTGTAGCCGTGTGATGTCATAAACTCACTTTGCCCACAGGTTTTGGAGCTTTTTTCATCGGACTGTACTCGTCTTCAGACCCAGAGCCCTTCCTCTTCTTCCCCCGAACTTTACCTGCAATCACACCAGATGGTGACCAGACCTCACAATGTGACGTTTTCAGCCCACATTAACGTAAAAACCCAGTACCTTTGAGAGCTGGTGCTGGCTTCTTGGTGCTGGTGTCTCCGGTATCAGAGTCAGAGTCCCAGATGGATTTATCTGGTTTCTTTGCTTTAGGTGCTGCTGGTTTCTTAGCTTTGGGAGCATCAGAGGGCTTCTTAGCTGCAGCTGAACACAAAAATAAAATGTCACACACAGCACACAATGCTACAGAGCTCTCTGCTGGATGCTTTTGAGATGTTACCTTTCTTTGCTGGAGAAGCTTTGTCAAACGCTGAGCTGCTGGAGTACGTGGAGAACTTTGGGCCGGTGTCATTGTTGCTGTCCGACCTGGAGCCATCTGCAGAACAAACAGGGTCCAACACGTCAGCAAACATGCAGCAGTAGCTGCGCTTCCATCTCAAATGTGCACAAATCTTTGTCTACATTCTGCAAATGTCGAAAAAACACAAGTTTGCATTTGTTGTGTTTACATTAAATAAGAAATGAAATTAAAATCCAAAGTGAATGACGTGGTTTTTAACTTTTTAACTTGTCATTAATAACCACGGCACTGACAGATGTAAACAGTTATATGAGATATATTCATAATTCATCATGGTGCTAGCGCTTATCTTCTATCAGCCAATCAGAGGAGACGTCAGTATTCAGGCGTTGGAGCAACAAGCCCCGCCTACTTGTGCTGCATTTTGGGAAAATTGTAGTTGATGATTTTATAGACGATTTATGGATTCAACATGTTGGAACGACACAACTTTGTATGAACTGTGATGCTGTGAGAGCTTCACAGGACTGGTTGCACACTGAACAAAAAAACAAAAACAAACCATCATATTAATATCACTTCCTGTCATTGTCTTTGTTGTTTCCACCAGTAGTAACATCCAGCTGTTGATCATGTGACTTGTGTGAAGTGAATACAGTGTTTCCACTGCAGTTCTGTTTTGATACGGCTGAAAATCCACCTCATCCTCCTTGTGTTTGTGATTTTAATTTACGCAATTGACTGATAGGCTGCTCATTGGCTGGAACTCACCACTGTCATTGCTCTTATCAGAGAAGGCTGACTTGGAGGAGAAGATGCTGGGTTTCTCCTTCTTCTTGGCTGCAGGTGCAGGCCTTCACAGGAGGAGAAACGGTTAGCTGGCAGGATTTACCAGGACAGGAAAGAGTCATCCGTCAGCAGCCAATTTCTAAATCTTACATGGGCTTCTTTATGAGAGAAGAGAAGGAGTCTTCGTTGTTCTCCTCCTCCTCGTCTTCGTTCTGGTCGCTGTCGCGGTCCTTGGTGTCTGAGAAGCCGAAGTCGTCTCTGACTGACCTCACCGGGGACGAGGCCATGTCGTCGTCTCCGTTCTCCTCCTCGTCCGCCTCCTCCTCGGAGAAGTCAAATGTGTATTTTGGCTTGGAAGCTGGAGGATGAAAGCAGAGTCCATGTCAAAGCATATTACAGTTGCCATGGATTCCAGTGGTTGCGCTCTTTTTATTTCAGTTGCATTAGGATTGCATCAGACAGTTGGAGCCGACATAAGCTAATGGGTTCTTTTTTGGCCGGTGGCAATTTGAAAGCAAAGTGCTCACTGGGAATTAAGATCAAACGCTGCCAGTCATGATAACAAAGTTGGCCGATGTTGACTGGAGGTAAAACACAGGAGCTTTCATGTGTTACTATGACAGAATACACAAGGGGAGGCAGCTGTGGAGCTAAAACACACTGAGGACACACACCACGTGACCGTCTAGCTGTCACATCAACTGGACGGTCTGTTAGAAATGTGTGCAAAAACTAACATGAGATATATTAATAGGAGAAATCAACGTCTTATTCAAGCTTATTCATAAACTATTTTCAAAATTGCTGTTTCTATTGAATGAATGTATTTTTGTAATTCCAATTTATGCTACTTTAAGCTAACCGGCTACTGTTACTGTTTTATTGAGATTTTATGCAATAGTTCTTCATTTTGAAATGGAAGGGAAACAGTGAATTAGACCAGGTGCTGTGTTCAGGTGCAGCTCTCTGTGGAGTGGTTAGCCTGTTCCTGCAGCCTGCTGCTGTTTACCTGTGGCCCTCTGAGACTTGGTCTCTCTGGGTATGACAGGTTTGTTGTCCTCCAGGTCGCTCTCTGACTTGGACTCATCATCAGACCAGGGGTTTCTCTTCTTCACCTTCTTAGCTGAAACTCCTTTGGGAGTTGGAGGCTTCCTCACTCTGGGAGCTCCTGAGCAACAGGAAACAGGAAGGAGAGTGAGAGCGCTTCCTTCAGACAGGGAGTTCCCCACCATATGGTGCTCTGGTATTGACCTGGCTCCTTCTTCTCCTTCTTGACTCGTGGAGCTTTGGGTTTGGCTACAGAGTTCTCTCCAGTTCCTCCGTCGCCGTCATCATCAAACTCCAACTTCACAGCTGCATCCAAGTCGCCCTGACAACAAAACAGCCTGTGACCGTCCTGGACGGCAGATGTTTTTACGTCTGCATGACAACACCAGCGTTGTTACCTTCTTCTTCTTGATCATCTTCTTGGCAGTATCAGACTTGATTGGCTGAGTAGGTGGGTCCACCCTGCGGCCGAACGGGGAGGGCAGCGTCTCCTCCAGGTTCATCTTCTTCACTTTGGGCTTCCCCACTTTGCCCTTCACCAGCTTGATGGCCTTCCCTGCATTCTGTTCCTCTCTCTCCTGGCTCTCAACATTCTGTCCAGGGAAAAAGAGAAAATAAAAACTTTATTAACACAAAAGACAAGTTACAGTTCTTGTTTTAAAAGCACAAACAAAATATTGGTTCTTTAAAAATGATCACAAATTTCCTATCATAGATATTTATTACAAATATTTAAGTAGTCTTTTCACAAAAGGATATGTAATACTTGCGGCTATAAACCAGTGTTATTTAGCTTCTAACAGGCATGTGAAACTTAATGGGTCAGCTAAAGAAACACCAGAGATAACGGAGCTTAAAAACAGATTACTGATACATAATGAAAATCAACAAAGGCACAGATTTAAATGTTTGTGTTTAAGAATTAGAAAAAAAGGTCAGAAGACAAAACTTACATCGAGCTCTTCGATGAAGACGGCCAAGTCCTCCTTCCATAGATCCTCAGAGTTTTTCCTCTGCAGGTCATTCAGTTCACTTCTCTGCACAAACACACACAACACACCCAAACTCTGATCAGCTAAGCAGTCAGAGAAGAAGATTTCTCTTTGAAACCAAATAGATCTAACAAAAGGCCATTACAGTTAATGACTAACAACTAACAAAAACTAGATCTAAAAGAAAAACATTTCCTACTACTAGAAACAAATCTAGTTTCTGGTAGTTGTTTTTTTATCTTGCTGCCCCACATTGTGCCAGCAGATGGCAGTATATAAATCAAGTAAACCATGTTGCTGTTGCTCCATCCACACCTAGTATCATGTCAGCAGATGTTGGGAGAAAGCGTCAAAGTCCAATTTGGGATTAGTGTGAATATAAATGTCTAGATAAAAGTGAGATCAAATATGAGGGACTTTATTAAAGTGGAAAATCCCACCAACCTTAAAGTCTTCATTAAAAACTCACTAAAGAGCTTTGCTGCTGTTGGGGTTTCTGAAGTTTTGAAAGATCCTCTGCTGGATGTTTTTTTTGTTACTAACATGGTCGTTCATTTGTCCTAAATTAACATCAGGGTTTCCTCCAGCATATTATAGGCCTGGCAGCCCGCCATGCTTTACGAGCCCCACCACCAAGCTAACCTTTTCTTGTTTATGTTTTTAGGAAAATAATAATAAATGAAAAACCGCTATTTGTTTTTATTTTTTTTAAGTCGGATTTCAAGCGTCTCTGTTGCTCTGAGCGTTTCACTGGCGGAGAAGATTTATGCCTAAAAGGTATGTTTATAGAAGTTAGGTTTATATTTTATGCATTTAAAACCGGACCAATCACACCGCTGGCGCCTCTGCGTATTGCCTCGCGCGCTGCAGCAGCTGGATGTCTTAAGTTTACCTCAGTGCGGATCGCGCGCCTCCTTTCACTCAAACTGGACACAGGCTGACCTGTATGGATATTTACATCAACCCCCTGTGAGGAATTATGTTTCTTTCCAGAGTTTTTGATTAGGGTAAGAGTTTAAAACCCGCCGCGTTAGCTCTGGTTGTGCAGCTCTATGTGAACCGCAGGAATAACTTGTGGTGGCGCTTTCAGAGGTGCGTTGAGCGAGCAGTGAGAATGATTTATATTTGTGGATAAAGAATTTTGTGCAGATTTTCCATCTCAACATGCTGCCCAGCGCCCGGCTCTGTCTCTGCTGATAAAGTTTATGTATGTGGTCCCTGTTGGCCGTTATTGGTTAAAGAACCAAGCTAACCTCATCATGCAGGTACAACTAAACTAAACTAAATAAGTTTGAAACTAAGATAAAACTGCAGAACTATTAAAACCATAAAGTCATAACTAATCTGATGAAGGAACATAGATGAGCTGACAGAGGAAAACGAGGAGGAGGAGCAAGAGGAGTAGTACCTTGTGGTCCCTCTGCTTGAGCAGCTCATCCACCTTCTCCTTAGTCAGGCACCACAGAGGCATGTTGAGAATGTAGTTGAAGTTGGGACCTGAAGTGGAGCTGGAATCCACTGAGCTGTCGCTCTCATTCCCATCAGGAGCATCTTCTTCCTGAGCCTATCAGAGAAGTCCAGCATTCCATCACCTATCGCCTCAATGTTACCCAATATCTGGTTTACTACCTCTCTAGAGGAACGAGTCACTCTAGAGCTCTGCTGTACCTTCTCTTGAGCTTTGGACCAAGCAGCAACAGGATCTGACTCGTAACCTTTCTGCACCAACATTCGGATGAGTTCACGCTTGGATTTATTTTCTGTTGAGAAAAGAAAAGAAATGGAATCAGCTCCTTTCAGAAAGCTGAGCTCTAACTGAGTCAACAGTCCATAGCTCACCAATGGAGATTTTCCCTTCGATTTTCTCTAGCACAAAGCGGGCCTGGTTGGAGAGTTTGGAGGCCTCGGCCCCCAGGCTGCCTAGCAACCAGTCCTTCCTCAGTTTGTAGTAGTGCAGACGGAGCTCAAAGAACTCCTTGAGGATGTCTTGGACTGAATCATACCTCTTTAGACAGCCCATGTGGTCAAACAGCACCTGGAAGTACCAACATTATTACAGTGTTGGGCATCATGTGACATCTGGATCATAAAGCAGGAAACTGTCTGTGAAAGGCAGGGATGCCGTGGTTACCATGGAGTTACAGGTGAGGCTGGACTGCAGCTTGAAGACCTTGTGGAGGCCGACGGCCTCGGCCTGGGCCAGCTTCTCCTCAGACATGCGCACTACAAACTTCACCGTGGAGTCTGTGTGATACTCCTTGTAGTCAGAGATTAGAGCTGGAGTCTTGTCAGTCCCCTGCAGCATGGGCTCCAGCACAGACTCCTTATAGGCCTGAACGCATCATAGACGGGTCACAGTCACTGGCAGGAACACGTCAATCACACACCACCAACTAAACACACAGCAGCCACCATGCAAGGCTAGCCACTCTGCTACCCACCCATCAAATGACACACAGGGACAAAAACACTTCCTGGTTCAGGAACATGAGCTGAAGGAAGCCTGGTTGTACCTGAGTCCAGGTCCGGACGGGAAGCTCTGTGATCTCGATAGTGTTTTTGTCGATGACAGACACTTCTCCACTGACCAGGTACTGGTTGTGGCCCAGTTCATGGATCAGCCCTTTGAAGTTTTTGTAACTGGGAAGCTGGGTTCACAACACAACAAGCACATACAAGTATTAATCTGGGAACAGCTGATGAAGAAATGGTCTTTTTTCTAGAGCTACACTGAACGGAGTTTTCTGGCCGAGCACTGATTTTTAAAAAGTCTCACCCGCTGATATTGATTTTGGCCAAAACCATCTTTTCCATAACTGACAGTGTCAGAGGGGTGTGAAGTGCCAGTAAGTTGACAACAATGGATGACTGTTGTTAACCGTAACCTGGTGGGGAGTCAGTCAGTCAGCCCTCTCTCACAGCAGAACTGATTTACAGACCTCTGCAGTATAGATAAGATCAGCTTCACATCTAAGAATCAGTCGATCACTGATCACACAAAATTTTAAAAATGAAGGCCAATCGATTGGTGCAAACCTAGTAGCAATGTTTCCTGACAGAACCATCAAGAAAAAAATAACTGACAATATGTTGCCTGTCACCTAGGATACTCTGTAGTTACCTGGTTTTTTGTCCAGAGCATTTTGCTTACATTTGTTTCAGAAAAAATACAAATATCTTGAGGAAAATATGCAACAAAAAATAAAATACACAAATAATAATTGGTACTTTCAAGAACCATATTAACAATTTCCACATTACTACTGACATTTAAAATAAGAACATCCCAAGACTACTGGACTTGGAGATTCTAGAGATCCTAAGATATCTTCTAGAGTGTTGGTTTTTAGCTTATGATGTCATTAAATGCTTAATATAGTTTATCTGTCTGACCTGAACTGCTTTGAATGACAGGAGTCACATTTGAAATTTCATTGGACAAAGTCCACTGGTTTCTCTTAAAAAAAAACAATAAAAGTAGTTTCTTTCTGTCTATTGTGTTGTTTAGTTTTACCATGGGTAAGGGGTCCTGGTGGCTGAGCATTCTGTTGATGTTGTTAACGATCTCCCTGGGGTCGTAGTTTGGGATCTTGCAGGCCCAGCCTGTCCCGATGCCCTCTGCTCCGTTCACCAGCAGCATGGGGATGATGGGAATGTACCACTCTGGCTCCACCTTCTGGTTGTCATCGTACAGGAACTTGAGCAGATTGAAATCCATCGATGGGAACAACAGCTTGGCCAGGGGGCTGGAGGGAGAAAAGACGATTAGGACACCAAGAAGAGCAGGAACATGTCTTGTCTCTTTCTGGATGTGGAGAAAACTCAAAACTCATTTAATAAAATATTTCAATAAAATACAGAGTGACTAAAGTATTGCTAGTGTAATGAATCCAGCCAGCTTCAGTGACTCAATCAGTATGAAGGCTGTGACTAAACAAAGATACACGCACTAGGACTGCTCCATATTAAGAAATCATGGAATGGCAATATTATTGTGAAATATTATATTAATATTGCATGGATGTAAAACTGCATTTATTGATTTCACACCTGTGAAACCAACACATCCAACCCTCTCTGATCTAGTACAGACAGAACATATTACTGATGTAATTTCTAAAACATTGTAACCAATAAATCTTGCATTCCAGGCAGTCATTCTGCTATAATGGAATATTTATTTTTACAACCAGGTAACTGTTTGTGATGAATCTTTTAATAAACAAACAGGACATAAAAAAGATCAGAATTACTGTAATGAATCCATTATTCTACAGTGTCTGCCTTACCTGAGCATGGTGAAGATGTAACGGGGGCTGGCAGCGTCTTTGCCTCCATTGATGCGAGTACCAAACTGACCCAGAGGCTGCAGGATGTTCACGTTGTTGCTGCCCACAAAGTTCTGGGCTAAGTTCACGATGGTCATCATGAGAGCTTGCTGCAAGGCAGACAGGAAGTAGAAGCTGACTTACTGAGCACAACTACAGACTATAGGCTAGTCATGGCTCCTGACTCATGCTCATGTTTCTGTGAATAGGAAAAGTCAAGAGCTGCAGTGATGCACAGCTAAGATAAGAGTTGTGAACTCCAAAACTCTTGTCGTTAAGGACGAAAAATGTTAAAGAAGATGTAAGGTAAGAGAAGTATGCAGCATCAGAAACATGGAAGACAGTTCTCCCACTCTGCTCACCATCTTTCTACTTCATAGTTATGCCTTAAAATTCCAATCAAATACACTGAAGTTTGATGTGAAGCAGGATTATGCTTCACAACATAACCTGTCATTCCATGAGTTGCCTCTACCTCTCCATGATGGTAGGCAGACATCTCAGCCACAGAACCAGCCAGCTGGGCCACCTTCACTTCTCTCTTGTCATTCCTCTTCAAGCAAGTGAACAGAACCTTCCTCTGACCCGGTTTCAAGCCTAAAACAACACACACGTCCAGATCATCACACACGATCCTAACATCGTGTTAAAGCTCAGAGGCAGAGCGCTGACGAACCGTCGACCAGGGATGGGATGGACCGCTCATTGTCTGAGTTGGAGAACAGAATCAGCTCCTTGTTGATGAAGTCATTGTACGACAGATGTTTGGCCTGAGTTCCATAAAGGTATTGCTGAAAAAGAGAATTATTGTTACAGCCAGTTTGTTTTTAATATTGTGTCTGAGTGTGTGTAGCTCATAGAGCAGCTGAAGGACGATGCCAACCTCCGGCAGGCCGTGCATCCTCCTCTGCCGTCTGTCCTCCATGAAGTTGGTCAGCCACTCCTTCCTGTCGTCTGTCTTCTTCTTACTGAAGGCCTGGACACACAGTCACCCACAGGGTTAGCTAGCTCTCACCAACAACACCTATTGGATTTTAACTAGAGATGCACCCATCTGATATCAACATCTGTATTGATCCAGGTAGTGAAAAACGTTCTAGATCAGGTGTCAGTGACAATACGCCTCGTAAATGAGGGCAGATCTATTCAGTCCAATTCTACGCTTCATGCTCTGGGTGATGTCATGCTTTATTATTTATCTTATAGTAGATTTAGAATTACTAATTCCATTTTCTGAACCATTTGAAAGAAGGTTTGTTGCAGTTTATTTTTATATATTTGACCAAAGTAGTCAACCTACCTATTAATTTAGTCAGTTTCTGTTTCTTTGTTATTCATTTTCCATTGGCTGTTATACTACCAATTACATCAACTGAACAAACTAGAGTTGCTGTTTTTACAAATTTGACCAAGCTTGTGAAGCTACAGGTGGATTTAAATGTGCTGTACTGGTGCAGAGTTATTCAAAACATTTGCAAGTCAGTATGTTTATGTCTGTATTTAAAAAGGAAATGTTTTAAGTCAATTCAGACTTACATATTGATTTGAAAACTCTGCAGTACAGCACACTTAAATCCAGCAGTAGCTTCTCAAGCTTGTCAAACGTAAAAACAGCAACTTTAGTTTGTTCAGTCAGTGGAATTAGGAGTAGAGTTTTAAGTCAATTCAGCTGTTTTTCTGCATTGGCCGATTCTAGACCTCAGATATCTGTATCCTTATTGGAAGTGAAAAGTGGGTCAGTGCCTCCCTAGTTTTTACCAGCCTGGTTATTCTTTGCACAGTAGCAGCAGTAGACAGTCAGGTTAAACTTACCAGGGTGATAGCAGCGTCGTCCTCAGCACCGTTGTATCTGAAGGTGATTCGATGCTTCTCCATGTCTGCAAAGTATTCCTTTGCCTCTTTGCTTGTACTTGTTCCCAAACCTGAAACATGGGTTGGATTATGAAATTAAAACACAATCAAACAAAATTGTTTGCTTGGGTACTGAGTTAAAGGTAACAAACCTTTGTAGTACTTTATATGCCAGGTTTTAAAATTCTCTGTTTGTTTCTTCCACTCTTCAAACTCTGGGAGGCTGTAGAAGGCCAGCTCCTGTTTGTTTTTGGTCGCCTGCAGAGCAGAAAGCCTTCATTCACCTGCATGAGCTGCTAACATGCTCTGAAGATCATCATGACATCCATAAACATCTTACTTTCACTAGAGGAGTGATGAACTGCTCCAGGAATGTGTGCTTCAGCAAGGAGGGCCAGTTGTGGTGGAAGAAGTTAATGAGTAGACCCTTGATGTGGGAGCCATCTTGGTCCTATCAGAAGACAACATGTTGTTATGACTTGCAGAGCTGGTGTTAGCCTTCCAGCAGCAGCAGTAAGGTCCAGGGGAAAGTCACCTGGTCAGTCATGATCATGATCCTGCCGTAGCGCAGCGTCCTCAGAGACTCTGGGTCATCGTAGCTCTTCTTGTACTGCAACCCAACGATTTTGATGATGTTGTTTATCTCTGCGTTTTCCATTATCTGGTCAACAGAAAAAAAAATGTCATTCCAAATACTGCAGCATTTTTATCTATTCAAATTCTTTACACTTAAGGTTCAAGATGGTTTCTTTGTTGTTCTATTTTGAAGAGCTATTTATTACTTCATTTTTAGGTAACCGCATGACAGCATTCATAGCGCCACAAACACAAAAATATTGAGGAACCTTTTCATTTGAGACAGGCTTCTTCAGGACACCACTCACTTAAAGAAATGTGATTTATGTCACTAAGATGCACTATGCCTCTTTACAGAAGCTACACTTAATCTTGGTGTCAATTTTACTGATGTTTATCGACGCTCTTCTGGAACAAACAGTGTAGAAATAGCAAAAATAATATTTCTGATAACTGTATTTTTATTTTTTTAAATTAATCAAAATTTGTTGAAACAAACAAATTAACACTCATATGATAAGTGTTGTTCACATTAAATGATAAACGATAAGCTCCCTATTACCAAGGGGAACAGCAGACAATGTTAGAAATCAATACCTTAACTATTTACTACATGTCCAGAAACATTGTAAATACTAGAACTGGTCACTGAACAATTTACTGATGGGATGCTAGTTTGAATATTGGTGTTTATGAAGCACAAAATAGGCTGGAACAGCTAAAAAAAAAAAGGTAATAAAAAATCACATGGCAGGTCAGAAAAGTACATTATCTTGTTATTCAGAAAAAGGCTTGAAACTTTGTCAAATCTTTGACTTATTTATCTCAGTTTCCTACAATAAATGTTTTATAATAAAAAAAGAAAAGCAGCTCAGGCCAACACCAGGAGGAATCCCAACTGTTTTAATGCTAGCAGCTCTTGGATAACCTTGGGCAGACTTTGCTGTTATTTCCAATGTATCAATTATGATCCAATGTGCTGCATATCACACGGTGAACCTTCTGTGTTTGGTGTCTTTTTTTGTTCCAGGTCAGCTGGACGCCTTCTGTGAAAACATATGATTTTACTTTCGTATGGCTATTTTATTTACCTTTAAACTTCTGTTGTATTTTCATTTTCAGGATGTTTTTTAAAGGCGATACTTTCCCAATGATTTTGACCATTTTACCAAACAATTCACCAGGCCTTTCCCAACTTATTGGCCACTGAACATGATTCACTCTAGGTTTTATTCTGCAGGCGTCCCCACTGGGCCCCCCACCTGTTTGTGAGTCGCTTCTCGAACGTTCAGGATCTTGCCTCTCAGTGGGAAAACTCCGTAGCGGTCCCGACCGATGACTCCCAGACCGGACACGGCCAGGGACTTGGCCGAGTCTCCCTCAGTGAGGATCAGAGTGCATTCAGAGGAGTGTTTGCCACCTACAAACAACACACACCGACATGAATTAATACAGAGGAAAGATGTGGGACTTGAAGCTGGATCGTTTAAAGACGACAGCGGATCGTTCCAGAAACCACACCTGCATCGTTGGCATCATCCAGCTTGGGGATGCCTTTGATCTTGCTGTACTTCACAGATGAACACTTCTTGTTCAGCTGTGTCTGAGCTTTGAACTTCACCCAGTTCAGTATGCTCTCCACGATCCCACAGTTGGTGGCCTGTGGGAGACAAAGGCGAGGCGTTTCAAGCTCTAAACCATGAATCAGAAGCCTGTGGAGCTGAAACTAAGTCAAACGATCCTTACAGCTCGTATGAACTTGTCAGACAGAGGACACTTGGAGCCAAAGTTCTTGGTCTGCAGAGTCATGTTCTCTTTGGTCTGAGAGTCGAACGTTGGATTCTCAATCAGTGCGTTCACAAAAACCCAGATGTGGTTCTTCACCTGATAGCCAAATAAAAACAGAGGTTAAACTGGTTTAAAGGCAAATCTTCCCAATGATATGCCTTTAAAATAATTGGGAAGACAATTTTAAAGATCTTAAATCTCTAAAGTAGAGCCACCTGGAAAGGTTTGACTGACACTCCAGCCTTGTTCTTCTTCTTCACCACTTCGATAAGCTTCCCCACAATCTGCTCCACTACATAGTCGATGTGTCTGCCGCCCTGAAACACACAGTCGCAGCGTTAATCCATCTTTTCTTAAATTTTCCACTTCTCTGTCTGACATGTCCATACCTTTGTTGTGGCGATGCTGTTCACAAAGCTGATCTGCTGGAAGCCCTTCTCGCTCATGGTGAGGCAAACTTCCCAGCGTTCATTCACAGTTTCATTGATCACCTTCAGGGGAACGCCCGTCTCATCCAGTTTGTCCTTTACGTACATATCCACATAGCTGCGGAAACCGTTCACCTTTAACGAACGAGAGGATAGATAGAGCGCACATCATCAAACGTCTGCTGCTCTCACAAATGGAAAGGAAGGACTACTTGGATTGTGAATACATATAGTCAGCTAAGCAGGAAAAAACAACGTCATTAAATCATTGGATGGATAGATGTGGTGAAAGAGAGATCTAGAGAGGTATCTACATTACAGGTACACTTACAGGTAGCTTCTTGCCATTCAGTGAGACTTTAACTCCTTTGCAGGAGCCGGCTACATCATACGCTCTGCGGGTGAGAAGGGCTACGATATCTTTGTCCAGCTTGTCCATCTTGAACTTGGATAGATCTGGCTGGAACGTCACACAGGTGAAGTCTTCTCCGTCAAAGAATTTGATCTTGGGGTCAGATGTCTTGGTCATATTGTTCTGCCATGTCTGAAGAGAGGTCACACACACTGTAACACACCTGTTGTTTCTGCAAACAACTTTGACACACAGCATGTTAAACCTGCATACACATCAATGTGCACAATTCTTACACACCCTAGACTTATAATGTGAAGTTTGTCTATGTCTCATAAATAGATAGGAAAACACCCCGTGACACCCACAGCTGTGCTGCCACCAAATTGGGACAAGAACAGTCTTACCTTAAATCTGACAGCATTTCACACGCCTACAAAAACAGCAGTTACTTCACTCACAAATCAAAAGTCACCGGGGAAGATATTGCTTCAAAATGGGCTAAAATTAGATAAAGGGATAAATCAAACATTGTCTTTAAGACACTAAACTGTCTTATAATGACAGCAGAAAAACTAGAAAGTATTCAAACTATTATGAAAGTATTCAAGGACCACATTGGCAAACAACCGACAAGACCCTGTAAATGAATCAGTATTTTCACTGAGGTTTGAAAGCCTGCTGGTGTTGCTCTGGTCACAGCAGCTAGAGACATTTATGGGTATTTGAGAGAAAAACTCTCACATTTTAGTCTCTTTAGGCTGTTGTTTGTGGGATGTTAGATTACGTCTCCTGACCCTGAGCGGGTCTGGTCCTCCTATGTCCAGACTGGGCCTGAGGTCTGGGGAGAAACATCTCCATCCACTGCAACGGTGGAGTCCAGAGTCTGCTTAAAAATCATTCATGTCAGATTGTTTCAAAGTGACGATGGTTGAAGGCCACAAACTGCCAGTCCAAACTGTGTGAACAAATGTTTGTGGAGAGAAGTTTTGATGAACTGCTCCAAATCTCACTCTGCTCTCTAGGCCTGTCGCGATAAACGATAAATCGGTTAATCGTACGATAAATTAAAACTATCGACGTAATTTCAATTATCTGCATTATCGTCTCTTCGGGCCTTTTTCTCTTTCTGTTGATGACACCGAATGAAAAAAAGCTCAACTCCGGTGCTCTCCACTGACTCTCCCTTCCTCATTTCCTTAGTGAAATGCCCAGCGCACTACACGATCTTAGAGCTGTCCGCCGACTGTCGGCCCATTTTCAAACCCTGACAGACCACACATTAGCCGACAGAAATCCTAGGTATAACTGTTCGATCGGGTTCGTTCCTGCCGTGTGGTGTCCAACAATGGGCACAAAATAATGGCTACAAGTCCAGTGAACTAATTTTAAAACCAGGCATTAATCAATGCTTTACTACAGTCTACCTGCAATGCATGTGGCTAGTGTCAGCGTAAAGTCCTGACTGAATGAAAATCATTAGAACCTATTTATGTCACGTTAACGAAGAACAGCTGAAAAGTTACCGGGTTTATCAACTGCGGTAGCAATTTCGCTCCAACTCCTCCTCTTGTCATTTCTATATTCTTTGCATGTTGAATAAACATTAATGTTGTTTTCACGTGGGCTGGACTTCGGGTTGCGCCGTGTCAGCTGTTTGGGATTCCCCGACATAATTTCCCCTCAGAAAGCTCGGAGGAGAATCCTCGCTTTCTGATTGGCTGCCTGTCACATTCAACAGGCTGCCTTAAGATCCCAGTAGGAGAAAACCCCTGATTTAGATCTGAGCTGCAACGTAACACACCACACAATCTTAGAAAGACCAACGTTCTAAGATTGTCATAAGGGGAAAAATAGAGCAAAAATCATGTAGTGTGAACTATTGCATCATGTAGTCGATGTGCCCATTTTCTCTATTTAAATCTAATTATTACTGAAGGGCAACATAATGTACAGACTTCATAATCTGCACTCTTTTGGTTGAATGCAGCATTTATTTCCACTTTGGCTTTATGTTGTTTAGTTTTTATCAAGTACATTTTTTGTTAATGGAGACTGAGAATCCATTTTGTTTTTGGTTGTTTTGTTTATTTTGTTTATCAGTTCCAGTGTTAAATATTCTTTTGAAAATAAAGTGTATCTATCTTTGGCAGGAAATCGCATGGATTATTACGTCATTTCCATTACATCAGTGTAAAAAGGTCTTCAAACAATATTATCGTTTATCGCAATAATTTTTTGAGACAATTAATCGCTCAGCAAAATTTGCTATCGTGACAGGCCTACTGCTCTCTGATTGGCTTTATCATCGACTACCTAAAGAAATTAATTACTGCATTTTTGTAACAGTTACATTTTGAAACAAAATTAAAATCACTTCTTACTACTAACTGCTGTTGCATGATTTCTGAAAAAGATTAGATTGTGATGTTATTGGAGAACATAGTAATTACATAGATTATGATTAACACTCATTTTCAAGGACTGTTTTTCCTTCACTAGAGATGGTGTGTGTGTGGGCGTGTGTGTGTGTGTGTGCCTGTGAAGGCATCACTCCTCTAGATGCTAACATTACCAGAGCTCTCTCCCCTCCAGCTCACCTGTTTGAAGCTGTGTCTGTACTCTTTGCAGGCAGTTTCCACTGTGAACTTGGTACTGAAGATGTTGCAGAGTTTAGCACCGTAGCCGTTCCTTCCACCTGGACACAGGCCAACAGTCAGTATTGATCCAGTTAAACTTTCATGGCTCAGCTGAGCTTAGTAATGCATGCAGTAAGGCAAGAAAAACAAAATGGAACAAAGATGTATTTATAATTTTGAATAAAAAATGCTAAAATGAAAAATCTTTAGTGTGCCATTAATTAATTCATCCTCAGAATAATTAATAGATTAAATCGCTGTTGTGAGTTGCAGCCTTATATTTAGTATTTATACAAAGTTGAGAACGTTGGTGGATTTGGATGAACTGACTAATGAAAGAATTGCTTTGACTGGACCATCCCTGTACTGACTGATGTTTTACCTGTGACCTTCTTCTCATCATCATCATAGTTGCTGGAGGTGAGCAGGTGGCCAAAAATGAGAGCTGGAACGTACATCTTCTCATCCTTATGCTCCACCACGGGGATGCCTTTACCGTTGTTCCAGATGCTGATGGTGTTGGACTCACTGGGGAAGATGGGAGAAAAATCACTCAATCATCCACTGCAGGCTTTCACTTTTAATAATAGTAATAATAACCTACCCTCACGGGTCAATAGCCTACCATAAACAAAGTGCTCTGAGATTCATTCAGCAAGTTGTGGAAACATTTAAAACATTACGGCAGTCAAATCCTTACATGGAGAACAAAGAACAGACTGGAGGGGGAAATTGTGAGCAGGGTAGGATCTAACAAATTCATAGTTCATAAGATAACTCCTTATTGCCCTTAATACCTTTTTAAAGTGTTTTAATTAAAACAAGAAGAGTATTCTTAAACAAATGCATCTGCTGCACCTTCAGATCATCTTCCTGTCTTTTGTTTTATAACAGAAGCTAAAAAAGCAGCACACAGAGATAGAAAACCAGAATATTTCAGCATCCATCCCTACAGTAAACTTGTGGCTGCAGGGCAAATATGGAAAGATGAGTAGTTAGTGATCAAATCTTTTCATAATTCGGTTCATAATGTCTCTGGGTAAAGGGAGACATTACTACTATAAAATTAAAAGGTCATTTTTTTCTAGATTAAAGACAATTTAAATATGATCCAAGTGTTCACATCCACCATCCAGGCTTGGAAAAGTAGAAAAGAAGCATTAGCATCATTATCATCATCTCTGTGTAAGCACGTCAGCTGCAGAGACCAGGATGAGGCAGGTGTAATGAGATTATTCATCAGGCAGCTCAAGAATCAGATGAGGACACACCTGGCACAGCAGCAACAGTTATTACAGCTACTGACCAGAGAGTACAGCTGATGACAGATGGCGCAGCAGTTTTTCTTCAACAAACAGATCTGCCCCCTTACTGGCACAAAGCCGCCTGTGTTAATAAAGTAATGGAGATACTCACGGGTCAATGTTGACCTTGATGGTAGACATGTTCTTGTCCCTTTGTTTGTTGTCTGCTGCATTGACTGTCAGAGGAAGAAAACAACATTTAGAGTGTAGAGTGGTTCTCTTTCTCTCTGCTCTGTGTCAAACCAACCAAACCTCTTGAAAAACCTGTTTCCCCACTCGCCTGTGGTGGCGCTGCACCAAGAACCACTGAAGGAAATGACATGAAAACCTTTGGAGACGACACTGAGCGCAACTTCCTTCTTCACGACATGTAAACAAAAAACGGAGTGGTGTCAGATTTTAGCGGTTGGAGGATTTCTCTTTTGTATTTGATAAAAAAACCATGAGCCATTTTACCTGTTAGCGCTAGACTCACATGTTTGTTTTGGTTGTATTTACCCAGAATGCCCTGTGGTCTGCTTAGCATTCACATGTGCTTTCAAACCGTTCAAGAATTCACTTTAACCAAACAGAGACCGAAGTTTGTAGTGGATGCCAGCTCAAACATTGTTAGGTCTTTTTCAGAACATCTTGTCACAACATTGCTTAAGTAAATCCTGTATGGATCGGATGATATACAGAAAAGATGCCCTCATCACAGCGCCTGTGTGTGCCAAATAAACAGCAATACAATGTTTGGAACGCATTCCAACATTTGTTGTCAACAAATGTTGGACTGTGATGAATTCACCAGGATTTAGTCTATGTCAGAACATAGTGACTGTCCAAAGCTCATGGTAGAAAATGTTTATCATTGTTAAAAAAAGAAATCACATTGATGTTCTTTTATTCACAGCATCCTGCTGGATAGCGACTGGAGGAGAAATGTGAGCTAGAGATTAAATCGGACCTAAAAACTCTAAGCCGACCCGGACCGAGTCCATGGACATTGTGTCTGACTAACTCTAATTAGAGGCTCCAGGCTGAATTAAGCCACACATATTATTTTAATTAAGGTTTTACTACTTTTGTTTTCAGACCACCGTTTGGGTAAGTAGGGTTACTTCTCTTGTTTTCAGCTTTAACATCTTCCAGCTGCTTCTGCGCTAAGGATGATCAAAAGTGGAAAATATTCTGTTAATAAGACCCCTGAGTTGTAAACATAACAGCAGAAACTGTCATTTATTGTATATATAAAATTCTCTGTGTTTAAAATATATTGTAAAATATTCAAATGTTAAGAGATCACTACACTGTCCTCAATTAATTAGAAACACAGCTGAGCCATGTGAGTAACTTGCTCTCTGCATCTGTAAAATGTCCGGTGTGAGACACTTCCTCGTCTGTGTAGCTCAAATGTTTATGTGAACTCTGCCTGAAACTTTCAATTAGCCCAGCTGCTTTGTGAGGGTTCCAACAGCTGCTGAGGTTTTTTCATGGCTGAAATAAAACCAGTGATTCTCAGCAATAAAACCGTACCTGAGCACTCTGTCACACTTTAGAACTTATCCACAGTCATTTTAAAGTCCACAGGAAGGAAACTGCAGCTACTTTTAAAAGGATTTCCACGTTGAATCACTTCTGAGGCGTGGGAAAATTAAACAGCTGCAGCTGATACTAAGACTTACTGTTCTAGTCATAAACCTGAGATCATTTCACAGTGAAAATGATATTCAACAATAAAAATCTAAACGAACACAATGTTTAAATTGGCAATAACATCAATTCTACCTAGACCTGTCACAATAACAAATTTTACTGGACAATAAATTGTGCCAGTAATTATTGCAATAAACAATAATATTGTTGTTTTGACAACATTTTCAAGTAAAATATTGACAATGGCCTAATAATGAGAGTTTACCCCCTCAAAAATTAATAAAGTTTAATTTTGTAAACAACTCTTAACACTGGAACTGAAATATATTTTAAATATACAAAATAAGATGCACCACTTAAAAACAATTAATAAAATAAAAATAAAAACCACACAAAACCGGAATCCTAAATAAAATGGATTGTGATGCCTGTAAACAAAATTGATCTTCAAAAGAATAATAATTGTAAGAATGGAAATTATCCAGCTCATTTTAATTTGTCATGTGATTAATTGCTTATTGCAACAGGCTTAATTTCATCCACTGTTCATGTTGTTGAGCTGTGCAATTCAAATGACAGACTAGATAAAAGCTGGCAGGTAAAAGTAAACAGAGTTTGAGTTTGAGAGGGTAACTCTAAACTCAGATTCTCTTACCAAGAATTTCATCAAAGATTTTGTAGAGTCCAGGAACATAGGTGATTTCCCTCTGGTTCATTCCGACATCTTCATCAAACACCCACATTTGCTGAAAAAGTTCAAAGGTTAAATGAATAAAAAGAAACAGAAAACATCTAACTCAAAGAGTCAACTGTGTTCATATGCAGCGACTGCGGAAAGGAACAGTTTAAGGTGAATTGACACAATTTCTCATAATCAGGTTTTACTACCTAAAACTGACAAATGAACCTGAGAGATACGACTCTGTTAAATAGCCAACCATCACAGAACCTTTTGCATTATTTGCTCATTTTTTATATGCCAGCATGATACAGTAAATTGCTTTAAAAAAAAACTGCTTTAATAGACATTACACAAAATTTCCTTCTTGAAAAGTCAGAAATATTCTGAAATGAAACACATGGTGTGTGAGTGTGTTTGTGTGTGGGGGTGGGAGGGTAGTTTGGGAATTTGTAACTCTGAGGGGGAAAAAAGGACAAGAGAAGAATAGCTTGCTGCTAGCCTTTTCGTTGTTTTGATCTTAATTTTCTGAGGGCCCTGATTGGTTCAGAGGCGGTGACAGCATCACTCTGACAGCCAGTGAAAAAGCAGAGCATCAGCAGCTCACCTGAGTGACGGGCTCCAGGGAGCCGACGTATGTGTCAGGACGCAGGAGGATGTGCTCCAGAGGAGTCTTCTTCTGGTACACTCGCTCCACAGACAGCTTGGAGCCAGCCTTCTCTTTCTTCCCTCCATCAATCTTTCCAATGTCTCCTCTGCCATTAGCAGCCTCCTGTTTAACACATTATCAGAACACAGAGGATTTAAATACTGTAAATATTTCTAAACCAGACGAACAAACTAGAATAAAGGTAGAAATTGACTTTGATAACTATCAACTGTGTGGAGTCTGACTCCATACAGACTCCTTCTGTATGAAGTCTGCCTGTTCCCTCTGGACATACCAGGGTCCTCCCCTGGTGCTCCTGCTTCCTCCCGCTCCCAAAGTCCATTAAAAAAATAAAAAGCATCTGAGGTTACTTCTGTCTGCCCAGCTGTGTAACAAAACAGCCAGAAGGAGATTTAAAGAGGAGCAGCAGGAGCAGAAGAGCTGGAGTCATCCAGGACATGCTGCTGTGGAATACTGTCTCTGCTTCCTGGATGTTGAGCTGTTAGCATGTCATAAGGTAATGAGACGGTCAGCAGCAGTCTTCAGTCAAAGGCCTCTTCAGATTGGTTGCAAAACTGACTGCTACTGGAGATCTTTCCTGCCCACAGCATCACCATCTACAATCATTCTTTCAAGATACTTGAATGATATCAGAGTTATGACAACATTTCATTTCCTGAACTGAATATGGCCTTTAGCAGTGGCTGTGTGTGTATCTGTGTTACCGTTTGGTGGGCTGGCTTCCTGTCCATGGTGTCCCACACCTCTCGTCCAAAGAGCGCTGGAGAAAGGCACTAGCCACGTTCTGCGACGCTTCACAGCTAAGCAGGTATAGACAATGGATTGATGTTTTTTTTTTTTTTTTCTTTCAAGCATCCCTATCTAGATTGTGATAAATGGTCTGCAAAATATGATTTGTCTTCACAACAAACAGGCTGTTTTTGGGTATGAAAAAGAGAATAAAATAACCTAAGAGTGATTTCCCAGATGTAGAGCTGCTACATGAGGCTTCAAGTATTGCAGAGATTAAAAGCAACAGCATCAATTCAAACACTGCTTAAATGCAAAGATCATAGCACATATGGTGTTCCACTAATGACAATTAAATTGTAATAAATCAACAACAATTCACCGTTCAGCTGAAGACACTGAAGGTAGGATCTAATTCAGCACTGGGGTAAAGCGCAGCTTCACTACCATTAGGAAATCTTTATTATTTTGGGGTATGTTTGAGATTAAAATCTAAAATACCTGAACTGACCAGAACTGGTCTTTTTTTTTTAAACAACTATCTTAATACAGTTTGTGATTTGGGAAACATTATCTTCAGGAGTTAAAAAGAAGAAAATGTTCCATTTCAATGCCTTTATTGACAAAACCACCTGGTACAGAGTTCATCTTGTAACATGCAGTAACTTTGAGTGTCCAAATATTGGATGTGATTATTCTGATTGTTATAAAGCATTTAAATAACATTTCTCTAGACTTACAGAAAAAATGTTTTCAATTTCAGGAAAAAATATGTATCTTAGGATTTATGTCCTAATTGTAGACCAATCCAGGACTTGGATATACGTTTTTAATAATAATACAAACAAATACACAAAATTACAGTTGTCATGCTAGATCGCATTTAAGGTGGGTAACTTGGTAACAGTAGTCCTGGACCCCACCCACCCATCCATCATCTATACCCGCTGATCCCCACTAAAGCACTTGGGCAAAAGGCAGGAGACACCCTGGACAGGTCTCTAGTCCATTGCAGGGCAAACAATGATACACACACGCGCACACGCCCACACACACACACACACACACACACAAAAACATCTCTATTTTCTACGAACAATTTAGAGACACCAATTAATCTCAGTCAGGAAGCAGGAGTACCCCAAGAGAATCCATGCATGCACAAGGAGAATGTGAAAACTCCATGCAGAAAGACCCCAAACCCACAACCCTCTTACTGCCTTAAAATATTTTTTTTTCTTTACAGTAAAGATTTCCATAAATGTTTTTAAAAATATTTTGGGTTCCAAAAATATCAAGGCTTTCACAGATTACCAGTTTGGGTACACTATCCACTACGTGAAAATTATTCTAATACAAATTGTAATACATTAATAGGTAGTACTATACATGAATAGTAGTAGGTTTAATACTTCCCTTGAGGAGTAGCTCAATGTTGTTCCCCAAAAATTTACTATAAATTCAGAATTTTGAAATAGTTGAGTATTGTTTACTTTCATAGAAATTAAAAAATATGAATACAGTTCACCTGGTATGGGCCTATGAGTTTCAAATAGAGTACAAAGCAAAACATGCGTTCATTAAAGCAAAGACTTTAAAAAATGGAAAAAATGCTAATGCTACCGCCTAAGTTAGTCCTCTGGCCCAGTTTAGGATTTTCAGACAAAACCTCATCTAAAGTGGCTTAAATGCCAAAAACTACTGCTCTTCTTAGTGTTTTCGAAACGAGTAAAAGTATTAAAAAAGGCAAACTATGTCAGAAAGAATCCGACACTAGTTTAGAATGCTTTAGATTTTGAACTGATGCGAACAAAAACAATATTCCAGAAAACCCAAAAGGCAGTGAAAAAGCTTTTTATACCGGTGGTGAATCGGAACCTAACTTCAGCTTCTTATGTTATCCTCACTGCCTCTACTACACTTGGATTACATTTGTAGTTAGCTCGGCAACCCCCCCCCAAAACATCCATGGTATTTAATGTTACTCGGCTCCGGCCTGTGGGGTCCAGGTTAGACCTTTAAACGGACACAGAAGCCGGGCAGGGGACAGTGGGAGAACTCGGACTGCCTGGGACATTTAAACGCAATTTTCAGCTCAGAGTGAGCCAGCGTTAGGTTATAGTAACACTTCTAAACGTAAAAACACAAAACAGAAAAATATTCTAAGTTTCTACGTTGGTCTAATCCTGAACTAACTTACCATCCAAGCCAGCCCCCCGTTTCCTGCGGCGCCGTTGGACATCTTCCTTTGTGATCCTTAATTTGTTTATGATGCAGCTCGCAAAATGTCTTCAGCTCCAGTCAAATTAAAAGCCCGTCAACTTTGCAAGGGTATTACATGCTAAAAGATACAAAAACTTGTGTATCATCCATACTCTTTTCTTCTGCAGCTCGAAACCCAATCCCGGGAATGAATCAAAACAAGCAAAGAAGCGCAGCTTATCGCAGCTATTGTTAAAATCGACCAGCGGTGGTACCGTAGGCCTAAACTTTCAACAAAGATGCTAACCGGGCTCAAGGCTCAATAATAAATACTGTACAAAACAAACGACTTAAATAGGTGTCAAATTTCACATACACGCGATGAGTAATAAAATATTACATTCACTAAAAGCCTCTGGAAAACAGCTCATTAAATATGTTTCATTTAATAATAAAAACGCATTTTAGCTAACAGAAGCGCCCGATGTCCGGCTCCGCCATCTGCAACACAGACGGCAAATCGTCTTGCAGGGAAACTAACCAATCACATGCTCGCTTTTCAAAAGCACCGGTATTTTAACCAATAGGAACTCTTTGCTTAAGTTAAACGCTGCTCTTTTCTCAACGCAAGATGGCGGCAAAAAGCCGAGCTTATGATACACGGTGTTTCGACTTCTACGAACTTTTGACTTTGGGGAAGTAAAACAGTTTGAAGGAATACAGTGATAGTAAATTTTATATCGGCACTGACGACCTTAAATGTATCTTTAACTTATAGCAATGTCTTTCTCCTCGTACCTACATATTGCAATTAGAACACTGCCTGCATGAAGTGATGTAAATAATTATAAAACACTGCAAATAAGACTTTTATTACTAACAGGAAATATCAGAGCTGTGATGGGCTTGCCCTTGAGCCTCAAATTGTAAGTACTTTTTTACATTGAAAGCAAATATTCCAAAACTGTATGGCTTCTGGTTACATTTGTACCTCGTTTATGAGTTAATGCCCCAAACCAAATAATTGAAAAATATGCAACAGGTATATCCATTCATTCATCTACTATCAGGTCACACAGTTGTTTAAATATTGCACTATTCTCTTTGACAATGTTAACTGTATACAGATTCTTTTTGTTCCAAACTAGACATGGACAATTAAAAGTGAGAAAAAAGGGTCACATTTAAAGTAAAAACAAATATTATGCATCTTGTAGTTGGATGACAACTTCAAATGAAGCCTCTTGTTCATTCAAGCCCTGTCTGAATAGCTGAGAGTGCTGCCATGAGGTTTCCCCGTCTCCCCCACTGAGTTCTGCTGCCACAATCAGCTCTGAAGATGCAGACAGGCTGGAGAACGACTGGAGCCTTCCATCTGAGGGATCAAAAACACGAGGTAAAGGTTAGACAAAAAACCTAAACGGATAATAAAATATCTTTGTTCCCCTTAAAGCATAGCACATAGATATACCGCCAGAAAACTCGGTTGTCATCTGTCCCGACTGCAAGCTCCAGCAGACTTTCCCAGACTGGAAGGTTTTGCTGTTGGCCATGACAGAGACAGAATGGATCTTCAACCCAGCTGAAGCGAAGTCAAATTTCCAGCTGATTCTTCCAACAGTAGAGCCTTCTGTCCGTGCAATGTAAACCTACAAAAAGAAAGTCAATCAACCACAATTACAGCCACAAACTGTATACTGGAAGTTTAGAACTTAAGGCTTGAAGAAGAGTGCTAATAAGTTCACCAGCAATTTTTTTCAGAATCTAAATATACGTGTACTTACTTTCATCTTATTTTTCTTAGGTATTAAGTTTTCAAATAAGTAAAAATGTAAATTAAAAATCAAAGGAGATCTTTACCCACATTAACCACTAGTAGCATAATAAAAATATGCATTTCATTTTAGGAGTCTGAAATTGAGACAATAATGAATACAATAAAATTGTTTGTTGTAATTATTTAAAACACATCTTTAAAGACTAAACATTTACTAAAAAGCAAGCATAAACTTAATTTTTTTTAATCTTTTTTGTTGCTATATCAAGAATAATAAACACACCATCTTCCAATCATTCTCCACTTTCCTGAAGACGGACTCCTTTGTCCATACACACTGATCCCAGTTTGGGATTATTTCAGAGGAGCTGGACACCCGACAGTACTGGTCCTTTGGGGCGCTGTAGCGCACATGAAACAACCTGGCCTTCTTTTCCTCATCAGTCGGCGTGAACACAAAAGCTTCAGTCTGAAACAAACACATGCATGGTTAAATAAAAAAGAAATAGACACCCTCTTTTGCCCATGTGTGAGGATTGACCAATGGTTCCAGATGGTGTGAGGATCTGAAATCATGCACATCATTTTTTAATATTCTGTTAATTACATTTATTTTCAACAACTTTCTAAGTGACGCACTATAACTAATATGAGTCACTGCAATATTTAATCTTTCTTTGGGCTCAATGCAGTATTTATTAATTTGAATTCTGTCACATAGTAATCACTCATCGTAATTTAGGACTCAATGCGAACAGTTGGGCCAGCTCAATGGGAGCAGTAGCTGAATTGAAATTGGAAAAATGTAGGTTTGCTTCCAACTTCCACCTCTACCATGTGTCGATGTGCCCCTTGGTAAGGAACTATAACCACACGTTGCCTTCCAATCTGTGTATGAATGTGGCTCTAAGGTAAACTGCTATGTGGGACTAGAAAATCTCTAAATGAATTTAGAATATTTAGCAAACTGCAACAATAAAAACTGATGGAGTAAAGGTGGTCTTTAAGCTCTTGCCCCAGCCTGCAGGAACAATCTGCTTTGATCTAACACACTCATCATCTTGTTCAAGTGTATCGGCCTCGTCTCAGTGAATTACTCTACCTGTGTGGATACCTTTTTATCAGCTGCTCTGGTTTCCCCACGCGCCATTCTCCAGGCCAAAGACCCAGAGCTGCGGCCTCCCAGTTCTCCCGGTTTGGGTGTCTTTGGCGAAATGAACTCCACTAGCTCAACAAGCAGCCTCTCTGTCAGTTCCCTCTTCCTGTCTGGACTCAGGGTCTGCTGTCTCTTCATTGTTAGAGAACAAATACAAGGTTTTAAGTTTCTACCACTGCCACCACATCGAATCATTCTGAAAAGCAGGTTAGAAACCGCTGGAACTCACAGCAGCATTGAGGCCATTTATGGTGTGTAGCAGCCAAGCCTCCTGCACCCTGGTTCTCCTCGACAAAACCTCTGCATGTTTGCAGGAATATCTCCATGTCACATCAACCACCTGAAGAAGTAAAAAACACACAAAATGTGAGTGTGCTCTTTGTTTTAACCATTATAAAGTGAAAAGAATTTAATCTCTATCTTAGAACTAATGCTGAACCATAAAACATTGAATTCTCCGCAATGAGAAAAAAAACCCCCAAACTGGACCATGAACAGTTGACAAGATGATCAACTTAAACACCCCTGAAATACTTGAAACATTTTGTCACATAACCAAACATGTCTGTGGTTTTGCAAAAAGCAGATTCTTATGTGTAAGTACTGCAATTTAAAAAAGCACCAGGGTGGTTTGAATATCAGCAATCCCTGATGCAAATGGAAACAGTAGAGATAAAGATGCACTGGAAAATCAGCTAGACACTAGAGTCAGACCGTTTCCAGTTGACTCGCCCCTGAATTGGTCACCAGTCAGACGGAAACTGAAAAGCATAACTCAGAGAAACTGTGTGGAAGTCATGTTTCAGCCTTTTTTATGCTGTTGTTCAGAAAACCCAACCATACCAAACACACTGATTATAAAAAGAGATGCTGAAGAAAGTTTAAATTTTAACTCTGCAACCATTTTGTTTTGTAATAACAGTAAAACCCCGTTTCACAGTGATTTCTGTCATTAACTATACTTCTAATTGTAACAAGGCGGCCTTTTACGGCTGGATTTTACGGTGAGGATGAAAAGCTGAGGCAGAGTGGGGTGGAAACAGCAGTGGTTTATTCTTCACACAGCATCAAAAAGAATTTCACAGGTGAAACTGCAGCCTTAAATAGTCCCAGATGTGACGGACCAAACCACCTTTAATTCACAGGGGGATCTCAATTCACCAATCTCCACCTGTTTATATAAAATACCTTTTACCAAATACAAACATTTTCACTTACGTTTTATAGATATTTTATGTTTAATCATTACACCATAATGAAACACCACAAAACCCATAAACAATTAATCTTTTAGTAGCCTGACCTGCCTATTACCATTCTGATTGATGACTTTTCAGACAAAAAAGTCACTAAATAGTAAACAACATTACAAAGTTGGCATCAGTGTGGTGACTATTAACAGACATGAGCTGGTGTCTGTCAGTGGGCCCTCTCTCAGGGCAGAGCAGAAGGGGACAGCGGCTGATTTCCAGACCTTAGTGGACATAGATAAGACCAGTGAATAAGATCAGTTTCTTATGTTGGTATTACCTGATTGCAAATCTCCCAAAGTTAAGGACATCAGAGCCAATTTATCAAAGAACCTTAGCAATCATACAGACAAAAATGTGCTTTGTTTGGAATTGCAACACAGATTAATACTAGTAAAATATTCACACGTTCTTATTTTCCTGAAATATCCATCTAGAGATCATATCGAGCTTAAAAAAGTCCAGCCTGCCCAAGCCAGAGTCCTTATACACTGTGGCCAAGCCTGATCCAACCTAACTGATCAGCATTCATTATAGGCCTGAGCCCCAAGTAAACTCAACATATTATTTTAATTAAGATTTTACTAATTTCTTTTTCAATCCACCAAGCAAGCAGTGTTACTTTTACTGTGTTTAGCTTTTATTGAACATCCTCCAGCTCCATCTTGTCACTCGTAACCGATAACACAACAAGTGACTGGGTTGTGTGATTGAAAAGATTCCATCTCTGCAGCTGCTGGTGGAGGTGCATGCAGTGTGCTGTGCTTGTTACAGTCCGATTAACTTCTGCACCCTACTTACTTTCTTTATTTCCTTAACTGATTAAACTATCTACTCATATAGCATAATAAGCAGATTAACACATCTTTACATCATGCATTCTGGTTTGGCTTTTTCTGCGCTGGACGTATTGCAGGCTTATTAAATGAGCCACAGAAGCCAGAGCCCGCCCTGACCATCAAGCAAATAATTCTGGCCTGAGCTCGGGCCAAATATCTAAACTCTACGTCAGGGGTGCCCAAAGTGGGTCCCTGAGGGCCGGCATCCTGCATATTTTAGTTCTCTCCCTGGTTTAACACACCTGGATCCAATGATGGCTCGTTAGAAGGCCTAAGAAGAACATTGACCTGCTGAGAAGGTTGTTGGTACCACCAGGGAGAGAACTAAAACGTGCAGGATGCCGGCCCTCGAGGACCGACTTTGGGCACCCCTGCTCTACATCCACTATAAAAGGTTGGGGTTGCTTAGGCAACAAGTCCTGGACAGGAAGAGCAGCAACTCGAGCATTGCCATACTTGGAAACACTTTACAACTCCTCATCTTCAGGGATTTACAGACCAGAAAGGATGCATAAAATGTACCTCAACAGAAAGCTTTCAATATGGACTTTTACACTAATTTTTAAAGCAGACATCCACAAATGGAAAATAATTTTACCCTTTTTGTTTGTGTTTTTCCTTTAATAACAGTTTGTTAGCTTTAGATATGGCAACAGAAGGTGGGGCTTATGTCTTGCCAACTAGCTTTATCAGTACTGATAGTGGCAGAAGCAGAAGCTGCTGACCAAGTGCTGCTCTGACCTGGTCCTTGGAGAAAGCCAGGATGTAAGCCAGTTCCTTTCCCCAGCCGATCTCGTACAGCAGCGGCTTATCACAGACGTTCTCACACGAGTCGCAGTGCAGCCAGCGATGCTGAGACACTGAGTAAATCTCTGTCCACACGTGGTCTGCAACAAGACAAACGCTGCTTTGTATTCACTTCAGTACTGCAAGCAGGATCAAGCTTTGGTTCCAGACCAAAAGAAACAAATTGCAGGAAGCTATAATACACAGGGATATAATAACTTATGAGTGATGCAGTCCAGAGAACAGTCAAACTGAAACTGAAAGTTCTGCAAAGTAAAAAAAAAAACTGTTTTCTGGTAGGAATGCAGTAAAAACAATGAGAAAATACGTTTAGCAGGTGACACTCAACAGCAAGGGCGTAGGTTTGGTCTAAGTTTTGGTGGGACCTTACAACTTACTCACCAACATTTAAAATGAATGCTACCACTGCGTAGTATATTGAAATATTAAACTAATCAATGTAGATTTTCGTTTATTTGTTTTGTTTTTGTTAAAAAATACATGTTTTTTTTTTGTTGTTTTTTTTTTATGGCAAAAATTGGTCGGGACTATTTTATATCCCTTGAATATTGGTCATGACATGTCGCGACCGTCCATACCCAAACCTACGCCCATGGGTTCATCAATGCATCACCTAATTGCAATTGCTCCGACAGTTTCGGAGACGTCCTCTCCCGCTGCATTAACAGCCAGCTCCCCTAGCCTCCGTCACCTGGTCTAGGTTCCGGTTCGGTTTACCGGAGAGAACGGCTAACTCCCGGGACGTCGCTTTAAAATCTCCCGCTAGTTTTCCCCAATGAGGGGAAGTTAAACGCCGACATTTTTCAGTTTATTAAAGTATTTAATTTATTTCTGAGCAAGTTAAGCCTTCAAACATAATAGTTTAATTTAACTGTAACATGTCTTAGATCTGGAGAGTATACATTTGTAAATTTGCTTTTATTCATTTCTTGTACGTGCTTGAACATTTTAGAATAAAACTAACTGATTTCTTTTTTTTACTATGGAACAGCCTTTTCTACAAAATGTGAAGAATAATACACAAATCAGGAGTACAAATGGCTAAAAAACAAACTTCGGCACCGTTTTTTTTTTTTTCTTTGCTGTCACGGTTGCTAGGCAACATAAGTTACGCTGAGGCGGAGGCTAGGCAGCTAGCTAAAGGCTAAACCTGTCCGAATTCATAGCTTCTCTCTTCCGGTCGTCGATATTCGCGGTCTTCGAAGGACCCGGATGCAGACCCTGAATTCGGACACAGCTTTTCACATAAGTCTAGGAAACGTGACTTATTACGTGAGAACATAGAATTCGGTGGGTTTGATGCCTATGACGTGTGAACAGACGTCATAAACGTCAGGGTCTTTAGTTGCACTTTCTTCTTCTCTAACCCTCATTTTGCACTCGTTGGTCGCAGAACCTGGGTCAGTACTTGTTGTTCTTGCTATTTTAGCAGAAAACTTTAAGCTTATCCCCAAACCAGTGAAGTCTACAGCGATTATGCCAAGTGGAATGAGTTCTCCAACCCAGACCATCGCGGTCAACACCCTGAGGGGTATAATCCATCCACTTTTCATCCGTTTGACCTGGATTGAGTGGATGCGTCTGGCAACAGGAAACCCCACTCGCACCACCACTTCCATTCTGGTCAGGATTTTGGAAAATATCTTGGAGCTCTTTGTAGCTAATGCTCTGGATACTCTTCCAAAGGACAATTGCACCACTGAAGTCATAGAAGTAATAGTTGGCAACAAGGTGCCTGAAGCCTTCGCAAGAGTCGTAAAGGTCAGCGGAGATGTCCGAACAGAACACACTGACAATTTAAACAAGCTCATTGTCAAATATGTGGTGGAAAGAGTCAATTCCAGCTTCGACTCTGACGACAATTCAAGCAAGCACGTTGAACAAGCAATCAGTGGCATGGTTGACGAAACCAAAGTGATGATAAAGGATCTTTTTGTCAGATTGCATGCAGAGGAATCCAAGAAAGCCGTTGTCCGCCCAGCTGACCCAAAATCTATGTTTGAACGTCTGAAAGGGAGGATCACGGGTTTTTTCACTAGGTTCGCTCGGAAACATTCATCTAAGGTTACTCCAGTGAATCTACCAGAAAAACCCAAAACCTCTCACACCACGGCCATGGCAGGCTTGATTCCTGCAGAGAGTTTGTCAACCAAACGCCCCCAGGAAGAGGAATTAGAACTGGAGCCCAGGTGGGATGAAATCTCACCTGCGAAGGCCTTCATTGATCCAGATGATGTGTCAGACATCATATATCTAGAAAACTTTGAACCAGAGATCCTGTCAACCTCACAAGACTCACAGGAATTAGAACTGGAGAAAAGGTTTAAAATCATGCCCAGGGAGGTCTGGGTTCATCCAGAGACCCTGCAGGAAGAGGAATTAGAACTGGAGCCCAGGTGGGATGAAATCACACTTGTGGAGCCGTTCATTCCTCCAGTTGGGTCATTTAAAATGTATTCGATTAGTACTTAGGTCTTTATATAATTGTTTTTTAGTAGTTAGGTCATTTTAAAATTGTTTGTTTGTTAACTAGTAGTTAGTTAGGTCATTTTAAAATTGTTTTTTAGTAGTTCATTTTAAAATTGTTAGTAATTACTTAGGTCATTTTACAATTGATTGTTCAATAGTCAGTTAGGTCATTTTAAAATTGTTCAATAGTTAGTTAGGTCATTTTAAAATTGTTTGTTAACTAGTAGTTAGTTAAGTCATTTTAAAATTGTTCAATAGTTAGTTAGGTCATTTTACAATTGTTTGTTTGTTAACTAGTAGCTTGTTAGGTCATTTTGTTTGTTAACTAGTAGTTAGTTAGGTCATTTTAAAATTGTTTGTTTGTTAACTAGTAGTTAGTTAGGTCATTTTAAAATTGTTTGTTTGTTAACTAGTAGTTAGTTAGGTCATTTTATAATTGTTTGTTAACTAGTAGTTAGGTCATTTTTAAATTGTTTGTATAACCTTTGTTTTTAACAAGACTTGATCTATTCAGTATGATAAACATAGATAATAAACAAAAAATGAGCAAAAATGCTTATTTTAGGTACAAGGCTAATGTTAGCATGAGGGCTATAATTAGTACATTGAGTCACTAGCATGTTGATACTACCATATGGACGAGGGTTATCGCTAGCATGTTAACACAAAATTACTCCATTCAGTATGCTAACATTAGTGTATAAAAATTATTCAAAATGCTAAATTTAGCTTAAGTGACGTCAGTAGCACCTATGATGTCACCAGCGTGTTAATTTACATTGACTTAATCCATTCAGTATGATAAATATTGCTAATAAATATTAATTATGTAAAATGATTATTTTAGGTACAAGGCTAATGTTAGCATGATGGTTGTCATTAGCATATTGAGTCACTAGCCAGTAGATACTACCAGTAGGACATAGGTTATCACTAGCATGTTAACACAAAATTACTCCAGTCAGTATGCAGACATTAGTGTATAAATTAAAATTATACAAAATCCTAAGTTTAACTTAAGTGATGCAAGTAATATCGACATGCTAGTGACTCAATATGCTAATGATAGCCATCCTGCTAACATTAGCCTTGTCCCTAAATAAGCATTTTACATAATTTAATATTTATTAGCAATATTTACCATACTGAATGGACTACATCAATGTAAGCAAACGTGCTGGTGACATCACACATGCTACTGGTATCATTCAGTATGCTAATATTGGTGTATAAATTACAATTATCCAAAATGCCAAGGTTAGCTTAAATGCTGTCATTAGCATGTGTGGCACCAGCATGTTAATTTACAGTGACTTAATGATAAACATAGTTAATCATTAACTATGATTAATGATTAACTATTTTACATAATTTCATATGTAAAATTTCATTTTACATATGAAATTATGTAAAATGCCTTGTATTTTAGATACAAGGCTAATGTTAGCATGAGGGCATGGGGTTGCCACCCGTGCCCTAAAATATGGAATCGTATTTGGCTGTTAAATGTTGAACAAAAAATACGGATTTGTTCCGCATTTTTATAAATGTTCGACGCACACGCCTATCACACACACACATATCAACACTAAATAAAACAATAATGGCCAAAATAAAACACAGGAAATATTAAGCTCAGTTAAATTGTAGTGGCGGGACGTAAATAGGACCCGCAGAACAGACGCTGCTGTCACGGTTGCCTAGAGACGGACACTACGCAGCGGCAAAGAGCTGCTATGAACCCGCGTCTTTTGGAAATGTCCACCTGATACTCCACCATGTCCTTAGAAGCAAAAACTCTTGCAGGAATAAAAAACTGTGTCCATCGTGGCACAGTGCTGTATGACATCAGAATGGATCAGGAAACACTGCGGACCCATCAGAACCTAAAAAACCCGACATTCGTGTCGCTTGAGGTCAAAATGGTATCGAACATTTTACGATTGATCAAGTTTCCTATTGTGCACAGGTAGAATTAAAAAATCAAGGGCGTAGGTTTGGTCTAAGTTTTTGGTGGGATCTTACAACTTACTGAACTAATCAATGTAGATTTTCGTTTATTAATTTTGTTTTTGTTAAAGAATACATATGTTTCTTTTTTTGTAATTAATATGGCAAAAATTGGTCGGGACTATTTTATATCCCTTGAATATTGGTCGTGACATGTCACAACCATCCATACCCAAACCTACGCCCATGCTCAACAGAATACTAAATGAGAGTTACTGATGTACTATGGAACATGGACATACCTGTACTGTCCCAGATGTACCTGGCCTCAAGGCCCATGGCTCTGCAGCACAAAGTAAAACAGTTGGCCCACTCTCCACAGCGCCCCCTCCTGGTTTCTAAAAGCTTTTCAGGGTGATTATACCTAATGTTGACCGTAGGAGACAAAACCCACAAATGCTCATTAAAAAAATGGAATCAAGCTTATTAACAGAAAAGGTTGTACTGTTGACTCAAAGAATTATTGATGTGATATATAGTGTTAAAAACATCAATAATTTAAAAAATGCTATTAATAAATTGTGCATCTCTGACTACTTATTTACACAGCTATATCACATCTCAAACTAAATTCTAGTTTCAATGCCAGTCCTTTCCACAGAACTTGTATTAAAAATGTCTCTGCCTCTCTCTCTTACACACACACACCCCCACGTACACACACCTAGGGAATCTGGTAGAGAGCTGGCAGCTCTGACAGTAGTGGTTCTCCACTCGCTGAGCTCCCCAGCGTAGTTCCTCCGCCGTGGGCCCGAGGGCCGGACCGTGTTTGGTGGGGCCCCCACACTGGCTGCAGGGCAAGGAGTCCACCCAGGAGAAGAAGTCGCACTTGAACCACCGGAGCAGCTCCAGCACCAAGCAGTCTTCTATTCCCAACTTACATTCTACACATAAAGACAGCAAAATGACTTTCCTCTGATTCTCTAGTTTGAGAGGTGAGCAGGGTAGGCAAAAGCACAGGTGTGACAGAATGGGGTGGGTGTGGTTGCTGAGGGGTGATCTCACCTGGGTCAGCCTCCTTCAGCTCCTTCAGCTTGTGTTGAGCAGAGGAGGACAACTGGTGATGAGGGATGATGCTTCTGGCTTTCAGCTGCAGCTCGGGGTTTTCATACTGCATCACATGTTGGAAGTTGGACTGAAGAGTCACAAAGAAACTCATGCTGCTCTCCTGAAAGACAAAAAAACAGAGTTTTTTAAAATAAAATTCCAAGCCAGAGGTTGGTGTCCAAGTGAATGCACTCTCAGCCATTTCCGATATAACTGAATGGAACCATTCCAACCATTTGTAAACTCAAGATTCTATAAAGCTTGGCTTAAAAGGCGCTGTGTGAGCTCTCAACCCCTCTGATGTACAGTCACTCCTCACACAGGTGGTATTTTTAGACAATTTACTGATTTCTACAGTAAACTGATGAACAATAAACTTTCCAACATCTTTGATCAGCAAACTGATCAAATGTTTGAGTGAAGTCAATACTGGTTTTCATAACTAGTAATTCTGTGTGAAATACTAGAACTAAACCTGACTGATGATGACCTATACATCTCTTCTTAGTGTTTGGATCTAGCGCGGTTAGTCTCCATCTCAATTCGGAGAACCGACTGCAGACTCGGACTGAAATGGACAACCCAACCACAGGTCCAGGATCTCAATGTTCTGATCTCTGAGCCTCTTGATTATCAGTTTTGCTGTGTGAAACGGCACTTCATCCTGTTGAAAAATCCTCTGATTCTCAGCAGGTTGATCCTGGATTGCTGGAAGAAGTGTCTACCTTAGATCAGTACCTAAACTCATGGCTGCTTTCCCATAATCTTTTCCAGGTAACTGATTTTTGACAAGTCCCATACAATCACAAGAAGGATTCATCAGAGAAAACCATGATTCTGTTGCCACTCTAAAGCTTGCTAAACCCTCTTTGACATTGTGAAGTTTTTTTTTTTCCTTTTTAGAGGCAATCATTTCCAACACAACGATTTCAAAAACACCAGTTAGTCAACTAAGTAGACTGAAAGTGATATCAGCTGAACTCTTTGACTGCTACAACTTGGTAGGGCACCAGTTTTGAAGGACTGAACAACATGCAGGAAGCGAAGAGACTGCCATGGAACCCAACTTCCTCTTTTCTGCAGGGCTCTCCATGGGGGAGGTGGGGTGTTCAAGTCACAATCAGTCATAGCAGACCACCAACATTAATAAGCAATTAATATAGGTACTAACGGTGCTGAAAAGCATACATGGTACTTTAACAGATTGCAAAATAGTGCCATAATGCTAGTTTCTTTGTGTTCATTTTAAGTTGCCAGTTTTTAAAATCCATAAATATTTTAAGACTCCATCACAAATTCAAAAACTAAATTTACTTATTTGAGATTATGGTTTGGAATGACTGTCAATGTTAGCTAAAAATATTATTTCTATCTTAACAAATTTGTGTTTAGGTGGATCATGCCCTTTAAACATCATGAATTTATGAAAGCCTCTAAAGTCCTAAGCAAAGTCAACAGTGGTGAGAGCAGATAAACTTTGGAGGAGATGAACTACATGAACTAGTTTAGACAGATTAGTCAACTACACAGTATTCCAAAGAGACAACGTACTGTAGTTCCAGCAGCAGCTGTATTCTCCACCACAGTAATGAGTTGCTCATTCACAGCCATAAATTGTGTAATCCTCTTGTCCTACTGCAGTTTCTTGGAAACATATGGGGTTAATAGTGCCTTACTTCCCCTTACTTTCAGAGTTAACTGGATGAACTCGTATTTGAGCAGTTGTCATCGTTATCACTACCCCCGGTGGAAATGCCAAGCTAGCAGAGATTCCAAGCTATAGGCTACATGAACTGCTTTCATTTCAGGTTTTAGAATATACATTTCAATGCATGTAATTGCAAATCATTTACTGTAGTTAGTGTAGCCTCAGTCAGAACTTTCAAACTCATCTCTGCTCCTGACTGCAATTTACAAACCACACAGTCTCAAGCTGGAGACTTAGCTTCGTACCACCAGGCCAGATGGAACAATGGCAGTTTCCATGACTGGCTCAGACATACAGTAGACAGGGCTAAAGGACCCAAAGTAGAAGTTAATAAAAAGTTGAGCAGTGTTGATTTACTGCTGCTTCTTCTCTCCCAGTGAGCAGGAAGAAGGCAGCGGTGGCTCGGAGCTTTGAGTTTACCTGCTGTTCACGGTGTTGCTCTGGTCTGGGGCCAGAGGACAGAGCAGTGCAGTGTACCAGTTGACAAAATCAGCTCTCTGGTATGTCAATGTTCATCGTGTCAAAACAAAAGTCAGCCTTCAAAAGTCAAACGCTTTCGCTTTCATCCACTTACCAGTTGTGGTCCTGTCTGATGGAGTAGATTGTTCCATTCCAGTCTGACTGGTTGCACTGTGGCCTCACCTTCCCTCCTGCTGCTGATTGGACCACTGTTCCTACCCATGTGAACCAATCAGCTCTGCCTTCTGCCTTACTAACACCGATTCTGTTCTCAGAGGCAAGGCCAGATGCTACATTTGCCACATTATGCAGCATACAGCGTCAGATTTATTTATTTCATTTTTAGAACATTTAAATTTGCATAACATCTTTATAACTATGTTAGACTCCAGTTATTACACTTTTAAATTTGTCTTCAACATGGTCTGTCATTTTAATAATGCTGAAATAGAAACTTTAAGCATATTTAGTAGTTTAATGAGCAAATCTTTGTCAAGATTATGATGTAATATGCAATAAGTGAAAAAGCAGACTGTTTACAGTACAATAATATTACCAAATCTTTTGATTTTATTTATCAATAAATGAATCAATAGACTGGTTGATGTAAAATGCTTTTACATCAACCATGTCTTGCAGTCTTGCATGTTTGCAGCACCAGCTGACCTGTTCCACCACAACACAGTACCATGTCTGCATCACACAACACTGACATAAAGCCACTGAATTTAGAAAATTGGTGAAATACAAAAAAACTTAATTAAATTGACTTAACAGAGGGACGTTAACAAGTATGTGGAATTGAATGTAGTCACTGATAATCCAGTATATAATGTAAAAATCCCCCTGCTTGAACTCCAAGTTGCTGCTAAAATGCTTGGCCGTCTCACTGTGCAACAGTTACTAAGGAATCTTCAACCACATTGCTCTCCAGAGGCAACTCTGATGGTGGCCCTAGAGCAAGGGTGTCAAACTCCAGTCCTCAAGTGTCGCTGTCCTGCAGTTCTTAGATGTGCCACAGGTACAAAACACTGGAATGAAATGACTTAATTACCTCCTCCTTTGTGTAGATCAGTTCTCCAGAGCCTTGCTAATGACCTAATTATTTTATTCAGGTGTGGTGCAGCAGAGGCACATCTAAAAGTTGCTGGACACCGGCCCTTGAGAACTGGAGTTTGACACCTGTGCCCTAGAGCAGTGTTTCCCAACCCTGGTCCTCAAGGCACACTGTTCTACATGTTTTAGAGGTTTCCCTGCTTTAATGTGCCTGATTCAACTGACTGCAGTTCAAAAAACACCTGTTAATCAGTCATCAATTGAAATCAGCTGGGCTGAAGTAAGGAAATGCCTAAAACATTTAGGTATACCTAAATACCTAAACTGTCCAGGGTTGGGCAGTGTTTCCCCAACCCTGGTTTAGAGGACCAGGGTTGGGAAACACTGCTCTAGAGCGGCGTTTCCCAATTCCGGTCCTCAGGCCTCCCTGCCCTGCATGTTTTAGGTGTTTCCCTTCTGCTACACACCTGGATTGAATATATGGGTGATCAACAGGTTTCTGCAGCACTTGATGGTCATGCAATCATTTGAATCAGCTGCTCTGGAATAGAGGCACATCTAAAACATGCAGAGCAGGGAGGCCTGAGGACCGGAATTGGGAAACGCTGCTCTAGAGGATTCTCAATAACAATATACCATGCAAATGAATTAAATTTGTATTAGAATTAATATGAGTTGCAACAACATTTCATTTTCATTTGGCATCAATAAAGTATTTCTGAAATTGAAAAGTTGTTCATGATTATAAGAACAAATAAATGTTTCAGTTTGATAGTGGAACCCAAAGAAAATCAAAGAAGAATGAACACGCTTTACTGTTAGAAACAACACAGAAGCAGTGAGTGTATCTACCAGGGATGAAGGTTGTTGGGTAGATGGCACTGCTGGTGGGCTGGAAGCAGCAGCGCAGCTCTCCGGTGCCGATGCTGAGGCCACAGCAGGCTGAGAAGCAGGTCGGACAGGACGCCCCCCACGCAGTCTCAGATCCCGCTCTGCAGCAATACAGTCCCTGATGTGCTTCAGCTGCTCCACTGATGCAGACTGGGGGAAGACCAGATGGGTTTCAGCCTGGAAAGGGTTAGAGAAATCAGCTGGTAACAATGTTACACAACAGGAGCAGCAGCTTTAGAATTTGTGACATTAATGATAGTTGTCCATTTACCTCCTCAAATCCCATCTCAAAGAGACATTCCACAGCTCCTTTGACAGGCAGCAGCTTGGTGGAGAAGGTGGGGTTGCCGATACGGATAGACCTGTACTTTTCCTCAGTTGGACACCTGTTGGCAGTGACATAGAAAACAAGATGGCAGAATTTGATTTCTATTCAGTGAACATTTTACTACATATTTAAAATTAAAAGTCAGTGGGCGTGCCGTGGTGGCGTAATGGTTAGCGCGACCCGTATTTGGAGGCCTTGAGTCCTCAACGCGGCCGTCGCGGGTTCGACTCCCGGACCAGAGGACATTTGCCGCATGTCTTCCCCCTCTCCTTCCCCGTTTCCTGTCAGCCTACTATCATATAAGGGACACTAGAGCCCCCTGGAGGGGTAAAAAAAAAAGTAAAAAAAAAAAAATTAAAAGTCAGTGATTACAAATGTTTTAAAGGAAGCTTGTGTGAGTTTTAATACCGGACACAAATCTGCCGTGATCAATAGATGGGAAGCTGAAAGTACCATGAGGTCCACAGATCATCACTTTTAAATTTGAAAACAACTAGGTTTTATTCTCTGACAGATATTCAAAATGTAAAAATGGGTCAGTGCTACATATGCAACTATAAAAATGAGATATTAAACTTTCTTAAGCAGTCAGCTTAGGAGACAGTTAAAGTAGGTTGGAAATGATTCTGGTCCAAGAAAACACCTCTGAAGACTCAAAGAGAGAATTACCTGAGCCACTCAGGTATCAAGGCATTTAAAGCCACAACACTCTAGATCAGAATAGAAATAAATGAGGTCGTTCAAGAAACATATAGGAACCCCCAGGATGAAGTCCACAATGAACTATAACTTGCTGAAACACAGCTGTGACTGTCCAGACCTCCTTCGGCTGAGGGTGTGCTGATCAACGGAGATGTAACTGTACAACAAACACCATCAAGTTCCACTGAAATTAATGAGCGCTGTTAATAATCCATCCATCCATTATCATACACGTTTATTCCTAGTGAGGTAGTGATGGATGCTGATGCCTTTCTCCAGCAGTCAACACGTGAGAGGCGGAGTCACCCTGGACAAGTCGCCAGTCTATTGCAGGGCAACACAGAGACAAGCGGGACAAACAATCATGCACACACACAACCACACCTATGGAGAATTTAGAGATATCAATTGACCTGCCAGTCATGTTTGGTTTTTGGACTATGGTAGGAAGCCGGAGTACCCGGAGAGAATTTACGCATGCACAGGAAGAACACGCAAAATCCATGCAAGAAAACCCCAAGCTGGGATTCGAATCCAGGAGTCTTAGACTTAGACTTAGACTGACTTTATTGTCATTTTGCATGCACAGGGTGTATACAGAACGAAATTTCGTTGCATACGGCTCAGGACAATGTTTTGAGCTTTCAATGTTGTGAGGTTACTCCAGAATAAAATAAAATACAGTATAAAATATGAATATAAATCTAAATATAAAATATAAAGTGCAGGACTGACAGTAAAATAGAAGTTATTTAGCTCTGTACATGTGCAAGGTATAAAGTGGAGACCAGATTTTAAGTGCAGTCCAGTTAAGAGTTAAGGAGTGCTACAAATTGCACCACTGTGAAGATATAAATAATACTATATTTTACATAAAACGGGCAGATATATAATATTATTGCTATTTGTATTTCGCGTGTTTTCGGAACATGTAAGAAAAAGCAGAATTTATCTCTACCTCTACGCTGATCCCCAATGATGACACGTACACCAAAATTACCCTGATAAAAAACCTACAACGAGGTCTGAAATTAGAAAATTGTATCACCTTATTAAAACCATCACAAATGCATGCATACCGTACAGAGACCATAAAGCGGAATGTTTATTTTCGTTTGTTTTCTCGTGAAGTTGATAAAAGAAAGCAAAGCAGTTAGTGTGTAATTTTCAGGAAGATACAGTAAATCCCGATGGACCTTGACACGTTCCACTGACCCGTTTACTGGACATACCTTATAATGTTGTCCGCATATGTAAGCAGCAACTTGGCCACATCCAGGAAGACCTCGTCAGAGTTGTCACACAGTGTTGTGACCGCCGGAGACAGAGACATTTTGTTTTATAGCTTTTGGTAGAAGATGTAGCGCCAACGACTACTGGTACTTTCAAATTAGAGCTAAATTGCTTCCGCCTGGGGTCCTCGAGGAATGTGTCCCACAAGCTGCCTAACAAAATATCATGACCTTCAAAATTGCACGGAAATTGTGTTTATACCTTTAGAGTTATATTTTTAAACTATATGTGTATTTTATTTCTTAATTTTAAAACAGCTAATAAGTCAGTTTATTTTTTGTCATTAAAAAAACTGAAATGGCGTTCATCATTGATACCTAAAACAAGCTAAAAACAATCAACTCTTAGCTTTTAAGGCTAGCTGCTTTAGTTTTTTTTCTTAGGTCAATCGGTTTAGTTGTGGGAAATATTAAAATGTCCGCATTATCTCTGTCCTGTCGGACAAAACTCCAACTGAATCTTCATTACAGCAGAACTCTGCTTCATAAGGCTGCCTTTTGTTCTAACCAACCCACCCAGAGCTCCCAGTATGGACAGCACTCTCTGAGGAGGGTTGTTATTACTGGAATAGGACTGGTGTGTCCCCTGGGCACAGGCACCGCTCTGGTGTGGGAACGCCTCATCAGTGGCCAGAGTGGGATTGTCGCCCTGGACCCCGAGGAGTACAGGACTATCCCCTGTAAGGTGGCTGCTGTGGTACCTAGAGGGTCGGATGAGGGTCAGTTTAGGGAGGAAACATTTGCAACACGTACGGAATTGAACAGCATGTCCCCGGCCACCGCAATGGCCCTCGGGGCTGCTCAGCTGGCTCTTGAGGACTCAGGGTGGTGCCCCCAAAGCCCAGAGGAGCATCTTAACACGGGAGTGGCTGTAGGCATGGGGATGGTGTCACTGGATGAGATTGCTCGCACCTCCGCTGCTTTCAGAGAAAAGGGCTACAACAGAGTGAGCCCTTTCTTTGTGCCGCGCATCCTGGTCAACATGGCAGCGGGTCACATCAGCATCAAACACAGACTGAAGGGCCCTAACCACGCTGTGTCCACGGCCTGCACAACCGGCTCTCACGCCATTGGTGATGCAGCTAGGTTCATCGCACACGGGGATGCTGTTGCCATGGTTACAGGTGGAACAGAATCCTGTATCGGACCACTGTCAATGGCCGGTTTTGCCAGAGCACGCGCCCTCGCCACCAAATGGAACGACGACCCTCCGCTGGCCTCCAGGCCTTTCCACCCAGACAGAGACGGGTTTGTGATGGGAGAGGGGGCAGCCGTGGTCCTGCTGGAGGAGCTGGGTCACGCAGTAGGAAGAGGGGCCAGGATCTATGCAGAAGTCCTGGGCTATGGGCTTTCAGGGGATGCCACCCACATTACTGCACCCTCTTCAGACGGGGATGGAGCATTTAGGTGACTCGTTAGACCTATTTATTTATTTATTTATTTTGCTCAACATTGAAATTAGGAATCAAGTAGAAAGTCAGATCAACTTTTTGACCTGCTTAATCGCCTGCCTGATGTTTCAACAGGTGTATGTCTGCTGCCCTTAGAGATGCTGCGGTCTCCCCGGCAGATGTCACCTACATAAACGCTCACGCCACCTCCACGCCCTTGGGTGACGCTGCAGAAAATTCAGCCATTAAGAGGCTCTTCCAGCACAGCACTGACAGTCTGGCTGTTTCTTCTACTAAGGGAGCCACGGGGCATCTGCTGGGTGCTGCTGGGGCTCTGGAGGCAGCGTTCACTGCTCTGGCCTGCTACCACGGGGTTCTGCCCCCAACCCTCAACCTGGACCGCACTGAGCCTGAGTTCAACCTAAACTATGTTCCTTGCACAGCACAACCATGGAGGACTGAGGGCCGAAGGCTCGCTCTCACAAACTCATTTGGGTTTGGTGGAACCAACGCTTCATTATGTCTCAGCAGTTTCTCATGATAGACTGACTTGATGACATTTGCCTCAAAAATAATAAACTAGAGGTCCACATCAGTTATGTTCTAAAATAACCCAGTATTCACCAGCAAAAGTGATGTCTTTAACTGGAACTGCTTTCCAAAATGCTTTAATTCATTGGTACAGATGCCTCTGTCTTTGGGAGCATTTTCTTGTTCTTGACAAAAGTGAAGAACAAGAATTAGGACTGTTTAATATTTTCAGAGTTCATGGTTGTCTCAGTAACACTCAGGTGACTTCCTCCACTGCCGAGCACTGCTGTTAATGTGTCTGTAACGTTATGCTGTGTTTGGGTTTCTGCTAAAATGACACTGTGAATTATGACTGAATGTTGCAACATTAGTCCAGTTTGTATTAGGGTTGTTATCACAGATGTGCTTTCTTTTCTGAAAGAACAAACTTCCAAATATGTTTAAATAAAACTGGATTAGAGCCACTACCTTTGCCTGACCTTTGGAAAAAGCACAACTTCAAATTTTTGGCAAATTTCTCATGTAGCAAATTTATAATGTTTTCCAACGGCCACCATTTTATTCCTATTGTTAGGTTTTGAAGTAAAGAAAAGCGTGTCTTTGACAAAAGGAGTATGGATAAATTTTCTTCTGCGGAATGTTAGTATTTATGACAAATGACGGGGAAAAAACATATTTCAAAGAAATGTCAGAACAAATAGATCTAAAAACATGTTGCTGACACTTTTAATGTCAGTCTATTGTGGAAATTTAATTCAATTACTAAAAAAAAAAAACTGCTCCTTCCTGGTAAAAAATGATGCAGCCACTGAAAAACTGAACTCTGCATGTTTCTCCCTTCACCACTAGATGGCATCAGCTCACAGTTGATCCCACACATGTCCTCCCTCCTTTTCTGTCGATGTGCAACAGCAAAGAGAACAACTGCTTTTGAACTCATAGGAGATATGTGTTCATTACTCACATCTTATTCAGGCTTATTCATTGCAAAACTCTTGACAACCAACTGTAGTCCATTACAACATTATTCATAACAAACAAATGGAAATGTTTTGCACTGGTTGCTTTGTCTTAAAAGTAAGGGTACTGTCAAGAAAATCCGAGCTCATCCCACTTCCCCATGCTGGAGATTTTAGTTTAACAGTAATAATAAATAAAGTTATCTTTAAAATGAATCACTCAAGTGACATCAAGGCCCAGCAGTAGACTTAAGTGTCAATAAAGTTAGTTTAACAGTAATAATAAATAAAGTTATCTTTAAAATGAATCACTCAAGTGACATCAAGGCCCAACAGTAGACTTAAGTGTCAATAAAATAAATCTGGTTGTGTGTGTTGTTTTTGTCTCATGCAAACTGCTTTAATTCTACTTTTTTCTATCTAATCATAAGAAATCATAGTCAGTCAGAGAGAGTCATTAAACAGGAAAAGCAGGTTTCCTGGAAAAAGAGGAAGCAAGTTTCCAGCCTGCAGATTTATAAAAATAGCTGAGACTATTCCTTAGTTTAAAGCATGAAAGTTTTAAAGAATGAAATCTAAACATTATTAGTAATTTGATAAGATTCAAAGTAAAATACTTATATTAATATTGGTTTACTTGTAATAATACTTACACTTATATTTGTGAGAACATTTACAAGAAAAACAAGTAACTGTAACTTTAGTAGTAAATAATTAGAATCATGGATTATTCTTGGTTTCTTTTCAGAAAACATCTGAAATAACTCACATTAAGATCATAATAAGAGTAACTAATAAGTTATGGTTATAAAATTATAAATGAATGCTAAATCAGAGAAGCTAAAGAAAATAAATGTGATATAAATGTGATTTTGACATTAAACTTGAAATGGTGTAAAAAGGTGTAACTGCAATTAAACATCACTGATATGTTGGAGGTAGAGAGTAGGTGAAAGGTTGTGCAGGCAAGGGACATAGGAGGTTGAGCAACCCTGAGACATTAGCACAGACATCATGACATGATGTCTCTTAAGACAGTGATGGATATGAGATCATCTGTCTAAGCAGACAGCCAATGAAAACGCACCAAAAGGGTGGATAAACCCTATAAAAGGTGGGTGCAAAAGAGGAACCTTTTGTTGGATCCTCCGGGCAGCTTCGAGCCAAGATCGAGATGGACAAAGAACTCTGCAGCTGAAGAAGAGCCGGGGCCACAGAGCCGGAGACTGTCCTGCACATGGAGACCAACCCGTCTGGCCCACAATCTGTGGCTTCGAATCGCACTTCTCTCATCGGCTGGGTTCTGACCCCAAAGACAAAGATGAAGACAAAGACAAGGAAGAAGAACTGGTGCCTTTTTTCCTGCCAGCACCAAGTCCTGTGTGACCTCACCATCCATGCGGAGAAGAAGTTCATCGGACCTACAGAGATCCCTGCCTTCGTCGATCAACTTCCTCCTCCTGCTGCCGCACCTTCTTCGTCGTCGTGCCAGGTCTGGGGTTCGAGGCGCCAAACTCCGTCCGTCTCGCTCTAAGGTTCCTTTTTTAGTTCTCAGTGTCAGCAGTAGGGAAAGATAGACTAGATGATTGATTTTACTTATTTGATTATTTCTGCTACTGAATTAAGCTGTACTGACCCTTGCAAAAATGCCTTACTAATAAAATATTTAGCATAAAGAAAATCTAAAAGATGTTGTGGACATTCAGTTAATGAGTCACCTTAAAGTTCTTTGATGGTTGTAAAATAGCTATGATGTTTGATTCTGGAGAGGAAAAAGTGGAAAATGTTTTTAGGTTGCTGGTAGCCCATATTTAAAACCTCATCCTTGGGACTCGCCCGAGTTACTAAAACCTACCTGGTTCAATAACAAATGCAAGTTGTAAAATAGAGAACGAGCGACCGTTAACAGGTGTGCTCTGTGAAACTAGTTGGCTGTAGGCTGCTCAGTCTGGCTAATTCACAGGGGGAAGAAGGGTGGGACACCTGGATGTAGGCCGTCAGATAACCAGGCGAATCGTTTCTCGAAACCAGCTTAAACAGAGTTTACTTCAGTTCTGGACAGGGTAAATCCCAGCAGATTTAGGAAACTCAACGGACCCGTTAGACGGAGAGCTGGTAGCACATCTCCCCTCTCAGAAGAGGAAGTACGAGAGTGAGAGAGTAGAGACAGAAAGGAGGGGGGGGGTGTTGCGCAACAACAGTACCTACAAAGTCTTAAGACACTGACATTGACATGAAATGTCTTCAATAGTCTTAAGATTTTCTATACCAGAACATGTCAAATGGAGGCTTAGCTGTAATTATATATTCTTAAAAAGACCTACTTCTGTGTTTGAGGGACATTTTCCGTAAAATGGTCTACAATCAAAGCAAAAACGTATGTTTTAATATTAGCTCAACATTGGGACACTGAGCTAATCAGTCATCTGTAAAAGTCAATGCTTAAGGCTCTTTTGTTGTTGCCTAGACCTTAGTCATGGTTTTTGTACTGAATGGACCCACAAAGACAATCCCAGAAGCTATAAGTTTTCAGAGTTTTACCGAGTGAAAACTGTCTTCAGAAAAAAATATTAAGTCTGACCCTTGAAAAGATGATCCAAAGGGCAACAGAAGAGAAGGGTCCAGGCAGCCACAGAGGAGTCCTTTTAATGAGACACATTAGGGGAGAAGTCTGATGTGAGGATAGCAGGAGGAAGGGCAAGAACTGAGTGGTAGCAACACACTGCAGCAAAGACATTGGACAGATCCAAAGATGCTTTATTCAAAATGCAGGGGCCCACAGCATCTTAAATCTAGAATCCATGAGGCAAAATATACCAGACACACAGGGAGACAGAGTATAGGTCAAGCAATACAACTTTATCCGATCCAAAAAAAAAAAAAAGTGAAAATCCAGCAAAGGAGAGGCAGAGACAGAGTAGGAACAGTCCAGGTTAGATCCACAGGAATCAGAATCAGAACCAGCTGGACCACTGAGTCAGACAATCTGGCAAAGAGCTGAGATGATCATCTGGTTATTAGTAATATCCTAATCTGAAAACAATGTTATTTATAATAAAACACCTTCCTCATGTTTTCTTCTCAGTCTTTACATTCAGCCTGTTTCTGTGTTCTCAGCTTTATAGTGGAAAAAAACAACAAAGAAATCTCCAGAGCAGAAGAGAGAAAAGGAAGGTTAATTAGAGTTGGTGTGTCAGGATTTGAATGGAGGTAGTGGTGTAAATTGTCCGCTGCTCCTCCACAAAGCTCTGCTCTGCAATATGCAAACGCCTTTTCAGTTCTAATTATTCTGCTGAGAGGAAAGGAAGGATAGCCAGATCTGGTTTTTCTTTTCACAGATCACATGTTGTGGGTAAAATCTCAAGTATTCTAATGAATTTAAGCTGATATTTTAGGTTTTAGATTCATTTTTGTTCTATTGCTGAGGTAATACACATCTGTAAACACAGCAGAAAAAGGAAATTTGTCTTTGGAGGAATTTTGTATTTGTAATAATCTCACACTGATAAAACGGCAGTTTATTCCCCATTCAGTAGAGCACATGTACCTAAATCCCCTCCTCCATTGTCAAGTCTCACTCTGGCTGTTTAATGTCTGGTTCTCTTCTAGCTACGGTGGGTGTGTCTCCGTTGGCCATGTGTTCCTCACTATGTGGCAAACTGTGAGAGTTGTGGAGATACTCTGATGATGTCATTTTGGGCATGTACCCATGGTCCACTGGTCACCATGGAGTCCACCATGAACTCCACTATGTGTCAGAGGGAGCGTTGGAAACATGTAACACCATGAAACATGACAATATCAGCACTTCCACCAAGGACTGACTGAGAATAAATAAGTGGACAGTCTTGGGCCTAGTCAAAGCCCATATCTGGGTTCATTTCCCAAATGGAAGTTAGGACTAGGACAAACGTCATTTGAAAAGATCTGTTTTTCGTATTTACGAACCATTTCTTTTCCAGAAACAAAATAATTATCATTAGAAATCAATAAGTGGACATTTCTTATTAAAAGGTGTTTATTAATTAATGGTTGTCCTGTCAAGAGTTAGTCTGAGAACTGACGGCGGTTGGGTTCTCTTTGGGATATTTGCTATCCATAACCGTCTGCAGAAACCTGTCAATAAACCTGAACTTTAATGCACTGTGAGCACAAGAAACCAAATTCAGTCAAAGCCAAAACCTGTGAGCTCATTTTCAGCACTGAGAGGCCATTGTGCACTTCTTTTTCTGTAGGTCTGTATTTGATGAATGGCACTACAGTCTCTGATGAATTTAACAACATTATATAAAAACAGCCTCAGATGATGGATCACTGTACTGGGGAATATCTGTCCAGACCCATTTTTAGAGATTATTTTCTATTAACTGCTCTGGATGTCAGTGGCAGCAAATGAATAAATCAATTATTCATTTATCTTGAAATTATTCATTCATCTTCCAAAAAGGGACTAACCTGACACTGATGAATGAACCGGAGCTGCATAGAAAGGAAACCTCTGCATTTTATTGAGGATTCTGTTGCTGCCCAGACCTTCCATTTAAAGAACATCTGTAGTGTGTTTTCCTCTATATTGGCTTAAAATGAATCTCTACACATAAAAGAGAAGTGTGAAAGACAAGCCTTTCACTCTAGCTTTCCTTCAGGATCGTCATTCCACATTTTTGTCTCTCATTGAGCTTCCTGTGCCAGAAGTGGCCTTGCTCTACCTGTCCATGTCCTCCTCAACCAGCTGGTCAGGAACTATTGGTTCTTAGTGCTGGAATGATGACTTTTGTTCCGGTTGCTCTTGCTATTCTTCTTTTGTACATTCCTGCCTCTCTAATTAGGAGAAATCCAAGTTGAATTACAATCGCCATGGCAACAGTCAGGGTGATATCCCTTTGATATCACCCTGTCCCACAGGGAGAACCGCTCATCACCACGTTCTAAAAATAGAGCGTCTCTTCTCACTCTGTGGCACATGCTTGATGGCCTCCATTTCTCTGCTCCGTCCATTATTGAAGCCAGCTGAAGCAGCACTTTGTGCAGCCGTACTGCAACAAAATGACATTTTAGTTGCTTTCGTAAACTGTGATTCCTGCTCTCTGGGCAGGAGTGATAAGCTGCAGGGGTCAGGTGATGACTGGTAGAAGACTTTGGTTTGAGAAAAGGAGGTTTCATCTGTCTTCTGATGTTTCTACATGAATTCACTTTTTTAAGACAGTTTTATTTTTTTTCAGGTGAATAAATCAGCAAGGCACCAGTTAGCAAAGAAAACAGAAATTCAGATTCTGTAAAATCCTTCCTTATTTTGTAGATGAAACAAAAACAAGATTGTTCGCTTGAAGAGATTCAAACTAATCCTGAAAAGATTTCATCACACCAACCATTAAAGTCCTTGACATTCTGTAAGCGACTGTCGCTACGTTTGTCCAGGAAGAGTGAACACTGCAAGTCAATGACTTGATGCAATCTGCTGGGTTTCCTGGGATAGAAACTTTTTAAACTACTTTGAATACTGCACTCTTTGATAACTAGGATCAAGTGGAATGTATGTGGGATTGAATTGGAATTATTCTTTTGGTGACGTTCCTCAAGACATCATGTGTTGTGAATTAGTGCTATATTAAGAAAGTTGAACTGAATTGAAAAATACTCCATGAAATATTCCCAATCTGAGGAAAATCAAAAGTCCTCAGTCATCTTGAGTTTCTTCCAGCTCTTCTTTCTAAAGATTACACCAACAGGTGTTGCCATTTCACCAGCAGTTTGCCTTTTTCATTTTACTTCCTTTTAGTTGGTAGAAATAAAATACTTAATGTTTTTAATAATTTAAAAATCATACAGTGTAAGTCCCTTGTTTTTTTTTCAGATTCTGTTTGTTGCTGTTGAGATGAAACGTCAGATGAAAACTACAGACCTCTCCATTGACTGGCAGGCAGCTCCTCATTTTAAATAAGGTTTACCTCTGCTCCAATGGCTTCAGTATTAGAGATACGTTTGAACCATTCGGCCTTTTAGATCTACCTGTGCTTTTTAAATTACCAGCAGTAACAGAATAAGTGCTTTAGTTTTTTTTTTTTTTTTAAAAACATGATCTCTTCAGCAGTTACTTTAAACAAAATAAAAATGTGTAGATTAAATTTCTATCACTTTAAGAAAGCTGCTTCATTTACGCAAAAATGAGAAACAGTTTTGCAAACATTAGAAATTTGTAAAATAAGGTATTAGATAACCGTTTTAGTCCTGTTGAAGACGTTAAGCGTGTTCTCCTTCTTTTTCCCTGCAGTGACAGAGGCAGTATGTTAGTCCTGCAGTCTGGGCTTTTAATTTTTGATGTTCAGCTTGAGCTCATCAGAGCAGACTGATGATTCAGTGAGGTGACAGTCAGGTGAGGGCCGGTCCCTGTGTAAGAACACAACACGATGCGCACTGCATCAACATCAGAGACGTCTGCTCCAGTAATGACCATCACCATGTTTGGTCACTGCTACAATTTTTGCTATTATTGGGAAATGATACAGCTACTTTTGTTTTATCCATATATATAAAGATGCATCAGAAAAAGCAACTGAAGTCAGTTTTGATAATTAAATATATTTTGATAATCATCAAGCCAGAAATTTTTACTTTAATTAAAACATACATGCCATGCTCATTTCTCATGCCATTGTATTTTATAATGAAAATACAACAAAAATTATTTTGCTTTCAATTTGCTAAATGCCACAATGATGAGAGAAAAAATGTGACAGTGATTTATTTAACTATTTATTTAAAATCACAATCATTTCTTTGATAGCGCTGTCTTTTTGCGTCAAATGTTTTGGGTTTCCTTCCACAAGCGTCTTGCTCTCATATGACTTTTCAGGTCTTCCCACAAATTCTCTACAACTGCAGTAAGTTTTATTAAAAAATATACGTTTTTAGCATATTTGTTTCAACTGTCACTGTGTCATGACAGCGTGGTATGAGACAGACAACCTGCAAAAGCAGGGGCAGGTTTACACTGTGTGGAACTCTGACAAAGCTCAAACAACTTGCTAAGGTTTTTACTTAAACATATGAAATCATAAATATAGATTAGGGATTTATAAAATTATTTAAGAGATCTGGGTCTTCTTTAACGAGGGTCTTCCTACATTTGGGGCTCTAGAGATCCCAGAGCTACTGAGGCAGTTTGGCTACAGTTAAACGAGGTATGAATTTAGATTATAAGACGACCAAGCTCATGTAAATCAATGTATGGAAATCTTTCAGAGGGCAAAAAGTATCAAAGGCCACTTACAGTAAATTATTAATGGGTTCTTGGATTAAAACTGGGGGCAACTGTGATACAGAAGAAAGAGAAAAAAGTGCTGACAGCAAAACCACAGCAGGTAAAATCCTCTGCTGCCTTGTAGCAAGAAGGTCCTGGGTTCAATTCCCAGCCTGGGGTCTTTCTGTTTGAAACCTGCATTTTTCTTCAGGAAGGAGCATAAGAGAAACGCTAGAGAAAGGGTGTAAGCACATGGAGAACACCTCAGAATGAGTGCTACTACAAGGGTCCACACTCAGGCGAGGAATGATCAGCAGCCTGCTCCTTTTAACCTCTGCTGATGGCTGATGATCAGCAGGTGGGACCCCCCGTCCCGGATAGTCCTTCCCCCTCCTGGGGGGAAACCTGCAGCTCCACAGACTGCAGGTTTCCCTGCTTTTCACACCTAAAACTGGCAATATGTCTGATTGTGGTGATTCTGTGTATCCCTGGTTGCTTTTCCCCTGTGTTTTTTTTTTCTTTTTTCTTAAGGCTTTGTTGGCTCCAGCGGCCCTTGTTTGACAGTTGTCAGACAGGCAAGTGGATTGTGGGAAATGGGAAAGACATGCAGGGCAGAGACATGGAACGAGTGAAAGGAGGAAGTCTTTGTTCTGTAAGAACAGACTGACGTTTTCAAGAAAGACAGAGACCAGGACGTCTGGAAAAATGTTCTAAAACTGATCTGACACCAGAACAGAGGACATGTTGGACAGGAACCAGATCCAGTATTCCACAGAAAGAACTGCCAGCTGTGAAGCACAGAGCTGGCAGTGTCATGGTTTGGGGATGATTTGCTGCAGCAGGACCTGGTCAGCTCTATTATATCTGAAACCCTCACACCAGTTTATCTCTCTAACCAGTTTTCTCAAACATAAAACATGTTGACGAAAGGTATAATTGTGTCAGATTGTACATTGCGTCTTTGAAGGAAATAAAAATATACTGCACTAATTTTTAATTTACAGGACTGTGCCTTTGCAAAATACTCCTTGAACTTCTCCATATTTACTTATATTGTGGCCACCAACGTCAGTGTATTTTATTGTCTTGAGTTCACTATTATTTATTATACACTGATCAATGATCAGGTGGTAAAAAGGGGTTAAACAGCAAAGATATTGATTATTTTATTAAGAGCAATTATTTCTTAATTAATGGAAATTTTTCCTTTCAAAAAAACTCAATTCCTTCTGTGACACGTTGTTTTCATCTTTACCTGTGACTTCACATAGCGCATCAAAGTGTTTGGGATGAAATCAGCCAAATCAAATTTCTTCAACTGGGAAGAAAACTTCCGTTCTCCTCATTAAAAGACTGCTTACAATGTATACTACCTTTGCCCTATGATTTTCATAAAATAGTTTAAGCTTTCAAAAATAACCTTTTTTAATCAGAGTGAAAGATTTTCCTAAATTTACCCAGTAACAAGCTTCAGTCAGCCTTGTGCTCAAATGACCTCAGGTGGAGTGGCTGAGGGAGTGGGCAGAGCAGACTCAACAGACACACAACATGAGGGCTGGGTTGGAATTTGTTCATCAAGAATTAGAGAGTCACGACAAAGTGGTAAAGAGAAGGAAGAGTTAGAGAATAACTGGTACAGCACCCCGAGAAAAAGGGAGTTACCTCTGGCTTCTAAGAAAAGCAATTTCAAAGAGGGAATGATATGGAAATACAATTCCTGAGAAAAACCAGATGAGAAATGAGATGGCAGCAACACAAATGACAAGAAATAAATTGAGCTGGAGTGTATTAGATATGCAAATATAATGACCCTGCAGAGTAAACAACTGGGATGAAAACTCAGATTTTTAACACAACACTCCTCTAGTTTATGTTGGCTCTATATTGCATTACTGATTAGTGCATTAAGTAACAAACTAAGTTAATGTCAATATAAGAGGAAGTAACTAACAATAAACAAACTACTACTGATGAGAACTAAAGGGTCTGAGATAACGAAGGAATGTTCAACAATATTGATGGAGATCAAAGAGTGAGATTTCATCTGATTTTCCTGAAAACGTGTCTGGCAGGAACCTCACTTCTCCTGCTGCTTTCTTTTCTAACAGAACAGAAATGAATGAACAAGACTTGAAATTCTTCCTCTGACACATTACTCTTTGTGCTGTATTAGGCCAGGGCAGATGCTTCATTACCATAGAAACAATGGGCTACAAGTGAAACCCCTTCTGGAACATAAACCTTCACCATATTCCATGCATCACCACGCTCTGCCTGGATCGCCTCTCTCCCTCACTGGGAGAGCGATGGCCAAGAGTCTTGGGTCTTTGTGTGACTGAGAAGGAGGATCACACAGTGTAGACATTTCCTACAGGAAACCTGTCTAATCACAGTAGGGGGAAAGTTTTGCAAAGTTTGTTGGATTGTTGAAGTAGAGGATTGAGGTGAATAGTGAGACTGCCATGCTTGGCGAGCATGAATCAAACAAATTGTTCAACTTGAAAAGAAAAGCATGAAAGAATAGGACTATGAAGGACAGGCGTTCTGGATGTAAGTAGACTGCTGGATAATTAGAACTCTGGTTGAGGTGAACTTATAACCATATGCTGGATCGGAACCTTCTGGTGCTTTTTTCTTTCATCTTTTGAAATTTAAAGGTCCTTGAAACACAAAAATTGTGACTGGCTTGAATAGACAGGCGGGATGTATCCTCCTGGCCAAATCCACTAATGCTAACTGCAGCTTCATATGATGATCCCTTCTGCATTTCTCTGGAGTCTCCACTGTGGTTTTGTCATTTTCTCTCTGCAGCATCTGTTGATCTTTGATCAAACCATCAGATCTTCATTTTTATATTAAGATTCATACATTTTAAGTTATATTTTGTGCATTTTTGGAATAATGTGTGGGATGCTCAGTCTCAGCTCATCTGTACATATAATGAGATGGATCTTACACTACAGAACCTCATGTTAAGAAGCTACATTTCTTCCCAATAAAAGCTTTGTATTTCCAGAGCCAGCTTCAGTTGTGATTTCTGAGCAATCAGCACAACCAAGGCAGAGCTGAAGGGCTGGAATCCTGAAAAATCTGTTATTTTCTAACGTATACTTACCTACATGATCAGCTGGACCCTAAATCTGTTTATGTGAATCTGACTGTGTTACAATGGCTCCTCCCACTAACCTCTTACCAGAGTTTATCTTCACATTAGAAGATTGATAAAACATCAACAAAACACTGCAGATTAAACTTTCTCTACAGCCAGTTCAGCTGTGTAAACATTGCCTAATTGACCCTAAATTAGTTTGGTTCCCACTGAGCACTAAGGCCTCTATGAAGCTTTTGTGAGGCACATTCTCTCTTGGATGGAGCCAAGCAACATCTTTCTATGCTTTTCTGTGGATAATCGGAGGAACAGATTGCAGTGAGTAAAACGTGGCAATCGCAGGCCTCAACCATCTGCTCCACTTTTTAAATGGAAGATCTCATTAGATCATCCAGGATATTTTTTTAATGCCAGCTAGCTCACTGTCTTGTGTTCTCTGTCTTCTCCATGTTTGAATCAGTCTGATGGACAAAAATGAAAGGTTTGTTTTCCCTCTGTTTAAAAATATACTCAAGAAAATATATATATATTTTTAAAACATTTTCAGTTTGCTATTCATGAAGCACTGTTCTAATTGTGTTGGAGAAGCACCACTATCGTGTAGGTACAGCCTCCACAAGCTGTCGAGAAATCAACACTTCTCACACTGGGCAGATGGAAAGGTTTCTCAAAATACAGTGACTCAAACCAGAACCACTAGCAAAGCAGTGGATCACTTTATAATGAACTACCTGGGAAGCTGTTACTCTGGTAGCAACCAGAATCCATCAAACTGTAATAATAATTTATGGTAGTTTGAGATAAATTACAATACAAGTAGGAAATGCAAACAACAAGTACTAAAATTAAGTCACAAGTCCTTAAATAATTGAAGAAAATGAGAAAAGCACCCTTCACAATGCTTCTTACAATGCACAGATTGTTGTCTCAGCGTTACTCCAACAACCTGAGAATGTACACTAAGAGGACTAAGGGGAACCAATGTCCAAAGAGCTTTAGAACCAACAACCAGGACGACACGGCAGAGAGCCAAGACCAAACATGTAGAGCTTGACCTGTAACCCCATCTTTACCATCTTTGTGTCTGATTGGGACAATTGGTAGACGAGTCCTGAAATGTTTTCCAAAAGGGAGAGTCTGATGTAAAATCAACTTTTTTCAGCTTATTATAATGTTGTTTACTCATTGTTGCTTTGATTCCTTCCTGCATGTTTGAGAAATCCTTGAATCTCCCGCAGCAACCATTCAGCCACTACTTCCTGTTAAAGGAACCCTGAACATGTCAGCACAGCAAGACATTTTGGACAATGTCAAGCTCTTGTCTGTTTTGTATCATTGTGGACATGGCCCCTTCCTGTTCCAACATGACTGTGAACTAGGCCACAAAGCAAAATCTATTTACTTTGTAGCAAATAGTTTGGATGAGTTTGGTGTGGAAGAACTTTACTGCACTGTAAATGACTCCTGATCTCCAGCTTACAGATCATCTTTGAGATGCATTAAGGCAGATTAACCAACACTTTTAGTGATATGGTCAGATATTAAGATGTCCTCTCTTCAGAAAGCAGCCCACTCCGCCATGACAAATGCCAAAAAAACAATACTAATGTTAACTCCTGTAAAACTATTCAAACCAAAAGCAAATAGCTTAATATTAGCCTAATTACTAGGCTAATAAAAGTTGTACTAGGCCCTAGTACAACTTTTATTTAGTTGATTTCACTGTAAAATTGGTCACAGGGTGCTGCACGGTTAGCTGCACTAACAACCAAGGACGCAAACCAGACTTCTCATTTTATTGTCAACCTTTTGATGAACAAAGAAGATGGTGAAGGACAGCAGCCGGCAATCAGAGGGACTGACAGCCCTCATGGATTTACAGCCTACACTTTTACAAAGTAAGAAGATTAATGCTCATATACTATAGAAGTAAGTACAATTAATAAGATGCAACCAAACATTGCATTATTGTGAAGGAACACTTTTAAGGGGAAACATAGTGATAGCAATCAGGCAGCATGAATTCAGGCAAAGTTTGCGATTTGATCATATCAGCAAACACATCAGCAGGGAGGAGGTAAACGTTGTTTCTTTTCTTCTTCCACAGACAAATTAACTTGAACACTAAACAACTTGGAAATCCAATCACAGTCGCTCGCTTCGTTTAGGACTCCTATCCTTCACTTCCGATGCTTCATGCCATTAAATGGAATTTTTGCATTTCAATATGTAAAGCTTTTTTTCATTTTTTGGATGCTGAAAATAAATTTTAACGGACTTGAAAACGAGACAAGAAAATATAATAGAAATTAACAATGGGTTAATGTAAAGCACTGTAATACTGAAGTATGTATTGTGGTTTTGTAGCAGCATAAAGGCACTTGGAATGTGTTGGAAACTTCAAATATATCTTGAAAAATCATAAACTGATTTCGATGGTCCACATTTGCTTGTTTACATTAAATATTTTTTATTACAATTTTATTTAATTTATAATTTACTATTTTTAGCACCAGCAGCTGTATCTTAAGTCCAGGTGTTACATTATGAGGAACGATGATGGCGGCACACAGAATGCAGGCTGAACTCACAGATGTGAAAACAAACCAAAGAGGAATTCTTGTTAACCCACAGACTGTAAAAATTTGTTTCAGAACGTACTTTATCAAGAACATCCTGCTTAATGTGGCACAAATACAGACAAATTACAGGAGCGATATGCATCATGAATAAGAGCCACGAATCCCGACCTGATACTCAGAATGGGTATCAGGTCTGTTTCCATGCTGTTCTACTGTCAGCCTTTGTTCCACTGTGGGGTGTGTGGGCGTGGGTGTGTGGGTGTGTGGGCGTGGGTGTGTGTTACCCTCAAAGGCAGCAGAGGATCCAGGATCCCATCTGGTCTCATTCTGCATACTTAAAGAAATAAAAAGTGACCTGTGGGAAGATCCCATCTATTCCTGCTCATACCCAGTCACTGCTCAGTCTCTCTCACTGGAGTGTCGGTAGGGTGGGACAGTTAATGAAGCATCTGATGTGGGCTCTCTTGGACTCAGTCAGTCATTGTCACGCTATTCTATGAATGAAAAATGGACATTTTGGCAACTGCTGCTGTAGCATTCTGCTTCGTCTCTCTGTGGCTACAACTGGCCAAGCATTTCCCTGTCAGAGCAGCCTGCTCCGTCAGCGGGGTCCCACAGGCTGACAGGTGGCATGTTCTTGGCTCCATCAAGAGATCAGAGATACAAACAGAAAACAGCCTAAGAAAATGACTTATTACAGGAAATGTGAACAGTGTTACAGACCTAATATATGCAAGCCAGAATCCTGCTGATAATTACAGCTTTCTTGCACAGGTTCCTAACACACAGCCGGTTGGTTAACAGGCGTCATGACTGCACCGTGTCAAAACAGCCCCCTCCAGCTGCAACACAGAGATTTTCTTAACACCTCATACTATGTTTGTTTTGAGATCCAAATTAAGGTTTCTACAATTGAAATTTACAAAAATTCAACTTTGGTGAATAATCTAAAAGAAATGTTTCCAAATATTTCTACTCCATACAGCTCTTTTCATCTAATGTTTAATCAGGCCTCAGATGCCTTTTCCCCCACATCTGTCTTATGTGTGAAAAGAGTGTGGTGGGACTCTGCTAAACAGTGTCAGTGACATGAAGAGGACATCAATGCCCGACTGAATGAGTGACTGACTATATAAACTTTTGTTTGGAGAACATCATCCCCACTGAATGTGAGCAGTTCAGCTTTCCTTTGATGACCTAACAAACCCTGGATCACCAGCAATCTGAAAGAACTGCAAAACAAAAAACGGTCTTTCAGGGCGGGACGGGTGAGCTGAGGGCTGAAACAAAGAAACTTTAAGTAAAGATTAGAGACAGGAAGGCAGAGTACAGGAAGAACTTGGAGAGCATATTACAGTGGATCAATAAACCCTTCACCAAGATAGAACATTCATCATTAATAGAGAAGAAGAAGAACCCTAGGGTTCTGATCAGCACAGTTTCCAAACTTACAGAAAGTCATATCACTGACATGCCATCAACCCACCAGCTTTTAATGACTTCATCAGATTATTCTTAAATAAAATTGATTCTACTAAAAATCTAATTTTTAGTAGAAAATTTAATCATGATCAAGTCGTGATTTAAAAACCATTCTCAGATTCAAGGAAGGAAAGATAGAAGGAAGGAAGGAAAGATAGAAGGAAGGAAGGAAGGAAGGAAGGAAGGAAGGAAGGAAGGAAGGAAGGAAGGAAGGAAGGAAGGAAGGAAGGAAGGAAGGAAGGAAGGAAGGAAGGAAGGAAGGAAGGAGCATCAATGAAGCTTCTGGAGCACAGATTCAGAAGTACAGTAGATATTAAACATTTATGCTTTTTCCTTTCCAATCCTGTTTCCTAGCAAGAAAGAAAATTAAACCAATCTATAGATGCATTACAACAAAATCAATAAAGGCTGCTGTGAAAGGACCCATACAATCAGTTTGAAATGTCAACAACAACAATGAGTGAATATTGATTGCACATGAAAGCAGCAGAATCTTTCAAAGATCCAAGTCAGTCTCACTGAGGTCATATTTTGTCAAATTAGATTGCATCACTTGCCATCTTGACCTACTGACCCCCTATGTGGAACCGTCATGCAAAACCCGACTGGGCTGCTTATAGCAGGCAAGCATGTCAAGAGCTATTAATGTAGAACCCAGGAAGGGAGAGCACAGCTGCAGCTGTCAGTGCAGGCGATGTGGGGATGATTACACTGAGTACCAGGGGAGGCAGCCTGCAGTGTGTCGGTTCTGACCCGGCCCAGAGCCTCCACAGGCTTAACATGTCTTCATAGCAGCATGTTCCAGATCCTTTTAATAGTCTGGGAGAGTTTTTGCTTATTAGTGCCATCAATGTTTCTGAAGCCATCAAATTTTTAGTACAGAAAGCATGTAAGAGTACGCTCACTGAAAACTGAAACTGTCAAAGGAAAGCTGCACTGCCAGATTCCTTCCTTTCTGCTGGAGTTTTCTACAGTTATTTCCAATAACATGCATGGAGTTTGGTTCAAGCTGACTTGATGAGTGAAAACTTCCCCTCAGAATTACTTTTTGCCTTTTAAATGACAGATCCTAATGCAACACAGGTACTTTACTGCAGCATGTTTCAGTTCTGCAATGTGTTAATTAACTGTAACAGTAAAGGTGTGTCTGTTTCCATCAGAGGGAATAATCCTGGTATGAGTGGAGGGTGAGATCTTTCCCAGGAAGCTGAGATAAGAAGATCAGCAGGTTAAATGGTTGAATAATCCTCTCTTCTTTTCAAATGTAATTGTTGCATAATAAAAGCCCATTCTTAGCCTGCATACCAACTAACTTCAGCTGCAGACTCTGAATTATCTATTCATTCATCATGGAACTGTTTAGAAAATATATGACTTTATAGTCTCTTTCTTCATAATGCTAATAAGCTGCAGAGAAAATAAAATCCTGTAAAGAAAAACAATTTTCCTCATGCTGATGAGGAAAACATTTTTCTAAGTTTCAGCAGATAGAGACGCTGGGCCAACTGGGCTTCAGAAGGACAGTACACTCCCACACACACGCCCCGGCATGCATGCACCCCCCCCCCCACACACACACACCTATACACATACACATGCCCACGCACACATCTTATCCTAATAATTACAAAAAGTCTTGGATTTGTACTGTTCTTGAATTACAGTAAGGGGCCACACAAAATTAACCCAAGGGCCACCAATGGCCCCTGGGCTGCACTTTGGACACCCCTGACCTAATGCATCCAGTCATCATCTGATTTCTGGTTGAAAGGACCAGCACAACTTTCAGCCAGTACGGTAACCACAAAATCCAAGAATAAAACTCTTCTGAAGGTTTGCACGTACAAAAACATGTGCAAACTCAATAGAATGTGCAAAACAAATAGCACACAAACAGGATATTGCATCAGCAGAATGAGGCAGGGGCAATACGTTCATTCAGGAAGGAATGAACTTATTGCACATTCATGAATATGCAAAACAAAATAAAATGCTAATTTGATTTACTTTTAAATTAATATTATTATTATACCTCTAGCATAATGACATTCTAGTTCATCTTTCTTTCATGGCCACTCTGCTCTCTGCCACTCACCATAATGACTGCAAGTAGCACAAGAAGAATCCTCATTAAAGAGGACAGTGCATGCCATTTCTTTTGCTCATGTAATTTAACACTTTTTATTTTGAATCTCTGCAGATTAGGCCCCTTATGTATAATTATATTCTAATATATCCTTATATATAATTTAAACAGATAAATTACAGATTTATCTGTTTAACAATATAACCTCAACTGAGCCACAATTCTTAGTTCTCTGTTTTTTTTCTGTATTCAGGTGAAATTAAGCTTTCAAATCATTACATTATTAGTACCAGAATCTACAAGAACTTAGTTTTTACCAGTCAGAGCCATTGTGTTCATTGCTGCTCAAAGGTCAACGTTTTTCTCTTCGTCCAGAACTTCCTCACCTGCAGGCCCTCTGTGTTCAAAAGAACAAGTCTGCACAATCTTATCTTTTATTTTGTGAGGTTGATTTTACCCTGAAACCTGGCTCAGAGTAAATAAAATTAAGACAAAAACCTACTGTGCTGTCACTGAAAGAACTGGTCTGATTTTACAAAATAAGTCATTGCTGTCCTATTCAAAGTTCATTCAAATTCAAAAATACTTTATTAATCCCAAAGGGAAATTAAGTGTTGTGGCAGCTCATTAATTCAGATACTTCAAAGAGTTATTGAAGATGATAGACCATACCTTAGACCATATATACCCTGTAAATCCTTCATTTTCCATTGAATATTAAGCCATGCAGTTCAACCTGATGTCTATGTTACCATTAGGTATGAATGTGAGCATAAATGGCAGGTTAGTGTTCATATCAGTGCTTTGATTGACTGTGAAGTGTCAGCTGGGACTGATTCTCACCCCTGAGGACCCACTTACTGTTAATGGTTGTGATGACAAAGATTTTAATGAAGATAATATGTCACTGCAGGAGCTTCAGACAATGTATCTACAGTCTATCCTTTTTAGAAGAAAATGGACTTGATATGAAGCTCATTTCTTATTCTTTTAATTGGAATAATATCCCCTATAATATCAAGAAAATGCTGACTCTAATGTCACAGGTCATTTTGTTGCAATTATACTGATTTATTCTGATGATATTGGTATCAGATTAGCATAACATGTGGACTTGTTGGGACTAGGGGCATCAGAAATCAATGTAATGGAGAAGTGGGAAGCTTCAGTGCAGCAGTTGTCACCTTGTATCACTTAAACAGTAATCTGACAGACTTGTCTCTTTAAATAAATGTCACACTTGATAGGAACCTTTGCTGTTGCTTTGGATTCAGGGCCGTAGGGCTGAGGATCTACATGAACGGTCACAGATCATAATGTTTCTTGTGGTGGACAGGTCTATGTGTTGGACAGTGCTTAGTGATCAGCTCCTCTTGTGTTTCCGTCAATTTTTTTCTGGATTTCACTTACATTGACTTATTATTACTCTTATTTATCATCACATGATTCCAGGCAGGAGCTTCTGTGTTGTACAGAAGCAGAAGATTGATAGGTAATGAGGCGGTGTTGCTCTTCTCTGGAAGGTTTTTATTGGTTACTAGAATTGAACCTCGGGATAGTCATTCTGGGTAATTATTTCTCAATTTTGTCTTGAGGTTGTCTCTAGAGTTAAAACTAAAATAGGTTCAGTGCTTCACCTTTCCTCCATCAGAGTGATGGATGTTCAGTTCTGACCAAGGACCAAGGTTTGTTGACTAGGACTCTCAATGAAAGCAAACTTGTGAAATAAACATCTCAGTCTTTCTGAGCGTTGTCTTCGTCCCTGGAGATTTTTGTTCTTGTTTGACACTCACTGGTGCTCACTGGTGATCCAGGATTTGTAGTTAGGGAGCCATCACACTGTTCTGGTGGGGATGGTGTTGTTCATACAGTCAGTCACACACCCTGTCATGGTTCTCTCCATGTGGCTGGCACAGAGTAATCCAGTCTGCAGCCTGAAAACATCATTGCATGGCTCCTTCACCTTCATATGAACACATTTTCACAGTTCTCTAATTTACCTTGTCTCTGAATAAAGGGTGTTGGGGACAAAGTTGTGTCTGAACTGATGGCGTCACATGACATCTGTCGACAACAGCTGAAGGTACAATGGTAAGCGGTTGCCCAAATAACACTGATGAACTCTCTTGGTAAACAATATAGATGGAAACTGTCAAGAAAACTGGTATGAGGTTTGAGATCTATCCAGGTACACACAGAAAAAGGTGCATGAAGGCCTGAAGGAAATAAAGCAATCTTGTGTTTTGATTTATAATGATTGAGTGTTTTGATAATGATTAAGTTGAACATGGATGAATACAATAGGTAAAATGACTGTATGTAAGTAATCACTGAATGATTCTGAAGTGTACGAATCATGATCTGTAATACATGTGTAATGCTTAGGATTAATGCTTAATGGAAATCAGCACATAGTTTTTAATATTTGACTGTGTTTGAAAGTTAATCAGAGAAAAGCATATAGTTTTTAATGTTAAAAGGAGAAGGGGAACCTGTGAGTTCCTGCTGCCGCAAGCAGTTCTGAACAGATGGCCAGACGCACAGGATGGGTGGGGCGGTATGGTTGGCTAAGAACAACACGCTGAGGAAAGGACGGTACTTTCCATCCCAGCCAGCACTCCCCATACACATATATGGCAGAGAACTGTATATAAGCAGACGGAAAAGGAGAAGTTCTTGTTCTTTGTCTGCGGCACCGAAGTAGAGCTAACACGAAGAAGCAGATCTAGGAAACAACATCGGACCACACCCTGGAGCCACGGGGAAAGCTGAAGCTTCGTGCCACCAAAGGGAGACAAGTTCCAATCGTCCAACCCGGGTTCCTGATTCGATCGTCGGTCTTACCTCAACCCAAACATTGCAACAGACTTGGAGAAAGGACAAAGGTCCCGGAGGGATAAAAGAGCTGGGTTTTCAAAAGCAATTGAACCCTCTCTACTTTGCTTCCATTCTAAAGAGGATTTTTTCACACAAAGGATAAAGATTCAGACCAAGGTTTTCGGACGATCCTGTTGCCAAAGATCCACCACCAACTGGGTATGAGTTGAACTCGCTTCATAAAAAGCTATCTCAGAATCTGCGACATAGGTTAGGGAAAGAGACAGGAGGGTATGATTATACATGTTGATCTTATTACACTGCTCTTGACTTGTATACAATTGATTATTGATTTGTATGTCACATATCCCTGCTTAAGCTTGCTTAATAAATTCTTACTCTAAAATTCTAATGAGGTTGGTGGACATTGGAATTAATTGAGTCATTTAATCATTTTTCAGTTCTTTTAACAAAGGTAAAACTAAGGTACATGGTTCTAGTGAAAAGGGGGCTTCATAATTTCCTTTGGCGAGAGTAAAATAATGACCCAGGGACTTACATCCAAGTCACTAAATTTAATCTAGCCGGTTCCAAGAGCAAGTTATATTTTAGAAAGCGAGCTACCGTTAACAGGAGTGGTTATTGGAATTACGCAGCTGTGAGGGCTACTCAGCTGACTGTTTCTTAACTGAAAAGGGTCGTAACTTCTGGATTGGAGGTAGTTAGAGCTAGACGAATCGCTTTCGACACCAGTTTAAATAGATTATCTCTTATAGATCTCTTTTAGGGTAATACCCAGGTCTTAGAGATTTTCCGGACCTGTTAGACAGAGAACTGGTCAGTAGTCAGCCCCGGAGGGTTGTGATGAAGTGGGCGGGGCTAGCTATTGCAGGATAACGGACATGGCGCCCAACGTGGGGCGGAGCCAAGTAGGCGGGCCCTAATAAACCAAGTCAGTAAAAACAGAAGTGTGATTCTGAATAGCTCACTTGGATGGTTAACTCTGAGGGAATAGAGTTAACGGTGACTGATAAGGCCGTCAGTCACAACCCTTGCAGTAACTGTATAGCATGCAGGTGAGGGAAAGCTTCTACTGAGGATAAGTGATAGTATCCAGACAGTGAAGCCAGTAGCCAACACAGCCTGGACCCATCCCTACTCAAGAGCGCAAAGAGAGGCTTTGGGGGATAGGCAACTCGACGACAAAGACAACTATGGATGATGAAGAAAGAGGGGAATTGGATCCCCTGCAAGAGCCAGCAAAGGGACAAGAGGCAAGCAACATCAGCCGGGATGGAGAGAGTCATCAATCCCATCTTTCCCAATCCACATTATCACAATTGCCTGTATCGTTGATATTACTCGGTGATGGATTGGATTCCTGGATTGAGGTAATTAGGAGGGTTTTCTTTGAATCTCACTACACCATCAAAGAGGACATGGCACGGAACTTAATGAAGTACCTGGTGCAGACTCGGATATACTTTTGCACACAGCTTAAACATGGTCACCGACTGGGAGTCGTTAAATGCCCGGTAAAGATAACCAAGAAATCGGAGATCAGAGAATGGCTGGAATGGTTCGCTGAACTCCTTGAAGGATGGACGATTGGTGAGCTGCGGATGGTCTACAGCCCCTCCGAGAAATATGACAGCCTAGTGAAGACAGCTACATTGGCAGCGGGCATCGAAGGGATCCTGGTGAACCCTCTCGCCAGTGGGGTGCGCAAATACAAAGAATATACTGAGGTTCTGCAGAGACTTTCGGCCTTCAAAGAGACCCGAGGAAAAGAGCAGGCCCCAGACAAAGCGGAATCGGAGGTGGCTGAGGCCCCCTCTCGACTGCCCAGCAGAGCCACAACACCGACTAACCAGCCGAAGCAAGATCAGCAGGACCTGATAGACCTGACGGAAGGCGATGACGATATCCCAGCTCGACCGGGAGCATCGAGGAACGACGAGATCCCCTCTGAGCAGTCAGAAGAGGAAAATCACGAGGGATCGCTCATTGACGGTTTCGCTGAGGAACAGTTGGAGCAAGCGGCCAGGGATTGGTCCCCTCGACGGGGTCAGGAGTTCGGGTTTCATCCCCGAGTCCACAGCACGGAAAGGAGGCAGCTACTGCCACCTACGAAGACTCCAGCGGGCAGCAGCTCCGACGAGGACGGGGAGGAATCGGATGAGGAGCTATGGGACCCCGGCCGCCCTAAAAAGAAGACCCAGAAGTCGGATGTTTGGAGGAGCACCCGAGAGTTGGCCAAAATACCATCAGAGACCATCAGCTTAAGGCTACAATCCGGGCTCATGATTTACCAGTTTATTGGAGGAATATGGGACCTTGAAGGTGACGGGCTGATTGTGTTCACCAATGATAAATACAAGATCCACAATCGAAAGTTTCGACGCAGCCTTAAAAACCAAGCTGGGAAATATTACCAAAAAGATTCAAAGGTGTTGGAGGCTTCCTGTAGTGAAAAAACTAGAGGAGACGTAGTGATGATGAAGGGCTACAGTCTCCCTTATGGTGCCGTAATCCTGGTCCCAATTGATGTTTACAAGAAAGGAGAGAGTCTGGAGGAGTATCGGAAGAAGATGTGGCATGGACTCGAGAGGGGCCTGGTGACCGCCAGCAACGAAAGCATGAGAAGGGTGATGGTGAGCGTGCAGGGACTAAGATCGGCAGATTTGCCAGGGGACACTGCCAGGGCGGTCACAGAGAACGGAGTGGTGAACATAGCCAAGACCAACAGTCATTTCTTTGTGTTCAAAGAGGTGGTGGTGGTGGTTGACCCCCGTATGCATCGACTCCGTACGGAGCAAGGTGTACGAATGGCAACTGAAATGGAGGAGCAATGCCGCATCAGCCACCCAGCAAAGGAGATCAAGAAATATCCCTTAAAAATACCCCAGAGTGGAGTTTCAAACACCACCCAGACCGGCACGGCCAAGGTTATGGAGCCACTCAGGATAAAGTTAAGGGAAGCACCAGTCGGGCCAGAGTCCCAGGCTGCAAGATATGTCAAAGAATTCTCATTCGAGGGAAGCAGCAGTGAACTGAGGCAACCCAACACGGACAGAGTCAAGAATGAGCAGCCGACGGTCCAGAGAGAAGTAGGACCGATGAAACCAGCCAAGATTCAACCGCTGAACTCCCCCAGGAGGGAACCTCTTCGACAACAACAGTATGAGGACATCAGCGACTCGGAGGAAGGAGAAGAGCAACAGGAGATCGAACATTCAGAAGAGGAAGAAGAGAGTGATCACGGCAGCATCTTCTCCGACCCAAAGCAACCACCGACAGGGCATAAGACACTCCGAACAGGGCAGCACCGAGGAAAGAAGAAAGAAATAGAAACCTTTGACATCGAGGGTTCTTCTGAGAGACTGGCGAGAGACGTGACCTGGGGCCCCGTACAGGCTAAAGACGGACGGCGTACGTATGTACCAGAGGTCGGTCAGACAGAGTACCAGATTCCAGCAGGATGGGCCAGCAGGCTGGGAAACAAGGTGCTGCTCGAGGTAGAAGCGACAGTCGGGGAGTGGGCTAACATCCTGATGACACCATCCTGCTCTACCCTGACAGCACACTATTCCCTGACCACCAACTTCAGGAACGCATACATGGGAATTATGTATGATGTGACGCTGCGACGACTGAAGAAAGCGGCCTACAAGTACTCCAGGGAGACTCGACAGAAGCTGGACGAGGTGTCGGCTGATGAAGAGGAGCCGCAGGCGACGTCTGCAGAGCCAGGACCACAGATCCCGCGGGGAACACAAGGAGTGTCAGCCCAGCCACCGGCCACTACTACCGGACAAGACGCATACGCAGAACTAAAGAATCTAAGGCTGGTAATTCGGAGTAAAAACGCAGACGAAAATAATGAGGAGTATTTGAAAGATGTTTGGCCAACCGTGCTATCTACCACCAACCACGAAGGAGCCAAAAAGTTGTGGCTGACCAGCGTGACTGCGGACCCGATGGTTGGAACAGAGTCAGCACAGAGTAACTATGAGAGATTAGTGTTGGAGGACATGGACGACGAAGAGTCCCAGGTGAAGAGGGCTAGAGGACGGCTGGACAAAGGAAGCCGGTTGGAACCGCTTTGGCACACACTAAAGCAAACCGTTTCTCCCGCGAGGTATGTGAAGGTACTGCGTGAGGTGACAAAGGGACGAAGAGGAGAGATTGTGTTTGTGAAACTACCAGTGAGAAGCACAACCGTGGCCCAGATGGATGTGGCAGTGCAGGGATTCGACCTGGAGCAGCAATACTACGAGGACAAAAGGAAGAAGGAGGCTAGCCAACCAGCCAAGCCACCTGGAAGGGTCAACATCAGACAGCCATCCAACTTCCAGAACAGGCCGTTCCCGCAGGGCACACAGCCATCCAACTTCCAGGGCCGGCCGTTTCAACAGGGAGCACCACCATCCAATTTCCAAAACCGGCCGTTCCAGCAGAAACCACCAGGACCAAAAGGAAGACCGACCAACCCGCCGGCGTCACAAAATCAGCCAGGGAAAGGTCAGTTCCTGACGGATGAGGAGTATAGGAAATTGAGTCCAGAACAAAGGACGGCCCTCCGTGAGTCCCGTAAAGCCGGGGCCGGAGGGTCACCAAAGTAATGGCGTCCAGGTCGCGGGTCATTTTAGAAAATGCCTACTGGGAAGGGGACGAAATCTACGCCAAAGTGGAGGGAGCACCCTACCTGGTGGACACCGGAGCGGAGGTGTCTATGACCCGCAAAGACCTAGAAACAGCAGGACACCTGAAAGTTCAGTTTGCTAATGGAAAAATAGAAGAAATGCCATACGGGACATGGAAAGGAGTAGTGTGGGTGAAAGGTCCTTACAATCTCCTCACAGTAAAAGACTTAGATGAACTCAGTAAAAAGAAAGGCACACATCGCCGACTAGAGCGAAGGCTGACGAGCTTGAAAGCAAGGTTGGTGAAAGTCGGCCCGACCCAAACCGGATCGGGCAGCAGGACTGGTACAAACCGATTGACATACCAACGGTGACAGAACAGAAGCTCGCAGAGAGTGACTTCTCCCCGGCTGGGAAAGAGAAGCTGCGTGAGATCATCGTTACAGCGCAAGTGGCACGGTTCAAGAACGATTGTGGGGATTTGGGTCCAAAGTTTGTTCATCACATCGAAGGTGGGGTTCATCCACCTGTTCGGCAGTACCCGCTGAATCCGGGAGCAGTCGAGGAGATGGACAAGATAGTGAAGGAGCTGAGCGCCCTGGAAATCATCAGAGAGGAGCTCAACCCGATCACCAACAGCCCCATCCAGGCGGTGAAAAAACCTGAATCGGCTGGAGGGGGTTGGAGACCAGTTATCAACTTCAAGGCCCTGAATCGGAGAACAATAGCAAACCGAGCCAGTCTAATCAATCCTCAAGGAGCGCTGAAAACTCTTCGAGTCAAGAAGTTCAAGTCATGCATCGACCTAGCCAATGGATTTTTCTCTCTACGCCTCGCCAGACAATCGCAAGGTAAAACTGCATTCACCCACAAAGGCAAGAGCTATGTGTGGCAAAGGTTACCCCAGGGATACAAGAACTCCCCAAACGTGTTCCAGTCAGCAGTGATGGAAGTACTGGGGGACGTATGTGCAACTGTGTACATTGATGATGTCTTTATTGCTGATGACACAGAAGAAGAACACCTACGAAGACTACAAAAAGTGGTAGAAAACCTCACCAAGGCAGGCTTGAAGCTAAACCTCAAGAAATGTCAATTTGGACAGTTCCAAGTGAATTATCTGGGTTTCCAAGTCACGTCGGACTTGGGACTCTCAGATGGGTACAGAGAAAAGCTGATGAACATTCAACCACCTCAGTCAGAGAATGACTTACAGAAAATATTAGGACTATGCAACTACGTCCGGGACCACGTACCCAACTATCAGAAGTATGCCAAACCTTTATACAAATGCCTGAGAAAGAGTGAGGAGGACGAGAAGGATGGAAAAAGACCCTGGGTTTGGACAGCAGCGAATCAACAGAACCTGGAAGAATTGAGAAAAGCCATACAAGCAGCTGTGAGACTGGAGCCAAGAAGTTTGTCAGAAAGACTGGTGGCAGAAATCAGCTGTGAGAATGACGATGCCATGATCAAAGTGAGTAATGAAAATGGAGGCTTGGTTACCCTGTGGAGTTACACCCTGACTTCTGTTGAGAGGAAATATCCGCAGGAGGAGAAAGAGCTAGCGGTGTTAGCTCGTTACTGGGGTGTGCTGAAGGATCTAGCACAAGGACAACCAGTTAAAGTCATCACACAGAGCCAAGTTCATAAGTATCTAAGAAAAGGTACCGTGGAAAGTACTAAAGCAACTAACACACGGTGGGGAAGATGGGAAGACATCCTGCTGGACCCGGAGCTTGAGATTGGGCCAGCCCAACCCACCAGTAAGAAGAAACCGCCAGAGATATCTGAGAAGCCAAAACAACCAGAATGGACAATCTACACCGATGGATCCAGAAAGGGGTCCGACCAGTCGGCATACTGGGGATTTATTCTGAAGCAAGACGGCAAGGAAAAATGCCGTCAGAAAGGAAAAACTCCCGGTAGTGCTCAAGCCGGAGAAGTAACGGCCGTACTGGAAGGATTGCTGGAACTGGTGAAAAGGAAAATCAGGAATGCCAGGTTAGTAACCGACAGTTACTACTGCGCTCAAGCCCTTAGAGAAGACTTGGCCATTTGGGAGGAAAATGGTTTCGAGACAGCGAAGGGCAAGCCAGTAGCGCACAAAGACTTGTGGAAAAAGATTGCTGAGCTAAAACTACAGTTGGAAATAGATGTTGAGCATCAAAAAGCACACACGCATGAGGGAGCTCATTGGCGTGGGAACGATGAAGTGGACTGTTATGTCCAGCAAAGAAAGATCGTCTTTGTCGGTACCGAGAAGTGGGACAGCACTCCCAGAGGACGGGAGGTCCCAGAAGAGTACGTGGTTGAGGTCGTGCGGAGCGTGCATGAGGCCCTTGGACATGCAGGCGTACGACCTACCCGTAAGGAGCTGGAGGAGCAGGATCTTTGGATCCCAGTAAAACAAGTCCAACGCGTGCTAAGGGACTGTGAAGTATGTGGACAATACAACGTAGGTCGCCGAGGGCAGCGGATGGAGGGGTTATCCATCAAAAGCACGGTCCCCTGGGGTTCAGTCTGCATGGATGTTGCAGGCCCCATGGGGATAACAGGAAGAAGAGGTGAGAAGTACCTCTTAGTGCTGGTGGATTCTATGTCGGGGTTTGTAACTACAAAAGCAGCCAGGAAAGCAAACGGCAACAGTGTTGTCGGCATGCTGGAACAAGTATGCAGTGCCCTGGGAATCCCGAAAGAGCTGCGCACGGATAATGGGACTCATTTCCGTAATTCACAGGTTGACCAATGGTGCCAAAAGTTTGGAGTAATGCGAGTTTACTCTCCACCCTATACCCCACAAGCTAACGGAGTGGTGGAACGAGCCATAGGGTTAGTGAAAAGCTGGATAGCTAAAAATGCTAACACCAACAGTTGGAGCACACAGGCGGTGGAAATAGGGCAGGCCCTGAACGACAGAAGCAGAGCCGAGAGGCCCGCCCCTGCAATGGAGCTCAACCAACGGCCGTTCACCACGAAGGAAGTGGGGCGGAGCTCCAGCGACAAAAAGGAGAAGCTGACGCCCAGAGTGCCATTCCGAGAGGGACAGCGCGTGTGGGTCAAAGCAAGAGAGCAACCTGTAAATGCAGCAGTAAAACCCAAGTTTGAGACCACTGACATCGTCAAGCAAGTACTGGATAGGAACACAGTATTGCTGAAAAGAAAAGGGATTCAAGGAGTTGAGCAGCTCAAGCCAGTTCCTGACTAAAGTGAAACAGAAGCCGGTGAAATGGCCAGTGAATCATGTACCATTCCACCCTATATCGGACTGGCCACCGTGAAAGGGGTGGTTATAATTAGAAGAACACCTTCAGGGATTTGGGCAGGACGAGCCCTGAAGAAATTGGATTGGGCTAAAAAGGGAGTCCTGTCGGAGGAGCGAGAGATGCTGATATGGGCAAGAGCTAAAAGTCGCTGTCCGGTTTGTTTAGTAAACAACCCACTCCCCATCACCTGGGAGGGACCGGGCCGTGAGAAACCCAGGCAACAAGGAGCCACCGCAGAGATACTACAACATCTCCGCGTCTCTCCGGTTACGGTTTTGAACAACACCATCTGTGGGAACTGCCGGGTAGGTTACCTGCCCCGACTTCAGTTGGAGACCCAATGGAGCTGGCAGAATGAGGAACCAAAAAGCTGTTATTGCGTCTGGGATGGGGACGATCTCCATCACTGTTCTACTTGCGAAGACCAGCTGGGGAGAGGAGAACTGACTTTGACAGGTCAGGCTGAGGGATGGCAGGTGACGAGGTTTTACAGCTCGCTGCGATATTACAGAACATATGGACAAGTACAACCAAATCACGGGAGCCCCATACCGATAATATTACCGGGACCTTCAGCTCCCCCAAACACCCCGGAAGAAGCGGATCCATGGGTGTGGAGGAGGGAAGAAGGGCCCCATGATGTCCTGTGGGATTCTGTTCATGCTGCCTGGCCATATGAAGCTGCCGGAGCATCCCTGTCATTTCCACCATTGAACACCAGCCACTCCCCTGTGATCTTCCGTGTCACTAAAACCTACCTGGTTCAATAACAAATGCAAGTTGTAAAATAGAGAACGAGCGACCGTTAACAGGTGTGCTCTGTGAAACTAGTTGGCTGTAGGCTGCTCAGTCTGGCTAATTCACAGGGGGAAGAAGGGTGGGACACCTGGATGTAGGCCGTCAGATAACCAGGCGAATCGTTTCTCGAAACCAGCTTAAACAGAGTTTACTTCAGTTCTGGACAGGGTAAATCCCAGCAGATTTAGGAAACTCAACGGACCCGTTAGACGGAGAGCTGGTAGCACATCTCCCCTCTCAGAAGAGGAAGTACGAGAGTGAGAGAGTAGAGACAGAAAGGATGGGGGGGATGTTGCGCAACAACAAGTGGCTTTCCATCCCAGCCAGCAGACAGGAGGGGCCGAAACCACGTAAACTAACACTCCCCATACACATATATGGCAGAGAACTGTATATAAGCAGACGGAAAAGGAGAAGTTCTTGTTCTTTGTCTGCGGCACCGAAGTAGAGCTAACACGAAGAAGCAGATCTAGGAAACAACATCGGACCACACCCTGGAGCCACGGGGAAAGCTGAAGCTTCGTGCCACCAAAGGGAGACAAGTTCCAATCGTCCAACCCGGGTTCCTGATTCGATCGTCGGTCTTACCTCAACCCAAACATTGCAACAGACTTGGAGAAAGGACAAAGGTCCCGGAGGGATAAAAGAGCTGGGTTTTCAAAAGCAATTGAACCCTCTCTACTTTGCTTCCATTCTAAAGAGGATTTTTTCACACAAAGGATAAAGATTCAGACCAAGGTTTTCGGACGATCCTGTTGCCAAAGATCCACCACCAACTGGGTATGAGTTGAACTCGCTTCATAAAAAGCTATCTCAGAATCTGCGACATAGGTTAGGGAAAGAGACAGGAGGGTATGATTATACATGTTGATCTTATTACACTGCTCTTGACTTGTATACAATTGATTATTGATTTGTATGTCACATATCCCTGCTTAAGCTTGCTTAATAAATTCTTACTCTAAAATTCTAATGAGGTTGGTGGACATTGGAATTAATTGAGTCATTTAATCATTTTTCAGTTCTTTTAACAAAGGTAAAACTAAGGTACATGGTTCTAGTGAAAAGGGGGCTTCATAATTTCCTTTGGCGAGAGTAAAATAATGACCCAGGGACTTACATCCAAGTCACTAAATTTAATCTAGCCGGTTCCAAGAGCAAGTTATATTTTAGAAAGCGAGCTACCGTTAACAGGAGTGGTTATTGGAATTACGCAGCTGTGAGGGCTACTCAGCTGACTGTTTCTTAACTGAAAAGGGTCGTAACTTCTGGATTGGAGGTAGTTAGAGCTAGACGAATCGCTTTCGACACCAGTTTAAATAGATTATCTCTTATAGATCTCTTTTAGGGTAATACCCAGGTCTTAGAGATTTTCCGGACCTGTTAGACAGAGAACTGGTCAGTAGTCAGCCCCGGAGGGTTGTGATGAAGTGGGCGGGGCTAGCTATTGCAGGATAACGGACATGGATAACGGATGGATAACGGATAACCTATTGCAGGATAACGGATCATCTGTCTGCTTAGACAGATGATCTCATATCCGTCACTGTCTTAAGAGACATCATGTCATGATGTCTGTGCCAATGTCTCAGGGCTGCTCAACCTCCTGTTTCCATATAAGGTGCTGATCATCTCTGCTCTCCTGTTAGTTCCCCTTTTTCCCTTCCTGTCACCTTTCACCTACCATCTACCTCCAACATATCAGTGATGTTTAATTGCAGTTTTACAACCTTTTACACCATTTCAAGTTCAATGTCAAAATCACATTTATATCACATTTATTTTCTTTAGCTTCTCTGATTTAGCATTCATTTATAATTTTATAACCATAACTTATATCACATTTATTTTCTTCAGCTTCTCTGATCTATCATTCATTTATGATTTTAATGTGAGTTATTACAGATGTTTTTCTGAAAAGAAACCAAGAATAATCTATTATTCTAATTATTTACTACTAAAGTTACAGTTACTTGTTTTTCTTGTAGTTCTCACAAATATAAGTGTAAGTATTATTACAAGTAAATCAATATTAATATAAGTATTTTACTTTGAATCTTATCAAATTACTCAAAATGTTTAGATTTAATTTTTTAAAACTTTCATGCTTTAAAATAGTCTCAGCTATTTTTATAAATCTGCAGGCTGGAAACTTCCTCTTTTTCCAGGAAACCTGCTTTTCCTGTTTAATGACTCTCTCTGACTGACTATGATTTCTTATGATTAGATAGAAAAAAGTAGAATTAAAGCAAAGTTTGCATGAGACAAAAACAACACACACAACTAGATTTATTTTATTGACACTTAAGTCTACTGTTGGGCCTTGATGTCACTTGAGTGATTCATTTTAAAGATAACTTTATTTATTATTACTGTTAAACTAACTTTATTGACACTTAAGTCTACTGTTGGGCCTTGATGTCACTTGAGTGATTCATTTTAAAGATAACTTTATTTATTATTACTGTTAAACTAAAATCTCCAGCATGGGGAAGTGGGATGAGCTCGGATTTTCTTGACACCCCCTCCACGAGGTCAGACCTTTCACATGCTGGGAGTCCATCACCCTCCTGCAGTTCGCCGTCCTCATCCCCTGGAAAGAGAAGAAGTTCGTCTGGGATGTGAAGATGCAGATTCTTCATCCTCAGTTGTCACAGAGGGCTCAGTGTAGTCATCAAAACTCCACTTCTCTTGACACCCCCTCTTTGGAGTTTTGATTTCCCCCATGAGGTGATGAATGTCGAAGAAAACTTGGATCGCTCTGATTCTTCTACAGGAACCTTCGCTGGATGAACTGTCGGTTCTTCAGGATGTGGAATGGTTCTTTAGGGAAGATGGGCTGAGACAGAAGGCCTCAAAAAAAAAACTTTTCTGGCTGTTCAGCAGAGCAAAGCAAAAAGCATAAGCATCATGACGCTTTATCCGTAATCATGATCCTTTTCCATTTTAATCCATCAGGTTGTGACAGGAGTTCTTCTTTAGCATAATCCAATTTCTTCACGGCCCTCCCAGTCCAAAGCCTTGAAGTTGTTCTTTGAACGGCAACCTTCCTGTAATAGTGGCCAGTCTAATATAGGATGGCATGGTGCTTGATTCTCTGGCCATCTTCTTGTAATGTTCTGGTTCGCTGTAGCTAAGAACTGGCTTGAGCACTGCTTCCTCATGGACCCCTTTCTTCATCAGTAGTACTGTGTTGAAGTTCAGTACTTACTTCACAAAATCTTGGGCGTTGAATCTCAGCTTGATCCCCGTAGCTGCAGGCCGATCTTGAGCTTTAATCCAAACTCTCTGCCCTGTTTTCAGTGACACTTCAAGCTGCAACTTCCCTTTTCCTTCTCTAAGCAAAAAGGAGAAGTGTCTTCGCCTCCCTGCTTTCTGTGACGTGAACGGAGTTCCTCTGCAGGGGAAGACCTGCTCTTCTAGCAGTTGTCACTGTGTCCATCAGCACCAAGAGGTACGTCTCACCTCTCTTTCCTGTTATCCCATTGGTTCTGCTACATCCATGCAGACTGAACCCCATGGGACTGTGCTCTTGATGAACAAACCTTCCATCCGTTGCCCTGGGTGCCCTGGGTAGCTGTGCAGAAAGCTGATGCAGTTCTGTTGAGGTCTCCTCCTTTTCCAAACGATCTGGACGGCCGGCTTCCTCCGGTTTCTTCCCCAGATTTTCCTCCTCGAAGTGATCATCCATCACTCCGTCTCTCTGTCGGTTCGAGTTGTCTATCCCCCAAAGCCTCTCTTTAGCCTTCGAGCAGGGATGGGTCTAGACTATGTTGGCTACTAGCTTCACTGTCTGGATCCGGTCATTTATCCTCAGTAGAAGCTTTCCCTCACCTGTATGCCATACAGTTACTGCAAGGGTTGTGACTGACGGCCTTATCAGTCACCATTAACTCTATTCCTTAAGAGTTAACAAGCCAAGTGAGCTATTCAGATCCTCACATCTGTTTTTACTAACTTGGCCATAGGGCCCTCCTACTCCGTTGGACTGGGCCCCACGTTGGGCGCCACTTGTTGTTGCGCAACACCCCCCCCCTCCTTTCTGTCTCTACTCTCTCACTCTCGTACTTCCTCTTCTGAGAGGGGAGATGTGCTACCAGCTCTCCGTCTAACGGGTACGTTGAGTTTCCTAAATCTGCTGGGATTTACCCTGTCCAGAACTGAAGTAAACTCTGTTTAAGCTGGTTTCGAGAAACGATTCGCCTGGTTATCTGACGGCCTACATCCAGGTGTCCCACCCTTCTTCCCCCTGTGAATTAGCCAGACTGAGCAGCCTACAGCCAACTAGTTTCACAGAGCACACCTGTTAACGGTCGCTCGTTCTCTATTTTGCAACTTGCATTTGTTATTGAACCAGGTAGGTTTTAGTGACTCGGTCGAGTCCCAAGGATGAGGTTTTAAATATGGGCTACCAGCAACCTAAAAACATTTTCCACCTCTTCCTCTCCAGAATCAAACATCACAGCTATTTTACAACCATCAAAGAACTTTAAGGCGACTCATTAACTGAATGTCCACAACATCTTTTAGATTTTCTTTATGCTAAATATTTTATTAGTAAGGCATTTTTGCAAGGGTCAGTACAGCTTAATTCAGTAGCAGAAATAATCAAATAAGTAAAATCAATCATCTAGTCTATCTTTCCCTACTGCTGATACTGAGAACTAAAAAAGGGAACCTTTGAGAGAGACGGACGGAGCCTGGCGTTTCGAACCCCAGACCTGGCTTGATGATGAAGAAGGTGTTGCAACAGGAGGAAGATGTTGATCGATGAAGGCCAGGATCTCCGCAGGTCCGATGAGCTTCTTCTCCGCATGGATGCTGAGGTCACACAGGACTTGGTGCTGGCAGGAAAAAAGGCACCAGTTCTTCTTCCTTGTCTTTGTCTTCATCTTTGTCTTTGGGGTCAGAACCCAGCCGATGAGAGAAGTGCGATTCGAAGCCACAGATTGTGGGCCTGACGGGTTGGTCTCCATGTGCAGGACAGTCTCCGGCTCCGTGGCCCCGGCTCTTCTTCAGCTGCAGAGTTCTTTGTCCATCTCGATCTTGGCTCGAAGCTGCCCGGAGGATCCAACGAACGGTTCCTCTTTTGCACCCACCTTATATAGGGTTCATCTGTCTGCTTAGACAGATGATCTCATATCCGTCACTGTCTTAAGAGACATCATGTCATGATGTCTGTGCCAATGTCTCAGGGCTGCTCAACCTCCTGTTTCCATATAAGGTGCTGATCATCTCTGCTCTCCTGTTAGTTCCCCTTTTTCCCTTCCTGTCACCTTTCACCTACCATCTATCTCCAACATATCAGTGATGTTTAATTGCAGTTTTACAACCTTTTACACCATTTCAAGTTCAATGTCAAAATCACATTTATATCACATTTATTTTCTTTAGCTTCTCTGATTTAGCATTCATTTATAATTTTATAACCATAACTTATATCACATTTATTTTCTTCAGCTTCTCTGATCTATCATTCATTTATGATTTTAATGTGAGTTATTACATATGTTTTTCTGAAAAGAAACCAAGAATAATCTATTATTCTAATTATTTACTACTAAAGTTACAGTTACTTGTTTTTCTTGTAGTTCTCACAAATATAAGTGTAAGTATTATTACAAGTAAATCAATATTAATATAAGTATTTTACTTTGAATCTTATCAAATTACTCAAAATGTTTAGATTTAATTTTTTAAAACTTTCATGCTTTAAAATAGTCTCAGCTATTTTTATAAATCTGCAGGCTGGAAACTTCCTCTTTTTCCAGGAAACCTGCTTTTCCTGTTTAATGACTCTCTCTGACTGACTATGATTTCTTATGATTAGATAGAAAAAAGTAGAATTAAAGCAAAGTTTGCATGAGACAAAAACAACACACACAACTAGATTTATTTTATTGACACTTAAGTCTACTGTTGGGCCTTGATGTCACTTGAGTGATTCATTTTAAAGATAACTTTATTTATTATTACTGTTAAACTAACTTTATTGACACTTAAGTCTACTGTTGGGCCCTGATGTCACTTGAGTGATTCATTTTAAAGATAACTTTATTTATTATTACTGTTAAACTAAAATCTCCAGCATGGGGAAGTGGGATGAGCTCGGATTTTCTTGACAAAACTTAATGCCAGGAGTTCAGTAGAGAACACACTCCACAGTAACATGTCCTGGATGAGACCATGTGTTGTTGACAAGCACTGCTAATCCACCTCCTTTTCTTATGCTGCTGCTCAGATAGTCAGGAAGCCTGGCAGAGAGACGCTGGAGTCTGGGATATGATCCCGCAGCCATGTCTCAGTAAAACACAAGAGGCTGCATCAGGGATACTCTGTCTGAGTCCTTATGAGGGCTTGGAGTTCATCCAGCTTATTAGCCAGTGATTTCATATTACCCATTATAATTAATGGAAGAGACGGTCTCAACTTCCTCCTGCTCTCCTCTTCGATTTTGCTCTCCATACATGATGCTTTATATTTTGTTTTATCACATGAAGTCCCAATAAAATAAATTGAAGATTGTGCTGTTTATTTTAGTTTACTTCAAAACTAAAATAAACCATAAAAAATTTCAGCAGGTAAGTAAACATTGTATATCTAAAACTAGGTGAATGTCATAATGAGCTGTAGCTCACATGAAAACCATTTAAATGACTTATCTCTTCCTCTGGTCCCCCTCTCTATGCGATGCATGCATTACATTATAATTATCTCCAAGTTGCGGGAATACTGACCTCTTGGTGAAAGCAGGTCTGTAAATGAAACTGACTCGGCTGCTATTATCTGCCTCTTAACATCAGTGGAGAAGCACTAAATGATGTGAGCTGCAGCAGCGTTTGGTCCTCTCACTCTGGAATATCAACTCATCTTGTGCTAATGATGTTTTCACGGATGCAGTTGTGATAAATGAACAGTTCAGCTTAAACACAGGGAACATCTAACAGAGTTGCCAATGCCTTACTAAGCATCATGATAAGCAGACTGTTGTGTTATGATAGAAACATCTTTAGACTTTGTTACAAGAACAAAAGGAGAAATTAAGGTGTTGTTTTCATTTGTTGCAAAAATGGAATCACAGATGAATAATAATCACTTGTGATTGCCTTCTTTGTCTGAGACTGTAAACTGTTACCAATCAGAAAACTACATTTGTTTTTCTGTGTTTTTTTTCTTAAAGTAGACAACATAAAGTTAGCATGTTAAAATGTACATCACAGCACAGTTAGACATTTAACAGGGGGAAGGAGTTTTTGTCTTCAAAAAAATTGCCAGGAAAACTTACATTTGGATGGAAAACAATATCCTTCGGACAGATGAGACCAAAGTAGACACGCTTGACAATAATGCACAGAATCCTGTGTGTAGAAAACCAAAACCGCACACCTCAAACCAGCTGTCAAGTACAGCGGCTGGCTGATGATTGGACCAAAGGAATCGTGAGTGTCATCCAGCTTTCTTTTCGACAGCAAAATTTCACTTTAAATTGGGTTATTATAACAATAAAAGTGCCAAACACAGTAGCTAATCAACCACAACATGACCCAGAACAAAGTGCTGCCATGGCGTAATGTCAGTCTGGGCCTGAACTTGATTGTACTGCTGTGGTGGGACTTTAAGAGAGCTGTGGATGAACAAATGTATGCCACCTTAATGAGCTGTATTAGTGTTTTTAGAGAAGCGGGCATAAACTTACCAATCTTACCTCACAACAACAAGACAGGCTGACAAAGTCAGACAGAAAATGACTATTTTGAGTTTCTAATCCTAATGGGGCTCCAAAAGCGCTTCAATCAGTTATGTAGAGTTTTCCACGACTGTTGAGTAATACTGGAGATACTTACACTTAGTTTTTTGTTTTGGTTCCTTATGTTCATAGTGCAAAGACCATCAACCTAAGAGGCAATTCTACAAAACTGGAATAAGTCTTTATAATTAACTTCTGTATTTGAAACAGTCTTCCTGCTCCTTCGTTTGTACACAGAAGTTCTCATTCAAGAGTTTGAAAGTAGCATGGAGGACACTGATAATGGAGAACAGAATAATGTGGGAGGGAGGAAAGGAAATGACAGGCTTTTAACTTCTAGGAATGAGGCTGAATGACATTAGAAACAGTGTGAGACTGGGAAGCAGCATGAGCAAGGAAACTAAGAGGTGGTAACTAATAAGCAGAGAGAGGAACAATGTGAATAAAACAGAATGCAGAGCAATACAAACTGGAGCTAAAACACTACTGCTATAAGGAAATGCAAACCAATGTTAAAGAGCAGATACACAAGAAATAACAATCAAACTCAACCCAAAGTATTGAACTGGATACTGATCATTATTAGAGATGCACCAATATAAAAAATGTAAACAACACTGATATGCAATATTCATACAACTGCCACTGCAGTACTTCATATTAATTAACATTACTATATATGTTATATATATACAGTATGTCCTCACACTTCGAACACGGTGTTCATCTGGACAACAGCCTGGACTGGAGATGCAACAGTGAAGCGTCTATAAGAAGGAACAGAGCAGACTGGACTTCTTAAGGAAGCTAAGATCCATGAAGATTAGAGGCATCTTTAATAACCTTTAATTATGAGTTACAGCATTTAATTTCCCTTTGGGATCAATAAAATATTTTTGAATTTGAATTGTAAAAGCAACCTGATTGCTTCTCTGCTTTAGTTACACACCCATGATCCTGTGCTGCATCACAATCATTGTCACAAGGTTTACTAGATGGCTACTAAATATGTTTGTACTTGACTTGTGAAAGTCTGTCTTAATTTGTTATTTAACTATTCTTTCTGTCCACATACAGCTGTGGAAAAAACAAAGAGTCCACTACACTGAACCCCATTGAAAACCTCCAGGTTATTCCACCAAGTATTGATTTCTGAACTCTTCCTGAGTTAAAATATTAGTATTGTAGTTTCTAAATGAATATGAACTTGTTTTATTTGCATTATTTGATGTCTGAATAGGTTGCATCTTTATTGTTATTTTGACCATTTCTGCAAATAAATGCTATGTTTTTGTTTGGAATTTTGGAGACATGTTGTCAGTAGTTCATAAAATAAAAGAATGACGTCCATTTTACTCAAACATATACCTATAAAAAGTCAAATCAAAGAAACCGATCATTTTAAGTGGTGTCTTATTTTTTCCCTCAGAGCTGTAGAGAAAGCACACTTAAAGTATGCTAAGATCAAAAGTCCTCCATAAGTAAACAGAACATGATGAGTTTGATCATATGGTATCTACCATATGATCAAAGTGTTTCAGGATTGGGCCAAGTCCTCTTCTGTGGAAACCAAACTATCTTATCAAAGAGATTCATGCAAGAAGTGCCACATGCTGATTGATTCTACCCTAAACCCACTGTGAACTAAATCAGTGCTTTAGCTTGGCCTGTCATTGTTGACACTGTCATTTTGAATTTGCTGGATTTAAGAACACCTAGGGTCTTCCGTCGTGACAGCTGCTTCTGCTGAAAGCTCAGCCTGGTTGTCTTTGTCATACGGTGACTTCATGAACGAACCCCTCCCTGTCTTGCCATTCAGTCCGATGCGGTGTTCATAGTGTGAGGTATGGACTAAAAGATGCGAAAGCGCCGTGCTACTTCTTTATTAGGAGGTGGAGGACACCTGAAGCGCAAGGCTGCCATCACAGCTTTCAGAACATCCATGTGAAGAAGAGCGTTTTGCCTCAGCTGTTAGAGCCTGTCAGCAGGTGAGCGGTCTTGTGTCGCCTGTTGCTTCTTGTCTGTCTGCCGTCTGTGGCTTCTCAGATGCTTGTGTTGAAGAATTATTTCCTGAAGCCCGAATCTGCTCTGATGACATTGCATGTTTCTAAATCTGATGTCTGTTTTTAATCAACTTGGCATTTGTGCATTTAGCTCGCGTTTCACCTGGGCAACTAAAGGCTTTTATTTTGGGTTGGCAATTCGAGTTTGATGCGTGATGTTTTCACTTTGGATCAGCGGACCCGGACTCCATCGAAAAAAAATACAATTTCATTTTTATTTTTGTACCTTATTAATAATCCAACATTTTGGATCTTGTCAACTAATTATCCACAAACAGCAACGCAACTGCATGCATTCGGCGCTTCTTAGCATCGGAATAAACACGTTGCCTTTGCATAATTTTAACTTCCACCTGGCTTTAGCCGCAGTTTCTTGGCGATCCTTATTCGGCATAGCGCACCTAGGAGGGCGGCAGCGTCCGATACGAACCAACCACAAATGTGCGAATATTATTTAAATAAGATGTTATGATTTGTGTTTTCTTACGACGAATTGAAGGGATTTTTTTATAAAGCAGCGAACCAGATTTCAAATGCCGTTTACGGTTAGAAGTGTGTCTCTCTAGAGCAGATTTGAAGAAATTAGTCATTTTTTAAATGAAGGGCTGCGTGACGTTGTTTGCCAAGCTTCAGTTCCAACTACATTCAATTTGGTGAATGGGAACGCAATGTCTAGCAGGTGATTGTTCTTCTTCTCATCAGTTTACCTCTGATGAAAGCCTCTTTCTGCTCGTTATCACACAGTGTGTAGTTTTGAGGGAGCGGCCAATGCATCAAATGCATGCGGCAGTTAAAGAGGCATGAAGGCAGCTGTGTCCATGTCAGACTGCAGCTGGATGTTCCAGGAATGTTACCGCTGCTTGCTGCTGGGCAGGGAATGAGATTCTTTTACTTGGACCTGGACATTTCTTTGAGACGATCCCAGCCACAAGGCGGGGACGTGTCTGTTGACGGATGATGTAAACCACTACAATACCTCCACTGCCTTTTCGCATTCATGTGTGTGCAGATAGCATTATGTTTAAGGGCTGCATGTAAGTGCTGTTAATCTCTTCAGGTTTGCTAAAGTATAATCTTATTTAGCCTTAAAAAGGGTCAAATCGGAGATAGCACGTGAAGAAAGGAGGGAAATAATTCATCACTTCTGTTCAATCAGAGGATATTTTTATTTTTCAGAAAATAGAAAACACCCATGGAAAATGACGGGTGTAAGCAGCATACAAAACCGTTTCATCTATGGTTATATTTTTTTCTACATACCAACTTAAAAACTGCAATGAGAGACGATGCGCTGATTAGAGTTTTGTGTTTATGTTGTTACAGTTATTTATTTATTTATTTTTACAATTAACCTAGGGTCGATGCAAGATTCCCACAGTACAGGCATTACTGGAGTAAAATACCACAGATGGAAAGAGACAAAACGTGTTAAACCAGAGCAAATGGCTTTTGTTTAAAACAACAGCAGCTCCTATTACTTTGCTTCTGCTAAAATACGATGCTATGAGTCCAGTTATGTTTCATGGCAAGGTATTAGATATTGTTATTCTCATATTTGTAGATATTTTTTTTTCTACTTCAACTCTAGTTAGTGAGATACAGTGAGAATAAGCTAAAACAAAATGTCAAATTTCTTTATCATCTGTCAGCAGTGATGGAAAAGTAAAGCATGGAACAAACACCAGGTCCATTTAGTAGAAGCATCTAAATTCTACATTCTAAAGACTGATCATACTGAGTACTATAACTTCCTGCTGTTCTACTTTTTATACATTGACAGATCATTTTATCTGGCTAATTGGTAACCAGAATATTGATCTGTTACCCAACCTGCACTCTGTGTGAAGACATATTTCGTCACACTTACCTAAGAAAGTAAAGGTCAGTTTCCACACAACGACTTTCTAAAGATCAGGTCTTCTTTCTTGTAAACAAGAAAAATGAGAGAAGTGTTGCCAGATTGGGTGGGTTTCTGCCCAACTGGGCTTCTTTTCAACACATTGGGCCTGGACAAACAGCTTTGGGTGGGTTGGTATAATTTGGACTGCTTGTCAAAACATTTGGCCGGTTTTTAGGAAGTGCATATTAGAAAATTCTGTTGTAATCGTTGTGTGGCAGAAATACCCAAAACTTGTGAATTCTTATAAAATATAAAATCTCTCAGTGAGATATTTATATTGATTAATCCCAGGCCAATTAATTGCTACAGTTCTCTTGAATATCTAACCTTTAGAGTTTCATATTCTGTCATGTTGGTGTGGACGGAGGACCCAAGTGAAGGCAGCCTGCAGATGAAAAAAAATATTTTTATTGAAGAAAGTAACAAACATAAACAAATATTGAAGCAAAGGAGGAAAACACCAGAAACAACAGAGATAACTGGGATCACAATGGAAAGACGGCGAGATTTTTAGATCAGTTCTGATTTCTGATTGGATTTAGTAACACTGAAAGGGATGTAAGTCATTTACTCCATTTCTAAGATGCTAAATACCAAAGAAATACACCACAGATGGCAAAAATGTTATTTTAAAAAAAGAAATACCAGTAGCTGTTTTTTGTTTTCCTAGGTTTTCTTTTGCTTATATTTTTGTTCTGAAATATGTAGGTGTGGTAAACAAGCAAAACAATATGGAATCTTTAAGAATTCATTTTTTTAACGCAGTTTGCCAAAGTTAATTTATTCAACCTTTGTTTGTGGTGAGCACTATAATGATGTCTTTCACCTAATGAATTTAATTTTGTGTTATTTAAATAACAGGGATATTCCTGCCCTCACATACTTAATCATTCGCTGTTTGAACACTGGAACAACCTAAAGACAGATCCCAGTCTTATGTGATCATTTTCATGACCATCACTACAAGGTCGTAGAGGTCACAGTGTATGTGATGAGTCTACCCTGCTATGTAATCCATTCCACCAAGGAGACGGGGTAAAAACATGCAGCGGCGTAAAGAAGCAGAAAGATAATGATTCCTGACTGCCAGCTCCTCCTGTCAGGAGAAATGCAAACATTTTGACTGAAAGCAGTTTCGAGGCAGCAGCCAAAAGCATATTTCTTCAGATTCTTTCCATTTCTTTAGCAGCAGGAAGCGGTTGGGTGTAAAAGTCCAACTGGTGTTCAGATTTTATTGTCAGCATGGCCATATGTTGCCTCTACATGTTTTGTAAATTGTGATTTATAGTTTGAAGTGATTTCTGGTCAGATCAGATCAGAACAGCTCGGTGGGTCATTGAGGTCGTGATCTTGTTTCAGCTCGTTGGTTTGTCGGCTACTGCTATGTTTAGATTTCAGAAAACTCAAAGTCGCACGATGAATGATGTAAAAACAAAAATGAAGTGGTTACAATCTAAACCAAATGTGAAACTCGATATGCTGTATAATAGGATATAGCCATATTTTTCTCATGGTTGGACATTAAAATATACTAAACGTTCTTGTTTTAGGTCAGAATAATAGGAGAAATTTTTATTTTTTCAAATTTAAGTGTCCATCAATCCATCATTGGGGGTAGACCGTCCATCATAGGGAACACAAAGACACACAGCACAAGCAACCACACACACACACACACACACACCCCTACATACTCATATCAGTTTAGAGAGACCGGTTCACCTCAGTCTTTTTTTTTTTGGACTGTGGGAGGAAACCGGAGTACTGGAGTACTTTAGTTCTTCTAAAGTATTCACAACACTTCACTTTTTTCACATTTTGTTATATTCTAGCCTTTTTCCAAATAGTATTAAATTGATTTATTTTTCTTCAAAAGACACACAAATACCGCACTATAAAAATGTGGAAAAAAATTTCAGAGTTTTTTGCAAATGTATAGAAAACCAAAGTATCATATCTACATAAGTATTCAGAGGCTTTCTTTAGGACTGTGCTGATCTCCTCTGACAGCTTTAACAGCCTCCAGTCTCAACCTGCAGCTCCAGCTCAGCCCTCCTCTCTTCAGGCTTCAGTTTGCTCCGTTCTTCTCCATCAGGTTGGATGGAGACATCTGTCAGCCATGTTCACCTCTCTCCAGAAATGTCCACTCAGATTAATGTCTGGACTCTGGTTTGGCCATTTCAGGATGTTCACAGATTGGTTCTGAAGATACAGTGGAGCTGATGTCATGGCCAAACATTAGCGCTTGGGTAAAATCAGAGACCACACCTCAAGGAAGCAATTGTTTAGCCAAGGGATTGAAATGTGGTTATGTGATAAATTGAGTTGTATCAAAGGCTTTTGCTGCTTTTTCTGAGAATTATTTAATCTGTTAATATGAGTTCTTTTAACCAGCCAGTTTGGTAGGAGTCTTTGATGTACTTGGAGAAATTTAGACATCATAAATAGTTGTAGAATATAATGAGAGGTAGAAAGACAAATTAAGTAACGCCCTGACTTTTACTGGTCAGTATAGTAATACTGAAAATGCAGCTGTGTTAGAGGATACATGTTCTTCATCACACTGCATAACCTGTACTTGTGGTACACTCGACTCTATATTTAGCAGTGAGTACTCTACAGTTTGTGAAGTTTAGTTTGGACAGGAAACACAGATAACTCAGGAGGCATTGTGTGTGAAGAGAACTCCCCTCTTACATAAACATAAAATGAAACTGTCTCATAAAACCGAGGAGATCAACTTGGATAAACACCTGGAACGCAGCCTTGACTCTTCTTCCTGCAGCCATTTACACCTTGAGGCATGTCACTGAAATACTTCATGTTGCTGTCAGTATGTAATTCAGAAGTAACAACAATGACTATTATGTTCATTTGTAGGTTTTGTCTTTTCGGACCCAACTTTTTTGGTTCTGCCACAACTTTAAATCAATCCATACCTGCTTGAAAATGAAGGATTTCCTGTTAGTTTTCATACTCCATTCTCTACTCATCGTCCACTGTAAAGGAATGGAGTTTTGACTCCAGTGAAAATATCTACCAGCAGGAGCAGAAAGTTGATCAGGAGCCATAATCTGTCATATTTCATCAAAGGTGAGATTTGGGCATTTTTATAATTCACAAAAGCACTTAGCAAAGTAAGCTGATGTGCAGTGGTTTATGTACTTAGGTAGGAAGAATCAAAAAGACAGCATGGCACTGCATGGAGATGATGGGACAAATGAACCAGCATGCATCATGGTTTTAATGAGATCGGATGGATGGACAGGTCAGTGATTGTATTAGTTGTCCTAACAGCAACTTTAAGAACCAAGAACTCACTAAATCCTTCCTCAGGATTAAAGCGGGTTTTCAGATGAGTGGTGGAGCATCTTTTAGTTCAGAAATCCAGTTTTATTCTATAAAACCATAACAGATTGTCCTGGATGACTAAGAACCTATAAAATATGACCAGATATGCTTTACATGGGTAAGAGAATCACCAACCTCTTTCTTTGAAAGCAGAGAGTTTTATGAATCTACTTAGCAATAGCTTAAGAAGACATGAAACTGTTCAGATTTCTAAGCTCATCTAGTTCCAGTCTCAACGCCTCAATCATGTTTTCAATGTTCATTGATTTTTATCTATACAGCACTTTGTCACAGCTGCTGTTTTTATTATATTATATTATATTTATTATATTATTTATAAATAAAGTAGCAGCAGTAGTTGTATGGGTACAGAGATGCTGCTGTAATAAAAAAGCAAAGCCTTAAGGATTGCTTGCAACTTCATCAGGACCAGAAGCTGTGGGAACCCCAGGTGTTGCTCTCTATGCCCTGGATGATCAGAGCTGCTTTGGCAGACTAAAGGAAGCATGACCTCCAGCACCACCAGAGCTGTACTGAGGAAGCATCACATGTAATTCACTTTTTATTCTTCACCACGCCAGTCTCTCTGGGTAGGCGTTTGACAAAAGGAGGTTGATATTGTGTTTGATGAATTTCTGTGTTGCTTGGTTCATAGATATGGGATAATTATCCCACCAAACTGTCAACGTAATTTAATTTGAGATTAATTGGAATGTAGATTATGCTCAGAGTACATTATGACGTCTTGGTGACCATTTTTCAAACATTTGCAGCAACGATTATGCAATTGCAAAAAACTGAATTCAGTTTTTGGACTTTTTGCACATCTTTACCAGGTGTGTTGACAAAGTTGCCTAGATCTGCATTTTATTTCTTTGCCTTTTGACACAGAGAAATAATAGCATTCAATCATTTTATAATCCTGGGGCAAAAGGGTTTAAACTTGAGAGGGTGTTCTCTGTTTGCCTGTTTGCTGTCACATTGCCCACGCTTCCTGTATAGACGGTGTGGAAGGAAAAGTGACAGTGCTCATTCCTTTCTTTTGTTTTGCCAGAAAGCAGCAGCACATTCAACATATTTCCGTCTGCTCTCAAAAAGTATAGAAAAAGTTAAAAATACTTTTCTGTTTACAGCAACAGGAAGCCTGACTCTGCTGTTCCATACAACACATCATCATCATCACCACCATATGGATTTATGGCAATTCTGTTTTATAGGGTTGTGTTTCCAAAGACTATTCTTCTGTCAGAAACTTGTGATTTAAGACCATCGATCTCCTAGGCAGAGTTCTGCACAGGCAAGTTAAAGATTGTAACACAATATATGGAGCTAATAAAAGAAAACATTTAACTTCTAAGTCAATAAAGGACAGCATTAAAGATAATTATCCAACATATCATGTTCCTCTAATGGAAATGTTTTAGCTGTTTTTTCAGCTGTCCATTATTCTCGGCAGATCTTGTTTGAATTGGAAGGCAAACAGATATGCCTAATCTGATATATTTTAGATTTAGTGTGGTTCGTTTCACTATTTCATGGTAAGCCATGAAATAACTTACCGCAGCTCTCACTGCGCCTGACCAGGAGTTGCATTAGCTGAAGATTTTCTGTTTTTGGCTGTTTTTTCTTTCGTTTTTAAATGGTGACAGAAAAATCTGAAAATCATCTGTCATCTGACCACTAGGTGCAGGCATTTACAAATTTATGCATAGAGAGCATCAAGTGGCTAAGTAAATCAATCAATCATTCTATCAAACAAAACAACCACCAGAGTATTATTTAAGACCTGAACACTGAGCACAGTGCATTTCGCTATCCAGGAGTGGGATTTCCTCCCACTGATGGAAGGACTTGGGGAATCAGGACGCCTCTCATTTCGAAAGTCTTGCAGAACTCTGATTGCTTCGCCGGGAGAAATGTTCCCTGATTCCAAAACTTTGGCTGAAGTGGTGCTTCTAATTTCAGTCTCTAGTGTGGCAGCAGAGTCGAGATTCAGCCTCCAGATCATGATTGAAACAGCCATAAGAAAAGTCCAAAACCTCACAATAGTAACCTCTGCAGCAAGCCCCAATTCAGGAGGAAGCTGTGAGAATGTATAGTTCGGCTACCGTAGGTCAATAGTTCATATTCATGTGCAATTATTTCATTTTGTTGTTTATATGTAGTCATTGGGTCCACAGTCAGAGGATTTTGTCACTGTGGAGAAAAAGTTTCATGTGTTCATTTGCTTGATGTGTGATGGGACAATATGGATTCTCTGTTGAGCTTGTTTGGACTGAATATTAATGAAACCAAATTAAGCTTAAATGCAGTTGAATATGGTATTATTATCATTATGAAAGTTGTTGGGTAAAAACAGATTATGCCTGGATTTTTTTTAACCCATCAGTCAAAAAAAGGTTGACAGGTTTCTTGTTGACAGGCGACAAAAAAGTCAACCTTTGTCCCTGATTTTGTCTCGTGCTCGTCCCAAACTCTGATGTTTCTCTGTCTTCCAATCAGTGGATTGTGTTGTGTGATGTCAGTGGCTCCACCCTAACCACACCGGACCATTGTCCTATGGACCTACAACTGAACGGGTCCAGGAATGGTGCGATATGGGCTGGCGGAATGGGTCGATTTTACAATAGAAACAAAGTAGCGTACTTCACGGCACCAGCCTGTGCCATACTGCTCAGTGGAAACAAGGCTTCTGTGAGGTTTTAACTCAGTGCTTTCTAAAAAATAGCTTTATTATTGTAGTTCTTAAGTAAGACTGGTATTGATTTAGGACTTCTGCTTCCACACCGTTTTACAGCAACAGATCTCAGTAACAGGTGACTGAGATCTACAGATGCAGCGAGAACAATCGTGTGAGTTGCTTTGACCCTGCAGACGACATTGATTTGCTGTTGAAAAATTATTTTCCCTCGCAGCATCAAGAATGTCAATTATAATCAGAGATATATAAGTGTTAGCCACACTGTAAGCTCTGTAGCGTTTCCTACCTTCCTCAGTAACAGAGCTGGAAGGCAGTGGCATGCTCCCGTCAACCGAGAGGCACTTCATGCTAATGGCTTCAAATACCCTTTGGCACCACTGTTTTTAGTAACACAGTGTGTGTGGCTGTAATGCTGTCAGCATCAGTCACTTCAGTCCACTCTGGAAAATGTCAGCATGTATTCCATGAACTGCCACAGTTTAACTCTGAGTGATGGTCAGCAGGTTTTAAAATTTTTACCACCCAAACTCACTGAAGTGAAAATAGACAGGCAGAAATCTGCAGTAGGTGTGTTGCGGTACCAGGTACGGCTCCCCTGGGTGCCTCCAGGAGGGCAAAAGGCCCCGGGGCTGACCCAGCAACTGCAGGAGGGATTGGATCTCGCAGCTGGGCTGGAGGGAGCAGCCGTCCCTCTGGAGGTCCAGCAGACAAAGACTTGGGTTCTCATCCAATATCTCAAACATTAAAGTAGTTTGATAAAAGATGGAGGGATTATTTTCATCATACCCTATAATGTCTTGGACTTTTATCAGACAGGCTTCGTTAAAAATCAGCTAATGTCTGGATTTTCTCCATCCTTAATAAGAATGATGCTAAAGTCAAATTTATGCTCCTTTTTCCTCCATTCCACAGATATAACACATTTGACACAGAAGTGGAGAAGTAATGATTAGAGCAATTATTCATTTAATTTAGAAAAATAGTCAATTTACTGTGCTTGGACAGATCCATGAATCTCCATTTTTCTCATACCTTGTCGTTGAATCTTCCCTTTAGAATATTATAAACATAAATATATATTTAAATATGACATATTTTATCATTTAAAAATTATGTTAAAAAGAAGCGCAAATTAATTATACTAGGTAATGACCTTCACTGACCATGCTAATTATGTGTTTTTGATGTCTTTGAATAAAGCTGTTCTCACATGAACTGATTATTTGTTAGCTAACCACTGTTGCTGCAGCTTTTGCAGTATTTGTAGTCATTTTACCTGTTTTCCAGTTCCTACCTTTGCAGTTCTGCAGACTCATTACAGGTATAGAATGGTGCTGTCTACTTCATCAGTATTCCCATGTCGACCACACAAAGCATGTGAGTTAAACCTCTGACAGTGCTGGGTGACCACAGGGATTGGTCTTAGAAGGAAGATCCTCCCACGTTCTCTGCTCACATCCTTTCTTCATGTAATAATCTCTGTGAGCCTCTGATCGTCAGCCTGCCATCAGCTCTGCTGCAGTCTGGATCTCTGGTCTTTTTGTAACCCTTGCTTCCATGCTTAGTGCTCTGGGTGTTGCTAGCTCAGAGTACTTGCTTCTTTCTACCCACTGTCAGTTCTTTATTGTGTTTGGTTCTACCAGCCACGCAACATGTCTGACAGGACAGGAGACCCTGTCATCTGTCAGAAAAAGGGTTACAAAAAGACCAAAGATCCAGCTGGGACGATAAAGAGAGGAGAAGGACGGTACTTGCTGCAGCAGAGCTGATGGCAGATCCACAATCAGAGTTTATGACATGAGGGAACATGTGGATGGATCTTCCTTCTAAAGCCAATCCCTGTGGTCACCAGGCCAGTTCCTGACACTTTCTGAGGCTGAATTCACATGCTTAGAGTGGTCAGCACAAATCTAACCCCATAAAAGACTAAAGGAGAGCGTCTTCAACATCATCCAGCCTGGTAAAAACCAGCCCCTTGTTTTATGCTATACTTCATCCTGAGGGTCTGGACCCTCAGCTATTGAGAGACAATTGGTTTCTGGAGGTGTGGACTCTGTTGAAGTTTTACAATTTACTTAATCACTAACGCTTGGCCTGGAAGTGTAATTTACCAGTTCAATGCTATGAAGCTTAGCAGTAATTGCCTGCGCTGTAAACAACCATCCTCCACTGTGAATAGAGAAGTGCTGATCTGAACGAGGCGGCTGTTAATGTTGATTTAATATTTGGAAGCGCGGACTGAACGGCTTCCTTCACTTCCTCCCCTGCCATTACTGAAACTACAGGCAGACTACTATTCTAAAACAGAGCAGAAAATCAAAGTCATACTTCACAACTTCTCCTTCTGTTCACTGATTGGCCCAGTAGAAATTCTACCAGAGGGAATCCAAGTAAATGGGAGAAAGCCCAGACTGTCTATAAAGTGAGATTTGAATGGAGCAGAATTGCGCAGGAAAGCAATATCCAGGCTACCATCATCCTGGTGGGAACTCTGTAAACTGATGCACTATTGAAACATCGCTGGGTCACATGACCACTAGATGATAGAAAGAGGTGGATCTGCAGCAGCTGTGAGCCAAACCTGTTGTTCTTCCTATCTGGTGTTATGACTTGTCCTAATTAATATCGAGTTGAGATCACTCTAAAGGATTTTTGCGGGTCACTGAATGTTGTTGTCAGGAAGCGGTGTGGTGAAGGGTGGTGAGGCAGATGCAGCGGACCCAGGTATGATGAATATGAAGATTTAATGAGAAAACTTAATCCAAACAACGAGCAGCAGGCACATGGAAACACTGACGACACAGAAGCTAACATTGACGACAACAAGGCTAGACATTGACGAGGACCCGACGACGAACAAGGAACACAGGTGGAGTTAAATACACGGGAGGGTAATCACAGAGACGAGACACACCTGGGAACAATCAAGGGGAGGACAGGACAACGAAGAGACTTAACGACACAGAAAACTCTAAATAAACAAGGAAAAACACAGATCATGACAGTACCCCCCCCTCAAGGGCGGCTACCAGACGCCCAAGAAAAAAAAAAAACAACCAAAAAACCCAGCAAGGGTGGGCGGAGGGGTGCCGGACGGCGGGCCAGAGTCCAAACCAACAAAAAAAAAAAAAAAAAAAAACAACCCACCATCGTGGGCGGAAAAACAAGAAGGGCCAAGAGTCCAAAAACAACAAAAAACTACCCACAGGGTGGGCGGAGGCAAAGGAGGCGGGAACCACGGAGGTGGTCCGGCGGTCGTCCGCGGCGGCGGGAACCACGGAGGCGGTCCGGCGGCCGTCCGCAGCGCTGGAGGCGGGAACCACGGAGGCGGTCCGGCGGCCGTCCGCGGCGCTGGAGGCGGGAACCACGGAGGCGGTCCGGCGGCCGTCCGCGGCGCTGGAGGCGGGAACCACAGAGGCGGTCCGGCGGCCGTCCGCGGCGCTGGAGGCGGGAACCACAGAGGCGGTCCGGCGGTCGTCCGTGGCAGCGGGAACTACGGAGGCGGTCCGGCGGTCGTCCGCGGCGCTGGAGGCGGGAACCACGGAGGCGGTCCGGCGGCCGTCCGCGGCGCTGGAGGCGGGAACCACGGAGGCGGTCCGGCGGCCGTCCGCGGCGCTGGAGGCGGGAACCACGGAGGCGGTCCGGCGGCCGTCCGCGGCGCTGGAGGCGGGAACCACGGAGGCGGTCCGGCGGCCGTCCGCGGCGCTGGAGGCGGGAACCACGGAGGCGGTCCGGCGGCCGTCCGCGGCGCTGGAGGCGGGAACCACGGAGGCGGTCCGGCGGTCGTCCGCGGCGCTGGAGGCGGGAACCACGGAGGCGGTCCGGCGGCCGTCCGCGGCGCTGGAGGCGGGAACCACGGAGGCGGTCCGGCGGCCGTCCGCGGCGCTGAAGGCGGGAACCACAGAGGCGGGACCCCAGGAGGCGGTCCAGCGGCTGTCCGCGGCCCGGGAGGTGGCGATGATGAGCCCCCCGAGGCAGGGTCTCTGGTGGAGCACAGGGGGTCTCGGTGGGAACGCCGGGGGTCTGAGTCGGAACACTGGGAGTCTTGTGAGGAACGCAGGGGGTCTTGGTCCTCGGGGTCTCGGGAGTCAAGGTCTCGGGGGTCAGGGTCTCGGAGGGAACGCAGAGGGTCAGGGTCTCGGAGGGAACGCAGAGGGTCAGGGTCTCTGGAGGAACACAGGAGGTCAGGGTCTCGGGTGGAACGCTGGAGGTCAGAGTCTCGGGTGGAACGCTGGAGGTCAGGGTCTCGGGTGGAACGCTGGAGGTCAGGGTCTCGGGTGGAACGCTGGAGGTCAGGGTCTCGGGTGGAACGCTGGAGGTCAGGGTCTCGGGTGGAACGCTGGGAGTCTGAGTCGGAACGCAGGGAGTCTCGGTCGGAACGCAGGGGGTCTCGGTCGGAACGCAGGGGGTCTCGGGTGGAACGCAGGGGGTCTCGGGTGGAACGCAGGGGGTCTGGGTCTCGGGTGGAACGCAGGGGGTCTGGGTCTCGGGTGGAACGCAGGGGGTCTGGGTCTCGGGTGCGCCGGCAGGAACGCCGGCTGATTCGGCCTCGGGTGCGCCGGCAGGAACGCCGGCTGATTCGGCCTCGGGTGCGCCGGCTGGTGCGCCGGCTGATTCGGCCTCGGGTGCGCCGGCTGGTGCGCCGGCTGATTCGGCCTCGGGTGCGCCGGCTGATTCGGCCTCGGGTGCGCCGGCTGGTGCGCCGGCTGATTCGGCCTCGGGTGCGCCGGCTGATTCGGCCTCGGGTGCGCCGGCTGGTGCGCCGGCTGATTCGGCCTCGGGTGCGCCGGCTGGTGCGCCGGCTGATTCGGCCTCGGGTGCGCCGGCTGGTGCGGCCTCGGGTGCGCCGGCTGGTGCGCCGGCTGATTCGGCCTCGGGTGCGCCGGCTGGTGCGGCCTCGGGTGCGCCGGCTGGTGCGCCGGCTGATTCGGCCTCGGGTGCGCCGGCTGGTGCGCCGGCTGATTCGGCCTCGGGTGCGCCGGCTGGTGCGCCGGCTGATTCGGCCTCGGGTGCGCCGGCTGGTGCGCCGGCTGATTCGGCCTCGGGTGCGCCGGCTGGAACGGCCTCCGGTGCGCCGGCTGGTGCGCCGGCTGGAACGGCCTCCGGTGCGCCGGTCCTGCCTGGAACGGCCTCCGGTGCGCCGGCAGGAACGCCGGCTGGAACGGCCTCCGGTGCGCCGGCAGGAACGCCGGCTGGAACGGCCTCCGGTGCGCCGGCAGGAACGCCGGCTGGAACGGCCTCCGGTGCGCCGGCAGGAACGCCGGCTGGAACGCCGGCTGACTTGGCCGGGGGTGCGCCGACCGGAACGCCGGCTGATTCGGCCTGGAGTGCGCCGGCTGAAACGGCCTCGGGGGCGCCGGCTGGAACGCTGGCTGGAGTTGCTGGTCCCGGAACTGGAGCGGGATCTGGGCTGGCGGAGAAACTGTGCGGCTTGGGAGGCAGAGGTTCGCCAGCCATGACGGCTAGGGCCGCCTTACGCTCCCACTCTGCCTCCCTCTGCAACTCCACCAACCCCGGGTGCGGAAAACGAGGAACCCAGTAGTCCAGCAACAGTCCCAAGCGGATGGCGAAACCGAGGCGTCGGCCGGCAGCGTACGGCTTGGCCATAGCCTCCTCATACTCGCTGATCGTTTCCGTCAGCTCCTTTAACTCCACTGGGTCCATGATGAAAAGTAAAAATAGCGTGCCTCACCGTTCGGTCTGGTCGGGTCCTACTGTCAGGAAGCGGTGTGGTGAAGGGTGGTGAGGCAGATGCAGCGGACCCAGGTATGATGAATATGAAGATTTAATGAGAAAACTTAATCCAAACAACGAGCAGCAGGCACATGGAAACACTGACGACACAGAAGCTAACATTGACGACAACAAGGCTAGACATTGACGAGGACCCGACGACGAACAAGGAACACAGGTGGAGTTAAATACACGGGAGGGTAATCACAGAGACGAGACACACCTGGGAACAATCAAGGGGAGGACAGGACAACGAAGAGACTTAACGACACAGAAAACTCTAAATAAACAAGGAAAAACACAGATCATGACAGTTGTGCTATACTAGTGAATGGTCTGTATGCTTCATGTGGGTTTTATACATTGAACAGAGACAGTGTCTCTGTAGAGCAGCTTTTTTTCTCTTATAGCAGTGCAGCAGCTGGACGAGCAGCTTGATGTAGGTCTGGGAGGTCTCTGCAGTAAACAGACCACCCTTTGTCTTTTTTTCCTGATTGTCTACGTATTGTTGGACGTCAGTGTTGCTCCTCTGCCAGCAAATAACTACAACAGGAGCTCAGTGTTTAGGTTTTCACAACCTGCCACATTTCTACCATATGGAGCCGACAGAGGGAGGGGATTTTCTATCAAGTATAAAGGCTGTCTATAATTTCAGCTTAATAAATAAACCTTAAAGACAAAACAATCCTGGCTCCCTTTTAAATATTATGATTGTCTTTTTTCACTTTTCCTCATTCATGCTGAATTTCACGCAGATTATGAAATGTATTACTGTCAGTAAGTATTCTAATTTAAACACTGAAAGTTACCTCCATGAAGGAGGTTGATTCTCACTACTGCTTCTTCTGTCTGGAGTCTGTTAAGGTTTCATGTAGAAAACATCACTGTCTTTAGTGGTTGTAGGGATCTGCCCTGTCCACTTCCATCTGCTGCAGCTGCCATGAACCAACACAGTGAGTTGTTCTATGGCTGGTGAAAACTGCAGGTGAAGTCCTGAAGGTGGTCAGCTGACCGTTTACAGTTTGGAAGTGTGAAGGCCACCTCTGCTCTTTGCTGAATGTAAATTAATACCTGCTTACTTTGTTGAGATTTACTGCAAGATTATGAGTCACTTTGCAGACAGCATGTCTCTCAGATTACCCACAGGGTGGGTGTGGCAACCTACTATTAGTATGTTTGTTTTAGCAATTTCTGAAAATCTAATTTTCAGAAATTATATTTCCAAAATTGTTTTTATGCATTACAAACAGCCAATGTTTTTAATGTATAAAACATTGATGTTTTATGCATATTAATGTTGAGTGAGAACAAATAAAACCTGACATACCAGTTACACATCTGTTATTGTTCTTTTCTTTGTCCAATTATCTGCATCCAGTTTGAGGCTGTTCAGAGTTTCAACAGCTTCTGGAAAATGAAAACTGGGCAGCTTTTTGCTCTGTCAAAAGAGAAAATGGTCAAAGATAAGTTGAATACATTTAAACTGATCCAAGTGTAGACTGCATAAATCTTGTCTTTGTGTCTATGTGAGAACGTTCTAGAGAACGGTCTTATACAAATGAAGGAGCATTTATTTCAAACAAGGCCATCATGGATCTGTGCACCATCCTGAAAGCTGAATTATAAAATAAATTTCTAACTCTCTCTACACAGCGTCTCCAAACAGGAGTTGAAACAGTGCACACTCAGCTTCCCATATTTGGCTTGTTTACCTCTAAACATACAACTGCAGCTATCTATAGCACAGTTTTATCTGCAGGCAAACACTTTTCATGCAGCAGCTTGTGGCTTCAACTATCTTTATGCATTCATATCTTGTCTTTTTTGGTCACTCTGCTCAAAGCTCTGTCTTAGAAATAATCCTAAGGCCTTAAGCTATAATATGTGTCTGACACTATATTAGTCATTCAATACGCTGTATATAACAGAAATACAATTCATCCTATCATATTTAAAAATAACTCTGGTGTTCCTCTTACACTATGAGTCAAATCATATTATTATCCCCTGATGAAATCAAACAAAACTCTTAAAGGGTATATATCATGCTACAATGGTTTTCACTCATCAAAAACAGACCTGTACTGTTGCCTTGATTCTGTCATGCATGTTTTAAGGAATTTAATACTTCTGACCTGCTCTACTGCAGCATCATTGATGAGTAGGGGGGCACAGGGTGTCTTGGCTGATTTTTCCTGAAATCAACAACAATTTCTTTTGTTTTCTTGACATTCAGGGTGTTTCACCTCCTATCTGTAGTATCGTTTGCATACATTATGTGGTTCAAACTGAACATGGCAGTCATGGGACATCAGGGTGAAGACCAGTGGGCTCAGTACACAGCCCTGAGGGGTGGAGAAGGGGGGGGGGCAGTGCTGATGACCCTTGAAGCATTCTTACCAACCCTCAACAAACTGGGATCCTCAACGAGGAGGGAAGTTTTGAGATGATGTGATCCTTCACCAGACACAAGAAACATGATGGGAGTGAGGCGACAGGGCGGTAGTCGTTAAGTGATGACATTGTGGGCACTGGTATGATGATGGCCGTCTTGAACCTAGCTTAGCAAGGTGCCAAATATGTCCATTAGGTCGCGAGTCAAGAACTGATTAGCACAGTTCTTGAGAACTGGTATGTTATAAGGACCTGCTGCTTTATGCATGTTGAGTCTTCTCAAGGTCCTCTGAACATTAGCTGTCACAAGTCTGAGTATCGGTTCACCTGGTTGAGGAGTGGATTTCCTTACTGGAGAAAGGAAATCTTGTTGAGGGCTTCAAACGCCATATGCACCTGGTGTTTGCCGAATCATGGAAAAATTGCTGGATTTTCTGACCATTGGCACGTCTTACTACTCTGATGACTTCTCTATCGCCACATTTCAATGCAGCGTTCTGTGCCCTCTGCATCTCACTGTCTTCATATTGGCCTGATTAAAGTCCTTGCCAACAGTGGAAACACCCTCTGGATGTGTAGTTTGGAAGTCACTGCTGGAACTGTTGACTCACTCAGAGCCCCTTTAGTGTTGGCACTAGGACAGATGGAAACAGTAG